>NC_061522.1:20252500-20610000 GCF_022379125.1 Scophthalmus maximus
ATGAAAGCTATTCCTCTCTCTCTCTCTTTCTCTTTCTCCCTCCCTCCCTCCCTCCCTCCCTCCTTCCCTCCGATGGTGCTGATGTGAATGTTTCGCCCATGTTGTGGAAAGGCAGAGGAGCTGCTGAAGCCCGGACTGCCTCTCGGAGACGGAAGACATGACCCAAATACGTCTGCCAGCCAGCCAGCCAGCCTTAGTACAGTGCCGCATTAACAGCTCGCTCCAGCTCTCCTCTGCAATGATGGCATTGTGAACCCAATGCCGACCAGGTTTTTTTTTTAAACAGTAGGAGGAGGCAGTGGTCTGCGGGGCCTTACTGTACCACACCTGAGAGAGGCCTGCGATAGATCAAAGCTCTAATGGGGTGAGAACAGGGAGTGTCGAGTGGGCCAGATGTTCATGGTTTGTCTATCTACGGAATCACGTGTGTGTGTGTGTGTGCGTGTGTGTGTCAAACCAACATGGCGGTGTCTTTGTGCGTGCCGACATCATGCGCTGCGGGGTAGGGCAGTGGGAGTGGGCGCGGTGTCGGTCGGATATGGGAAAGTGGGTTAAATTCCAGGCATTCTCCTACATCTGAAGCACGGTTGCTTCTGGTCGTCTTCTCTACTACTTATCTTACATCTTGTGTGTGTGGGCGTGTGTGTGTGTGTGAGAGAGAGTCCTTTGCCAAGCCCACTGGCTATGGAAAAACAATTTAACTGGATTTAATTTGTTGCCCCCTCTCTCCCTCCCTCTTCCTTCCTCTTCCCTCCTTCCCCTCACTTTTTCTTTTCTTCTGTGTGCCTCTGAGAGGTTGGGAATTCATCTCGTTCAGTAACTCCTTGCCCAGTCCGAGCTCGCTTTGCAACTTACTCTTTGACGGGCCCGGTTTCATGGCAGCTTCAAGGCCTCAAGTCACGTGCGGCCTGCCGCTGGACTTTGCCGTCAGCATGTGAGGCTGATGAATAGATGGCGTCGTTCATCTCATTGTCGGGAAAAAAGTTGTGAACCAGATGGGCAGCTCTCAGTGACATCTCTCGCTTCTCTTCTCTGCGTTCCTTGTCTCCAGTTTGATCTGCCTCAGCCCCCTATGGTCCAAAGGGTTAAAGGAGCACAAGGAAACCAGTTGCCTAGAGCCCTGACCACTTTTTCCATGCTTGCTGGAATGTTTCCAGTGCTATTTATATGAAACCCCAGGGCCGACAATCAAGAAACCCACTTGGCCAAGATAAAGTATTTGGTATTATCCTAAAAGTTGGGTTTCAGTCAAATTGTCAGAAGCGGAAGACACGCGGTGGAATCTGTGCTTCCTCGCGGTTCTGTGAGTAGACGACACGTTCGAGCAGGTTCAAGTGAATTCAAAGAACATGCTACAGTACACTGAATCTGCCCTGAGCTCGAAGGCGGATTGGTTTCAGTGACTCCTATTTTGGACCAAAATTTGGAGCGGAGAGGGAATGGAATTGACTTTTGCTGAGGCATTTTTTTTTAGAAGGTTCAGAGAATGTCTGTAATTGTTTAAGGAATTGTACTCTACCTGGAAGGCATCACCGTAGGGTTTCGCTGTTGTCCACAGGGGTTTGTGCGTATGTTTGATTAGGCGACTGCTGTTCGTCCAAAAGGGGATTAGAAAACCAATGTGGTTTTTACAAACAGGGTTCGACATTATGTTTTTCAACGATTCACTGTCATTTCCATTACAGCTTGGTGTATTATCACTAAAGGATGCTCCCAGAAGAGGGCAGTGGGCTCTTTACTTTCATTCCATCGGATCCCTACTTTCCTTCATGAAGCTTTTACATCAAACAAACGCGGTCGTCGAAATTGAGTTGAAGATGGATCCTCGTCGAAATGAAACGGATCAATGAACATCTGTAAATAATGAAGTATATTATTTTGTTCTTACCCTATTGAAATGATATCTCATGTGGTTCGGACACGCGTACCTACACTTCGAGTGTGTTGATTTACCACTCGTGTATATCAAAAATAAAATGTAAATATGTACATACCTTTTTCAAAAAGAATTCTAACACTGTATTCTTGAAAACGTTCACATTATTAGTATTTTTCAATCCGGGGGAGGCACAGTTTCACATTCACAAGTAGGCTCTTATTTATGGGAGCCTTACTCAGAAGTAAGACAGGCTTTTCCTTCCTTCTGTGGCAGAAAGCCTCAACAAACCTGGATGAAACGTTTGTCCCCGCTGCATGTCCTTTTATACAGTATGATCTTTTACACATGTACTTATTTAACAAATATTTTTTATCCAGCATATTGGCACCACAAAAACACTGATCATAACTGCTTTTAATATTGTGACGGATCGGTGTGTATCAGTTGTCTGCTTTTGAAAGACTGCACTCTGAGCCATCAATCACCGGGAGAGTGGTATATATTCACATGTGACTTAAGACATGTGATTATATACAACTCTTAAAAGTTGCACTAATCAATAAAAAGAACAACAAAAACATAAAAACTAATTTGAGGAGAACATTTTAACTTCTTTCAGCTCATTGTTTTTGTTTCAGGGCGGCAACTTTGTTGTTCTAGTTCAATGTCACTGCACTCGTGCAACATGCAGCCAAAGATCAGCTAATGCAGCTTTATCTTGACCTGCTCCATATTAGTGTCAACATTGTACAATAATAAATGACAACAAGACCAAAAGCTACATGACAAGTATATAGCGTCATATGGGTAGAAATGTCTTTGTAAAAATATTGAAATCCTATAATAAGTTTATTTTTCCATTATTAGTGAATAATAAAAATATTTGATATTTGGGTTTCACTTTGTCTTGTAAGTCATTGTATGTGTGTATTATTTAAGTATTACTGCTGTCGTGGGGACCTGAATCTGTTTCCAAGCATACATTATGGGGACACCCCCCGAAAGGAAAAAAAACGCCAATCCTCATAATGTAGAGGTAGGGTCAGTAGTTATGGGTAGGGTCAATGGTTATGGGTAGCTTCAGTGGTTAGAGGTAGGGTCAGTGGTTAGAGATAGGGTCAGTAGTTAGGGGTTTCGTCAGTGGTTAGAGGTAGGGTCAGTAGTTAGGGGTTTCGTTAGAGGTAGGGTCAGTAGTTAGAGGTAGGGTCAGTGGTTAGAGATAGGGTCAGTAGTTAGGGGTTGCGTCAGTGGTTAGATGTAGGGTCAGTGGTT
This sequence comes from Scophthalmus maximus, assembly GCF_022379125.1. Taxonomy (NCBI): domain Eukaryota; kingdom Metazoa; phylum Chordata; class Actinopteri; order Pleuronectiformes; family Scophthalmidae; genus Scophthalmus; species Scophthalmus maximus. Next base: position 20,255,652 of record NC_061522.1, read on the forward strand.
AGAGGTAGGGTCAGTAGTTAGGGGTTTCATCAGTAGTTAGGGGTAGGGTCAGTGGTTAGGTGTAGGGTCCGTGGTTATGTGTAGGGTCCGTGGTTAGAGGTAGGGTCCGTGGTTAGAGGTAGGGTCTGTGGTTAGAGGTAGGGTCTGTGGTTAGAGGTAGGGTCTGTGGTTAGAGGTAGGGTCCGTGGTTAGAGGTAGGGTCTGTGGTTAGAGGTAGGGTCAGTGGTTAGGGGTTAGGGTTAGTAATGTGGTCGTTGTAAGGGTATTTCTCCAGGGAATCAATCAGTATGTGTCGAGTCCCCAAAGTTGACCTATGACGCCCCCCCCCCCCCCCCCCCCCCCACTCGGTTTCTCTCTGCCTCCGCGCTCAGCAGACGGCCGCATCCCACGAGGAGCGCTGCTCGCTTGCCTCCAAACACACACACACACACACACACACACACTCGGACTTGACATAAGGAGACAGAGCCCGAGCTCAGCCCGGAGCTCGCCGTGTTCGCCGGAGCAGGCTTCACAGCATCCCGGCACTATTCGCTCCCAACTTTTTTTTCTTTATTTTTCTTCAACCCCCCCGCTCGCTGGAAACGCCTCCCCTGTACTTTCTCATCCGTTGCTGGGAGATAAGTCAGTTCTGTGGGAATTATTACAGGGAGGCTCTGCTCGGTGTGTGTGTTTTCTTCTCCCTCCCTCTCCCTCCCTCCCTCCCTCTCTCTCTCTCTCTCTCTCTCCCCCCCTCCCCCTCTCCCTCCCTCTCTCTCTCTCTCTCTCTCTCTCTCTCTCCCTCTCTCTCTCTCTCCCCCTCCCTCCCTCTCTCTCTCTCTCCCCCTCCCTCCCTCTCCCTCCCTCCCTCCCTCTCTCTCTCTCTCTCTCTCTCCCCCCCTCCCCCTCTCCCTCCCTCTCTCTCTCTCTCTCTCTCTCTCTCCCTCTCTCTCTCTCTCCCCCTCCCTCCCTCTCTCTCTCTCTCTCCCTCTCTCTCCCTCTCTCTCTCTCCCCCTCCCTCCCTCTCTCTCTCTCTCTCCCTCTCTCTCCCTCCCTCTCCCTCTCTCTCCCTCTCCCTCCCTCCCTCTCTCTCCCTCCCTCTCTCTCTCTCCCCCTCCCTCCCTCCCTCTCTCTCTCCCCCTCCCTCCCTCCCTCCCTCTCTCTCTCTCCCCCTCCCTCCCTCTCTCTCTCTCCCTCCCTCTCCCTCTCCCTCCCTCTCTCTCCCTCCCTCTCTCTCTCTCCCCCTCCCTCCCTCCCTCTCTCTCTCTCCCTCCCTCCCTCTCCCTCTCTCTCTCTCTCTCCGGGGCTCCGCATGGCTGTGGCAGCGGCAGAGGGGATGTCTCCGCCGGGCGTCCGACTGCGGGACCGGCCGACGCGAGTGATGCCGGAGCAGAGGAAGGTCCGGGCGAGGCGGAGGCGGCGGAAGGAGCTGGTGCTGATCCAGATCTGCCTGTTCGGCGGCTTGCTGCTGGCCGTGAGGGGCTTCTCCTACTTGGCGGAAGATTCAGGTGAGCCGCTCCGCCGCCGCTGGACACGCCGGGGAAGGGACGTGAGGGGGGGGGGGGGGGCAACATTCACAATCAACAACTCAACTCAACTGGATGTTAACATGTGTGGGTGTAGAAATGTTCCTTGTTTCAGTTTCTACCTGTGTGGTTTGTGCGTTGTCGGTGGGAAATATGACACGGTGTCCTGGAACAGGCAGGATGAAACTTTTCTTTCAAAACTATATTTTTGAAAAAAGAACCCGATATTTTGAAGCAAGCAAATGTTCCCGTGGTCCATTTGAACCAGGTGGGGGGGGGGGGGGGTCGTGTCCTCTCAGAGTTCACTTTTGCCTCAATTTGACCTGATTTAAAAGAAAAAAAGAAAAAAAAATTAAAAACAAGAAATGGGGCACATGCCACCCAGGTACACAGACTGAGGTACACACACTGAGGTACACACACTGTGAGGTACACACACTGTGAGGTACACACACTGAGGTACACACACTGTGAGGTACACACACACTGAGGTACACACACTGAGGTACACACACTGTGAGGTACACACACTGAGGTACACACACTGAGGTACACACACTGTGAGGTACACACACTGTGAGGTACACACACTGTGAGGTACACACACTGAGGTACACACACTGTGAGGTACACACACACTGAGGTACACACACTGAGGTACACACACTGTGAGGTACACACACTGAGGTACACACACTGAGGTACACACACTGTGAGGTACACACACTGTGAGGTACACACACTGTGAGGTACACACACTGAGGTACACACACTGTGAGGTACACACACTGAGGTACACACACTGAGGTACACACACTGTGAGGTACACACACTGTGAGGTACACACACTGAGGTACACACACTGTGAGGTACACACACTGAGGTACACACACTGAGGTACACACACTGTGAGGTACACACACTGTGAGGTACACACACTGAGGTACACACACTGTGAGGTACACACACTGAGGTACACACACTGAGGTACACACACTGTGAGGTACACACACTGAGGTACACACACTGTGAGGTACACACACTGTGAGGTACACACACTGAGGTACACACACTGTGAGGTACACACACTGAGGTACACAGTTGTCGGGGCTATAATGGGAATTCACCTGAGCTTTGACTGGAGGAGAAACTATTCTGGGCCGGGAGGGATGCAGAGGCTCCTGCATGCTCAGGTGCGGTGGAATCAGGACACTGTGCCCCAGGGTATATACTGTAGGCCCCGTCCCCCTCGTCCCCCCTGTCCCCCCTCGTCCCCCTCCAACTACTGACATCTCCGTGAAATGACCCCCCCCCAAATGGATCTTCATACACATGTAACGGCCTATTTTGTGCCACTTGCCGCAATGCCTACGTGTTCCATCACTCTCTCTTTTTTCATCTGTCATTGCATTGACTGCCCCCCCCCCCACACACACACACACTCCACTTGATTACTGAGTCAGCGTCAGCTGAACTGAGAAGTATTTATCACTTTCCGTGGACGCACAAGGCCTGCATGAATATTCATACTCTCATGATTTGTACAATCGTCAGTGCGAGTCAGTTTTTCTCTTTTCTCTCTCTCCTCTCCCCACTGCACATGCTGGCTCTGCAACAGAGCAGCCCTCAGCATGTGCTCAGAGAGGGGATGCAAGAGTCAACACAGGCGCGTCCTTTCAATGCATTCCCCCACTGTCCCCATTGTGTTCCTGTTAACTCTTAATCAGCTCGCCGGAATATCAATTAAAGTTGATTATTTATGATTGGGCTTAATGAAGCTCCCGCTGAATGGAGCTCCACGTCGTGGAGCTGGGAAAGCAGGGCACTCAAACGCCTCCTCGCAGTGGCACAGTAATCATCCCCTCCCATCGTCCTCTCCTTCTCAGCGAGAACGATAGAGGCAGGGGAGAAGGCGGAAGGACGGGGAGGGAAGAGTACGGGCGCTGACATGCCAAAAAACCTCACTGACCCCGAGGCCGCTGTGTCACTGAAGGTGAGGCCAGGTGAGGAGGTCACCCGTGGCCCGGAGGAATACATTCAATAACTGGACTTTTATCTAAAGTCCTTTCTGTATCCCTCTCTTAGGCCCGGCTTGCAAGCTGGCAGGGCGGAGAGGGCAGAGGTTCTCCCGCTGAGCTCTCTGAAGTATGAAATGAATTCATTGGTGCCTCTGCTGTCTCGAAGAATGTGCAGATGTAGCCACAGTGGGAGCTTCACTTTGTGTGCTGCACCCCCCCCCCCCCCCCCAAGAGGATTGTGTTTAGGAAAAACATTGAAATTCCCCTCCGATGTATGAATTTGACACATCTGTGTCGGTGCACTCACTCCAGCTGTTTCGCTACCCTGCGCTTACGTCGGGAATCCCGCTTTAATGTGGCTGTGATCAGAGGGCCTGCTCTTTAAAACATAAAACCAAATTGCCCGACGTGCACTTTGCTACCTGCAAACACCCGAGAGACACAAACTTGTAACTTATACACAGAAGCTCAAATTGTCCAGTTAGTGACAGTAAAACTGCCTTTTTTTTTGCAAAACGTGCCTTTGTCTTTATGTGCGAACAGATACGATTAATAAGTCACTGGCCAGTTTGACCCTCTGTCTGCTCATTGGACATCTTTGGTCAGCGCTTGTGTGACACGCGACTAGAACATGTCTGCCGAGCTCCAAGAGATCGGGAAACCGCGTGCCTCCTCAGACTCCCACTCCAATTCGCGATTTCAGGGTGCCAGTGGTTTTGCCAGTTGACAATCACGAGAGCAGCGTGATTAAATCTTTGGCCGTGAATTCAAAAGAAGCGGCGGTCCCAGTTCGCACCGCGAGACACCATCGACAACGGCCGATGCGACGACCTGGGTCAAAACATTTTCTTTTTTGCGGCGTGTACATCCCTGCTTACCTGCTGGTTATTCTTCTTCCCTGCCTTCTCTTGCACATTGCTGCGTGTCGTCTCTCTCGTGCGTCCTCGTTTGCATATGGGGAAAACAAAATAAAAAAAACGGGGACCCAATGATTTCATCACTGCCGCATAAAATGATCACAAATCAAAAACTTTGAGCACATTTGAGCGCTTCTGCCCCATTGCTGCGCTACGTCAACGCGTCCGCCATATTGGACCGGGCAAGACTGGGCCTGTAAACACTCCACATATTGTTTACATTTCTCCACCAGTTCCAGTGAGTTGTCTTTGTATGCAAGGGGTTTACGGTCTGCGGTTACAGAGTCTTGATTGTGAGGATGTAATCAGTGCTAGAGGTTCATGAGAGGCGTGTGCACAACCTAGTTGTTTTTGTGCTGTAGGTCGAAACGCAGCTCATTCGATGTGAAATATTTACAAAGATCCAATCATTGACCATGGTGGAGAAGAACAGTGAGACACTGGCAGTCAGTTGCACAGTATCAGTCTCTTGCTGCTTTTCATCCCGCATTTTTAAGTGTAAAAAGATTTAAAGCCCTGTACCAGTTGGTCTTGAGTATTTAAGTTAAGACTGACTCTTCTGCAGTTATACACATCATAGATTTGTATTATACACAGTAGAGCTGCAACAGTTAATCGATTAGTAATCGTTTAATCAATTAATCGCCAGCTATTTTGATAATCGATTAATCGGTTCAAGCTGTATTTATGGGGGAAAAAGTCACAATTCTCTGATTACAGCTTCTTAAATGTGAATATTTTCTGGTTTCTTTGCTCCTCTATCGCAGTAAACGGACGAAACAAAACATCATCTTGGAGTTTTGGGAAGCACAATCGACATTTTTCACAATTTTATGGCATTTTACGGAGCAGACAACAAATCGATTCATCGAGAAAATGATCGACAGATTCGTCGATTATGAAAATAATCGTTAGGTGCAGCCCTAACTGTAGACAAAAACAAAAATCACAAAACAAAATCTGTTGTGATACGTAAACATTACAGTAAATTGCTTTCTATCCGGAACAAACTGCAGATCCATCTGTTTACTTGTGTTCATCACAGTCCAGTCTCGCCTAGTTCAATATGGCGGCGACGCTGACGCACAAAGCCAGCAGCCAATGCGACGCCGGCGTATAACTAAGTGTGTTTTTTGTTGAGGTCTTTCAGACACAAACCAAACTGATGACGTCAGGCAATGACGCAGAAATGGAAAGTGAGCCGCTTACGGACGTAACGCGCTTTGCAAAATCAACATTTCATGGCGGCTCCCGTCTTCCTGCCTGTGGGCCAGCTTGTCAGTCTCCTCCTCTTCTTTTGCATTTTCAGAACATGCGAGTGGCGTCGATTGGCTTCTGCGACATTTTGACACGTCTCTACTTGCAGCCGTTGGCTACTATTCAGCAGTTTTTTATCGCACCGCCTGATAGGCCTCAAAACTCACATCTCACAGTCTGACACAGATTTGGCCTTTTTTTTTTACCGTTCCATCTCGCACCAATTGTGCATTGAACTTGTAAGATTGTTGTTATGGCACCCTCATGTATTCTTTAAACCACTTTTGAAGATTTAGACAGAGTTATTGAGGCGCGCACATACAGTATTTGTTTTAGCAATTTAAAGGGACGAGATCGTTTTGGTATAACTGGTGTCATGTCACAGTTTTGTGTGAATGCCCCATCTAGATGGTGTAGCCGCCCCCTGAAATGTCCCTTTTCCATTTTGAAAGTAGACTTTTTTGTCTCTCCTCTCTGCGGCAATCTAGGTTTCGACATCTCCAGCCAGAGCAGCGAAGACCAGGAGACGTGGGGAGGAAGGAGGCTACTGCAGGAAATGGACAACAGCAGCCTGGAGGAAATGGAGAGTGAGGAGTCGAAGAACTGCACCGCTCCAGGTAAGATGGAGACAGAATGACACAAAGAGAACACCAAAGTATTCTCCCTCTAGAATGGAGAAGAGGGGGGAAACAAATGATCAGCCCTGCACGTTCTGTCTTCCTACCCCTCCTGGTCCCCTGGTTTCCCTTAACGTGGGGTAACCCAGATTGCGCCGTCAGATGATTCCTCGTGAGCGCAGGCTTCGGCAGGTGGTGACATTCCGCCCGCCTCAGCGGTTTTCACACTCGGCCTCTGTCCCAGATTTTCTTCAGGTTCTTCACATGGCTCTCTCACATCTGTCTCACAACAAGTCTCTTCATCTCTCCCATTCCCTTCCTCTTTGACTACCTCCTGTCCTCCTGCCCCCCCCCCCCCCCCCCCCCAATGGTGGCCACATCTCAGCAAAACAATCCCTGTTTCCATGGTGACCTTTTTTTGTTATCGGCTCAGCTTCCTTCTCTTTGACGCTCTCGAGGGTGTTGTGTCAGGATGATTCGTTTGGAAAGTTCCAAAATCACTCAGTCCCGCAAAAAGGATTTCAATCGACCACACGTGGGCGACTTTGGAAATTGACGTCATGGTTTGCGGTGTTTCTCATTGGATCAGACCTTGCACACGCACGGACTCAACCCATGCCTGCTGCTATTTTTAGACGTACATGAAAGGCGATTTGATGTTCGGTCATGTTTGTCAACTGATGGATACAAGGTAGGATGGCGGGAGATGACTCCTGCAGATCACATTGACATTTTGGCTTTTTTACCTTGAGTGGGAGACGATTGTCCTCCCCCTCGGAGGCAGGGCTGACCCTCCCGCGAGCTCATTAAGTAAAACACTCCGTCATCAATCTCCCTTCTCATCCTCCCAAGGTCGCCCTTGTCATCTATAAAGGGAGCTGGGGTCAGAGTTCAATTTATTCTCTCCTCTGGCTTATTATACAGCGGCTGCTCTTTCCTCCTCTCGTGCTAAATTTAAAGCACATTCCCCCTGGTGGCTTCAACCCCCACCACGCGCGGGAGGACTGCAAGCTTTTTCTGCTAAATAACCTCAATTGGCCCACTCTAGCGATTTCTGCTGCAGTCCCATGAAATGCATGAAAAAGGAATCCTTGTGTGGTGTTGGTGAGACAGAGGAAAACAATGTGCATCTTCAAGTTGGAAGCTAATCCTTCAGCGGGGCTTACACAAGACAGCTGGCTTTCAGGCTAAAATGCCATGCTGTGCCAAAGGGAAGTCCAAGGGAAATCAAACACACACACACACACACACACACACACACACACACACACACACACACACACACACACAAGGTTTACTAGCTGCCTCTGCGGAAGTGCCTGAAACCTGTATTCTCTGGAATGACCAGCAGGGGGCGGCTCCACTGGTTGCAAGAAGAAGTCCGTTTCTGTAGAAGTCTATGAGAAATGAATGACTCTACTTCTCACTCGATGTACAACATCAGCAAACATTTTGCTGAGGAGTTTATGGCCTCGCTCTCTGGTCCCAAGTCTGTCTCCAATACAGCGTGATGTTCATTTAGTGAGTGATGGTCTCGTTTAGAGTCAGACAGACGATAAAGTACAGTATGCATTTGGGTGTGGATGCTGTGTGATTGAAGTAAGTACCGTCCAATAGGTGCAGGTTGCAGGGGTGGGTGCAGTGCAGTGACCTCGAACTCTCAGCTCAGTTAAACATAAAAGACAAAAAAAATGATCATCAGCATTTAAAAAATATATATTTGTTTGTCAATTGATTTTTTTCGAATGATGGACCAGTTATGTGTGCCATCTATGAAGTGGCTTGCACATGTGTTAGTGCACAATTGAGTGTGTTTTTCCACAGCGAGTGCAGCGCACGGCTGGCTGATGAGGACGCATCCCAACATGAGCTCTGTGCTGTGGGAGAAAGCTGCGCTGCGGATGCGCTCACTCGCTGATTGTTGCTCGAAAAATTTGAGGCCCGCCGATCAAGTGCAACAAAGATGAGGGCGGGAGGAGAGATGGAGTCAGAGAGACATAGAGGGAGAAGGGGCCGTCATTTTCCGCGCCACGCGTGAAACAGCCATCATGCCCCATCACTAAAGTCTCTCTTCCTGATTTCAACAGCGAGGACCCTGCCGCTTCTGTTGATTTAACACTTTTGTCGCCCATCCCACCCCCACTCTAAACGTTCTGTCATCGTTTAAGCCAGGGGAAGAGTAAAGCAGACAGAGAGATGTGAAACGCTGACAGAAGCTGGTAGTAATTGTTGGAGAGTGTTCACATCTCTTTCCGCCGTCATTTTCCCCGTCCCTCCACCGTTACGGTTTTCAAATACCTAAAAATGAGTTCCCTTGCATTAAAAGAGGTGGTGAGTTCATGTAAATGATGTGTGTTTGTAGGTGTGTGTGTGTGTGTGTGTGTGTGTGTGTGTGTGTGTGTGTGTGTGTGTGTGTGTGTGTGTGTGGAGCTGAGGGAGGCAAATTCAAGCAATCCTTCCTTTTATCATGGAAAACAAGAGTTATTCAGTTTGATGACCCCTGCCCTCCGAGTCTGGTGTGCGAGGCCACATTGTGCTTTGACGTACCAGAATAAGAAAACAATCCATTACTTCCGAACAAGCCCGAGCCACAGGGAGATTAGCCCTACTAATAGTATTTTTCATCTGCAGTAAAGCGGAAATTTGAACATGCAACCACCCACGCACCCGCACACCCGCGCCCTTCCTTCCTCCTTGTCCGTCTCATACGAATACACCGATTCGACGCAGTCCACCACGCATGTTGTTTTTGACTTACTCTCAAACAGAGGTGGTTTGAGGCGGCACAGTGCACATTGTGTGATTCCACGGATAGTGGCCTCTGTGCGCCGCGCGCGCGACTGCTCTGTCCAGGGGTCTTTCCCCGGAGGCGGTCTTCCTCCGTTGGTAATCATCTTCTCCTCTCCACTCGCCTCAGCTCCGACGCAACACTTCATTTTAGGAAAGGAGGCTGCTGTGACTTAATCAGGGCTTCCCTGTGAGAAATGTGGTGTGCGTGTGTGCCCGTGGCACACAATGGAACCATTAGAAGAAGGAGCCTCGTTAAGAATAGTATTGATTAATGCGAAGGTGCCTGCTCTAGTTTCTGCACTGTGTAGGCGTGTGTGTGTGTGAGTGTGTGTGTGTGTGTGTGTGTGTGTGTGTGTGTGTGTGTGTGTGTGTACTTGTGTGTGTGCGTTTGATCGTGCTTCCCTCGCTTCACGTGGGCAGCCCAACTGGTTGCTCCCTGCATGCTGGAGGCGAGTAGGTAAGCAATCGGCCATAACGCGGCTGATGAATTAATCACATCAGAAAAAATGGCCAGTCCTCTAATAACTCGAAAGTAGCCTCCCGCTAATCAAATGCAAAATTGACCCAGGGAGGGCCCGGAATGATTTCCTCCGAGAAATCCATTCTGCCAAATTACAATATTAGCTTTGAGTAGGCTGCTGCTGCTTTTTTTTACCCTAGCACAACAGCGACAACAGTTACGGTTCCTTCATAGCCGGCCCGACGCGCAGATTGGCAAAGTCATCTGGTTGTGTTATTGCGTGAGCTGGAGCTCCGTGCTCGGGGGAATAACACAAATCCATCACAGCATTTAGCCCCGCAAGTCCGAGTGTTCCCCCCTCCACACTGGCTCCCGCCGATTCCCTGCCTGAAGAGAAGACAACTCACGCTCTCTTGCATTCTTCCTTTATTTTCTTCCCTGCTTATTGATGGTGACCTCTTCTCTGTCTCTCTTACGTCTTCGTACGTATGTAGGAAATACTTCCCTTTTCCCCTGCTGAATTAGAAAGCTCCAGGTAACTTTTGCCACCAGCAACAAGTGGCTTGTCGCGCCTTTAAAGATCCATCCTACTGGTGTGACTGTGAGCGACGTTGAGGCTGTCTCCTGAGTGAACCGCGAACATCGTCCTGCACCTAGCAATTTGAGAGGACATTCAGTGTCAACCCCAACAGCATGCTGAGCATACAGAGAAACTACACACTGGATTGCATGTTGTTCAGTCGTTGGTAACATCTTCGGCATTTACCCCCTTCATTAGACAGAATGAAGGTGGAACTAATAGCTCCTGGTATTTGGGACGTCTGTTGAGCGACGCGAAAATGTCAACAGACTAGAGCAGAGAGGAGATGCCTGTGAAGATGATTCCACAGTGTGTGTGTGTGTGTGAACCAGTGTTGCCGTTTTTTGTGGGAGAAATTTGAAAATATCGGGTACTTTAAGAGAAATGCTCGTTCATCAGCAACGGCCTTGGTTGTCAAATTATGCAAAAATCCCTTTTTCAGTGTTTGTGCACATAAACGTGTGTATCTGTGGAGCCTGCCGGCCCATAAACTGTGAAAAGAGACCACCCTTTGTTATTTTGTGAGCTGGCTAAACCCTACGGCCTGGTTCTGAATAACTGGTTCAGATTTCTCTCCCACTCTGACGTCACAGTTGGACTCTTTTGGGGGGTAACCCCGTCTGCAACCTGAGAATCTCCACTTCTCTGGTGAAGGGGCGGGACATTTCCCACACGTTTTGAAATCTGTTGACCAATCACAACAGACTGGGCCAGCTGGCCAATCCGAGCAGACTGGGGTTTATCGGGAGGGCGGGGCTAAAAGAAATCCAGGCGTTTTAGACAGAGGGTGAATGGAGGAGCTGCAGGAATGGGCAGTATGAGACCACTCATGCCTTTCCTCCACATTAGAGCATGTAAACGTTTTCAGGTGGTCACCTAAATTAAAAGTATGAACCTGAATATGAGCATAACATGTCACCTTTAAATTGCCATTATATCATGGCCTTCCCTCGTTATTTTCATCCTTGGGATGAAGGGTGGTAGGATGTTGTGCTGGGCGAGGGATCACCTGGATGCTCATTGAGTCAGTATTTCACAGTGCGCAGAGAGGCACGAGTTTGATGGCGTGAGGAAAGGGTGACAGGCAAACTATATGTGATGCGTCCAGTGAAGGCAATTACTTCCCTCCGGCCTTTTGGCTTGTCTGAGCTGTGCTGCGCGGTAGCATGTGGAAGGTTAAGGTGCACGGTCTTGTCATGCAGTGTGCGACGGGGTGTTTGATGTGCTTCATGGATCAGAAGATTTCACTCTGCCAGATTGCCTTCGTGTGAGGGTGAGCTCTTCACACACAAATACGCGTCGCAGCCAGGAGGCTTGGATGATGACGCCTGCCAGATCAGACAGTCTGAAATCTGTTTCTACCAATTGTTTTCTCTTGCCTACGTTTCTTTAAGCTGCATGAGGAGTACCTGTGAATGGCTAGGTTTAAGACGTTTGGCAGGTTTTTTTTTTTTCCCTGGCTTTCATGTCTGAGCTGTTACTAGGGTTACTGAAGGCTGACTTTTCTCTGGCTTACTTTTTTCCACCCCCCTCTTCAACTTTTAACGTCATTGTGTTGTTTTATAAATACATTTTTTGCACAGGTGTCGCAGGCTCAGACTCAATGTGGTTCTTTCTCTTTAGCCTCAAATCTCTCCCAGTCTGTTAACTGAAGTAATGGTGCTGAGATGTACCCTCCACAATCAAGTTTGATTAATTTTCAGGCAAATTCAATTTGACAAAGTTCAGGTGCACTTTTTTTTTTGTGATATCTTTCCTTTTGCCACTTTGCCTTATGCCTTAGATGTGACAGTTGCTTCACTGATTTTTGTCTTTGCAACAAGATCTAAATAAATAAATGGAAACTGCGTCAGAGGGCTACTTGTAGTGTTGATCTCCCCCCCCCCCCCCCCCCCCCCCCCCCCCGAGCAATGCTCTTCCTGCTTGATCGCTCAGTTTGGTCAGACATCAGCTCAAGGACGAGTCGTGATGTTAAGGGGTTCGAGGAGCAGGACCCGAATGCAGAGTGCAAAATAAGATAATCATTTTAATAAATTGAAATCAATACCGACTTGCAGTCAGTACAAATAACAAAATCACCGGCGATGTAAAACAAATCAAACCAGGGAACAAACGCACAGGAGACATCACCGACGGAACGGTCGGTGATAAGTTTGTCACAGACCAAATTTGAAGCTACAGTAGCTACAGGCGTGGTGTGGCTGAAACAAAAAGGGTTTCAAGTTTGAAGGCTGTTATACAACACGTGTGACAGATATACAGTATATTCAGTAGTATAAAGCGTGAATAAAAAAGGGGATAAAACTGTGCCCTAAGGGGCTCCTGACAGTTTGTTATCGAGCCTGACAAACCAAGGTCGAGGCAACAGATAATCTAAAATCCAAGCAATAGCTTGCGAGCATTATCCTGTGGATGTTCAAAATTAACAATGCGATTGGAGAACACCTGTGTCAGAATTGTTTGGAAATTCACAGTTTAGATTAGAAAGTCAAATTCCTGGGTATGTACAGTCCACAATTCAGGGAAAAGGCCAAGCAATAATGAAAACCTCTCAAAGTGTTTTACAGTGTTCGTCTTATGCACCCATTCATGCACTGATGGAGCAGTCAGAGTGTTGTTCAAATACACCTTCACGTGTTATCTAGAGAAGCCCGATACAGAACCTACAATCTTCTTATAAGTTGGCAACAGCTTTACCTCATGAACCACGCCTCCGCTCAAGGTCCTGCAAGAACCCAACGGTCTCCAGAAGAACGACCATCTCAGCATCACTCTTATCAATTTGGCCTTTCTTTTTTTGGTAGAGTGGCTTGACGGAAGCCACGTTGATTAAAATGCATTTCTCAGCCAAATGCAGAGAGGTCCTTGAACTGCCTGAGCTTGAGAAGAATGAGATCACCTGCCCAGATCCAGTTGTGCAAAGCTTGTAGAGACTCATCTAAGAAGACTCAAAGCTGTAATTCCTGCCAAAGAGCCTTCGGCAAAATACTGAATTGAGGGTCTGCATACTTTTGTCAGAGATTTAGATTTTTTCATTATTATGAATTTGTCATTGTGTGTTATTTAGTGTAGATTAATGTGCAAAAGTCCATTTCAAGTTAAACCTATAACACAATAACATGTCCAAAAGTGAAGGCGTTAATTGTCTAATTGGTGCCGGCCATGAAGGCAGAGTGTTGAAACCTCTGATGCAGCGCCGTGGCACCACACTGCAGACGTGAAAAGGTTTCCAGTTCTCAAAGCTCGGCCTCGTGCTGAGGTAACAGGGGAACGTGGGTTCAATCTATTGCTTCAGTCGCTCAAATGAAAAATGTCGGCGCAAACCCAAATTCATTCATTATTGATATTCAAATAATGTTCAGCGAGGCACCTGCTATTTCTTGGAAGTAATGTTTAGTAGCCAGAGAGCGGTAGCTGCTACCAACATCCTGTATAATAAATCCTGTTGAGAGACGAGAAAGAAAATCTCAAAGTGTCTCAACGCTGATGCTTCTTCATACATACTCTCAGTTAATGCAGTGCTGTGGTTTAAATGACTCCCCTCATTCATCTGATCTGAATGCGGTGCCGATGCCATAGAGATGAATCATGAGGAGCTGAGCTTTATGCATGGACTCAAAAGACTGAACTTAACCATCTCTGGTGTGCAGCCTGCGTTACCATGGTGATGTACACTTTGAAAAAGTGAGTCATCATCTTGATATTGAGAGGCCAGGGTTATGCCCAAATTTAGCCCCATGAATTGTGTCGCGCTGATTGAACTCGCTGATGTGCCGGTGTATGTGACATATTGTTGTTCAGAAGTCAACAGATTTCCATTGTGATGACCATGAAAATGAGACTATCCACTTCTATCAAGTGCAGAGATTTCTCCAGATCTATCATGTGATTTAACAGTGATCATTCTAATTCCTTGTATCCTTCCGAGGAAAGAAAGCTACTGATAATCGAGTAGTGCTTTTGGGCCGTTTATAATGTTGCCATAACAAACTATTTATTTTAAAATATGCACATAAACACATCTTAAATTGTGTAGATGTATATATAATGCTGTTAGTTTTGTACATATGTGTTGCAGTGATGTAGGGTGACTGTAGTTAGTAGCGGGTAGGGCCTGTCAATGTAAATGTTGTGGTGACAAAAGCTTATGAAATATTTTCTGAGAATGAAAGTCACACATTGACAAGAAAACAGAAACTGGAAAAATATCCCGTTAAAGCCTGGAAGCTTACAATAATATGATTTAGTCTATGCACTATGATGTGGTGTTTGTGTGTGTATATATATATGCATATATATAAGGTTGATTCAACCTTACAAAGGGAAGCAATGTGTCTCCTTAACAAAAAACTTAAATTCATGAATATAATCTCTAAGAATATTTGGGGGGGGGGGTTTCTCATAAATTTGTGAGTTCTTTCTTGTAAATTCACCACTTCAAACTGACAGAATATGCAAGTTTGTTTCTTGTCAATTTATGACTTTAAGCCAGTAAATTCTGAGGTTTTTCTTAGTTTTGTAACTTAACCACACTGCAGCAGGTGTCATAAGTAATAAGTTACCGGCCACTGACTTCATCATATCAGTACCAACACAGTATGTATGAGTAGGCCTGTCATGATAACTACATTATCGACTTATCGTACGATACATGAATATGAACTCAATCATTTTTGTTGACCTCAATAATAACCCATTGTGTCTACATGCATGTTTTCTGACACAACATCTGTTCTCGTCGTAAATCAATTACTTTATTGTTCTATAAAATGTATGCAAATATGGATTTCTTAGTATTTTTCTAAAGGCATTTTTCAAATTTCTTGTTTAGTCTGAGGCCTAAACGCAAATGTTGTTGCTGTGTGATTGTCTGACTGCTTGTGATTCTCGCCCCGAAGGACTTTGATGTAGAGAAGTTGCCACGTTCCCAGACCCTTAGATATTATTTCACTTGTATATTTATTATTAATATTGCAAGCACAGTGCTATCTCAAAGCATTACCTTAATGCATAAAGAAATGATACTCAAATCAGCAAGACGGTCCGCTTTCGGGATTCAAAGGTGAAATTTGTCTTCAAACATTTTGCTCGAGGACACCTTGAGAGATAACCCCTCCATCATTATTCCCGTCCAGATTTTCTCCTCAGTCACAGTCGATCTTCTGCAACCTCCGTCTGCATGGTGCGCAGATTCGTCCGCCAGTGTTCATGCACAGGTCATGTAAGATTATGGGGAATCACGTCGCAGCAGGAGAAGTCCTCACCGAGAAAAGTTGGACGACACAAAGAGACGAAAAACATTGTAAATGTGGCAGAATAAACGTAGAGACGTGAAGTGGCGAGACATGTGTCACACTCAAACCATGCAGAAAACTGTCTGTCTTTTCTGCTGAAAGGAAGCTATAGACTCACGATATATGTGCACGTATGCATGCGAGCACATCTGTGTGTGTGTGTGTGTGTGTGTGTGTGTGTGTGTGTGTGTGTGTGTGTGTGTGTGTGTGTGTGTGTGTGTGTGTGTGTGTGTGTGTGTGTGTGTGTGTGTGTGTGTGTGTGTGTGTGTGTGTGCGCGCGCGCAGTGAACTGTGCAAGGAAGGCCCAAAAAAAAAGGAAAAGGAAAGCAGGAGTCCTTAAATGTCACATTACTCAGCACGGTAACTACGCTCACGACATGCGATGTGTCAGCCCGCATCATCGTCGCCCACTGAGCATGTGCAGAACAGGCCCCCCAGCCCTCCACGTGTCGCTCCTGAATATGCACGGGCTCGTACACGGGGACGAGCTCTTACGCATCCCAGAGGGTGCGGGGAAATGCAACTTTAATCACCTTTTTTATTCTCATTGATTTTATTTATTTACTTTGCCGTGATGCCGTGCAGCGCCCGCATCCCCCCCCCCCCCCCCCCCCCCCCCCCCCCCCCCCCCCCCCCCCCGGTTGCTTTTGTTATTGTCCCTGACTTTTTGCTCTCTGTCGTCCCGCCGCCACGAGAGCTTTGACAGCTTTGCTTGGCGGGCGCGCTTCCCGAGGGGTCAGCTGCGACTGCTGGTGACACCGTTGCAAATGAAGCCTCTTCATCCTCTGCATGTATGTGTGTGTGTGTGTGTGTGTGTATGTGTCAGAGTGCGTAATTTAGCACGAAAGCTCTCGTTGCACTCTTTGCTCTACCACCCAACCAGGAGTCAAGTCCCAAAATGCATTGCTTCCCGCCATACGGTGCAGCAATTTTTTATTTATCATTCCCCATTTTTCTCTAAAAGATCCAAAGATTAAAGGGCCGGTGTTAGGGATATGTTAGGGATAAACAGCGCTCCCCTGCATCATGTCCTGAGCTGTATGTATCTTTAGAGCGACACATAATGGGCTTCGTGTTCACATAGGAGTTTGTTTACCCCCACCGCCGAGCGGCTGTTCGTCTCGCAGCTCCAGGACGGACGATATTATTGTGTTTTTAAATCAGGAGGAAAGTCAGATTCCTTTTTCCTTTTTTTCAGGGCAAATTTGCGTTGCGCTCCACTGAACTTATTCCCTTTGACTGGATACAAAACAAGTGAGCATGCCAGCTGTGGCGGAGCTTTTTCTCCTCTCTCCATTATTTAGAGATCTGTGTTCAGATGCTGAATAATATGTGGCCACCCAAGACAGAACGACCCATGAAAGAAGTGAGAAAGATCCTCTTATTTTTGGACGCTACCTTCCATGAAGATCGCTCCCTTCCTTTTCCTTTCAAGTGCAAGTATCCGTTCGCTCTCACCACCAGACAAAATTTCACCACCATGTAATTACAGCTGGACACTGTCAGGGACGTGGCTGATCAGGAGATGGGCTTTTTCTGTTGTTTTTCACAGAGGGAAAGCACACGCTGACTACAAACACACACTCTCACACACACGCTCGCTCTCTCTCTCTCTCTGAAGAAGAAGAAAAAACTGTTCCCACTGAGCATAATTAGCCAAAATGGGTGAGATGCCGAATCATTGCATTCATAATCATAATGGGCTGGATATGCTTTCCAGCGGATGGTAGTTTGACAAGAGAGAGGGAGAGGGAGCGGAGGGAGCTGTATTGCAAATCCACAGTGCTAGCAGGGGAATTCATTAATGGCATATTTAACTGATGCTCACCACCACCACGGTACCCTCGAATCTACTAATGGACCTCCGCTGTGGCACTGACACGATCCCCCCCTTGTTTAATTCTATGAACGTGTTGAGGGCACGACTGGCTGATAACAGTTAGTAACTCATTGAACAACGACCAAACCCCCCACAAAGACGAGAGGATCCTTTCTGTTCGTCACAGCCTGCACGGGTCTCATTTATTCATCAGCCAATGCCGATGCCTTTTGGGATCCCTTCACTTTCAGCTCGACCAACGCCAGCTAGGCCGAAGTTTCGCATCTGCCACGTGGGATTGGAACAAACGCTCGTACAGACGCTCTGGTGCCGACCGGTTGTGTGACGGGAGCTGAGTAGACGGCGGCATTGTGGTAGTTTGCCACAGTTTCTCCTTGTCCAGGAAGTAATCATTACTGAGGCTTGAGGCGTGTTGATTCTTCTGCATTTTGCCTCCAAATACAGTTGTCCAGAAAACAGCTCGGACCGTCGTGTTTCAGCCCAGGTTGATTGGCGACGCACCTGGACCCATAAGTCTAATTTATATATGAGTGATCGAGCTCGGTATCGAATCTTACATTGATCATAGTGTGTTTGCACTGCTCTGTCTCTCACTCTGTCTCTCTCTCTCTCTCACACACACACACACACACACACACACAGTGAGATGCTCTCAAGCCTTTACTACAAAGGTCGGGTTTCGCCTGTACTGTACCAAACTGTAATATAATATGCTTAGTCATCACAAGTGCAAAACAGCCACACCATCTGCACACACGCGCACAAACACACGCGCGCGCGCACACACACACACACACACACACACACACACACACACACACACACACACACACACACGCGCATACGGTCCAGGCCAAAAAGGACACTCTCGTCCAAATATCTAAATGCAGTTAAACAACCCCACTCCCCTATGCCAGATCCAGCCAGCGGTGCCTGTCCGTTTCCATGACAACAGCCTGAAAGTATTATATCATCAGTGAGAAGTGAGCAGGGCAGAAATCTGCAAGCACGCACGTACACACACACACACACACACACACACACACACACACACTCGCATTCCCTCCCTATGTGCCTTTCACTCCTGCTCTGACTGACACACACACACACACACACACACACAAACACCCACCCTCTCTCCCCAAAGCCTCCTTTAGAGCATACCGAGCATCGCCCTGTGGTTATGTAAGTTACCCAGGCTCTCACTCGGGAGAGAGGTGCCATCAGCGGTAAGAAGGGGCAGTGCGTTACTTTACTGTGTCAAGTTGCGCTTCTCCCTCTCCACGGTTCATTGCGCTCATCATACGTTGTCTGTCAGTTGTAAATTACCTTTGTGGCCAACCAGCACGGAGACGTTAGCAGCGTCTCCGTGCTGGCAACCCACTTAAGGCACTCTGAATAATTCACTGTGACTTCATTATCTTATCAACACCCCTTAATGAAGCCATTAGCCTCCGCGTAGCTGGTTACCCGTGCGCCCTGTGTTAGAGGGATAACCCGCACGGACTCCTGATGGTGCCGTGGCCGTTCACCCGTCCTGCCAGCTTCACACAAGGGATTGGGCCTGCGTGTGGGATCTGCCTTCCTTAGCCAGGATATGGAGTGAACATCCAGATATTACTTGCATTACACGCATCAGGCCGGTGGATTTAGCGTTCCTGCGCTCCAAGAGATCAGCAAGGTGGAAGCAACGGGGCAAGATTTGGACGAAGGGGGGAAACGAAGCTGGGGCAGGGGGGGCTCCTTGAGCGCCATATTTTATATTTGGAGAGCAGAGGTCGCAGAAAATCCCCTGATCATCCCTCCACCTTTTCACCACCGGCTCTGTGATGGTTATTAATAACCATGAGAGACGGAGCGGGGGCGAGGGTCTGTAAAAAGATGACGAGAGTGGGTGTCCGGTGGGACTTGTACAGTGGTTCCAGGCCAAGAGCAAGCGGAACCACCACCATATGTATGTGCCCTGTGCTCGCGCTTCCACCTCTCTTTTTAAATAAATCACCAGCGCTCGGCCAATCAAACAATTTTGATTGTTTTATGAGCTCTTTTGCATTTGTCGATGATGTACACGTGTTACTTTGGAAAGAAATGTGCGACAGGAACCAATGCTTAGTTCCCATACGCAAAAAGACGGTCTTGTGGAGTGGAGTGAACCGCGCATCGCCGCGCTGCGGAGAGAGTGGGCTCTGCCCGCGGCCTTTTGCAGTCTGTAGAAAAGTAGGTGAGCGAGTGGGTGAGCAGCAGAACACCGCAGTGCCCGTGAAGAGGGCGACATCGCACCCGCAGTTGTGTTTCATTTGGCTTAATACCCCTGACCCGAAGCCAAGCGGAAGTCGTGCTACATCTCCTCGGCAGAGCCCCCCTCGGCGGCTCACCGTGGCTCCGTCCAAAGTGCCTGCTAAATTAGGCTGGCGCGGGGCGATGTGGGCGGGCGGGCGGGCTAGCGGGCGGGAAAGTCAGGCTCCAGCGGGAGACAGGAGGCAGACTGAGCCGTAACGTGTGTCCCCAGCAAGCCGAGGCCTGATTGCTGATTGATACGCCGACTGCCACTGGTTCTCAGTGAAGACGAAACGAGGGGGAGCACTGGATGATTGCAGAAAAAGGAAACAATGGAAATCCCACTGGGCCTCTGTGTGTGTGTGTGTGTGTGTGTGTGTGTGTGTGTGTGTGTGTGTGTGTGTGTGTGTGTGTGTGTGTGTGTGTGTGTGTGTGTGTGTGTGTGTGTGTGTGTGTGTGTGTGTGTGTGTGTGTGTGTGTGTGTGTGTGTGTGTGTGTGTGTGTGTGTGTGTGTGTGTGTGGGGGAGAGGGTGTTGTGCGTCTTTAGGCCCAATTCCATCGTTGTGAGGACATTTTGATGCAGTGTGCCACTCCTCACAGCTACAAAAGGCTGTTTGAGCGTTAAAGGGTGACATGTCATTCTCATATTCATATATTTGTCGTGGAAGTTTTTCTACCCTCCCTGAGAAACTCTTGGTTCTCAGGCCCCAAGCGAGGCCGTCTTATCCATGGCAAGGTAGAAAAAAATCAGTGAGCCGCTGGAGTCTCTCTATCAACTCATAGTCGTGGGGAGATGACGACATTACTCAAAGCTAAATACAACTACAGAGACCGGGGCCGGGCAGACTGTCATGGGACGCCGAACACTGTCGACCTGTTGATCTGTGTGGCGAACCGGAAGTCTCCTCAATATCGAGCTCTTACAATAAATACTTCTGCTTAAGACATCCAGGTTTTCCGTCTTCCTGATTCAACACCAACTCCATCAATGATTCCATTTCAAGGTTCATACTTTTTCAATTTGGGCTACCACTCGGAAAGGTTTGCATGCTCGGATGTTCGGAAAAGGCATCAGTGTTCTCACACTGCCCATTTCTGCAGCTCCTCTTTTCACCCTCTGTCTAAAACGCCTGAACTTTGCGTAATATGTCACATTTAAGACTTGATTTTAGAGTTGGCATTAGAAATAGATTAGAGTAGGGTTAAGGCATTTAGTTGGGATGGTTACGGTCAGGGTAGGGGGCTATAGGGAATGCATTATGTCAACGAGTGTCCTTACGATTATAGAAAGACAAGAATGTGAACGTGTATTTACACGTGGGTTTGTGCCTCACTCCATGTGTGTGTAGTACATCAAACATCATCGCTAATGGCGAGTGTACCGCGGAGCAGCAGCAGCAGCAGCAGCAGCAGTAGTGGCTCCCTTCAGGTTAAGGCGAGCAGTCCATTATTTGTGCCCACCTCTCCCCGCTGCCACTTAAACACACTCTGCCTCAAGGAGACACTCGCTCTGTTGCCAAGGCGCTCGTGTGCCGACGGATGCGGTAAAGCACACTTTCCTGGTGCTCG
Source organism: Scophthalmus maximus (assembly GCF_022379125.1). Taxonomy (NCBI): domain Eukaryota; kingdom Metazoa; phylum Chordata; class Actinopteri; order Pleuronectiformes; family Scophthalmidae; genus Scophthalmus; species Scophthalmus maximus. The sequence goes on from NC_061522.1 coordinate 20,276,776, forward strand.
GGCCGGAGTGCACGTATTAGAGCACGCGGGTCGCACAATTTCGTCTGCCTCACGGACGAACGAGCTAATCGACATCGACCCATTATCCGGACCCCCGATGCTGCAGTTGTGATCCGGTGCGCTATTCCTTCAAACAGTTTGAAAATAGCTTCTCACTCAGTGAAATATTCAGGAACCCGCCCCGTTGAGGCAGAATTACTGAGCCAGAGGTTCCATCTTTGCTCTGTGCGGGTCTTTATCTTAAATTGTGCTCACTCCACTTTGGTCTTTGCATTCAGTGTGTGTGGAGTCATCTTGTTTTTGACGCACCACGAGGTGTGATCTGGCGGCTCTGAAAAGGCAAGTGGCCGTCTTTTGCTGACCCCTCTCCTGCTCGTCTTGAACGAGCGTTGGAATGGTGTGAGGGCGAGTCACCCCTTGAACACAGCAGCTGCGTCAGACGTGAACTGGTAGGTGTCGTTGAGAGACAGAGGAGAGTGATCTCTTTGTGCTCGCGGACGGATCACTGCACGTATTCATACGCCAGTGGTCATGCTTCCTTGTGTCGACGAATGGCTTTGTTGCTGCGAGACATTCGGCGTGCTGTACTTTGATTGTGCTGCGCGCTGGAAAAAAAACTAAAACCCCGAGGATGCTTGAAGCACAATTCTGCAACTATCTTTACCTGGAAGCTTGAAAGCATTTCGATGCTACACTGACTTGCGATGGCGAGAGAGACACTTCTTACTCATCCTGAACGCTGTACAATGTAACTCTGGTTGAGGTGGGTACGATCTCCTGCAATGAAGTGCGTGATGCTTTACTTCTGTTAAATTTGAAAGAAGTTAGCTCAGTATTATGGCCGAGGTGACTGCCCCCCCCCCAGTAACTGCTGTCACAGCTGTTGAACCTTCAGCCCTCTCCCTTCAGGAGAGTGTAGCTGCCCAGTGGCCAACAGACTGTGAAGTGTCTGTGTGTGTTACTGTGTAAATGTGTGAAGGTGAAGTGAGACGTGACCGAGAACACGTGCTCAGTCAACAGCCTGTACATGGCTGAAGGACTAAAGAAGACAAAGGGTACCAGCACGGGCGCAGCACGGGGGGGGACAGACTACCCAGGGCCCCGAGTGGGGGGACCCTGGAAAGCCTGGAATTAAAACGTTTTTTTCTGTTTGTTTCTGGGGGTGGACGGGCTTTCAGCGAGTTGAAACTGTTGAAATCCAGGGCTGAAGTCATTTTCATATTTGACATTCGTCAGTTTTCGCGTCTAGACGCTGATCTGTCCCAGTTTTTTGGGATATGTTTGAGAGCTTATTCAGGAAGATGTTTCACAGATTTGATCGAATGAAAATCACCAAAGATGGCGATGCGGTTGAGAGCGCAAGGCATTGAATGGCTGCCCACTGCGCATGTCACTATGGGCGTGGTCAGGGACGACCCATTTCAATCTTCAAGGTTCGACGCGGAGCTAATGACGATAACATCCGCTGACACTGACGAATGTCAAATATGAAAATGACTTCACCCACAGAGACTGCATATGTATAGGCCCCAGAATTTGGTGCTACACCCCTGGGTACCAGGCCTGCAGTGTTTTGATGAACATGTACATGGGGCACATGGCGAATGCATAACTAGATTAGGTCAGTACAATCTAAATCCATTTCATGGAATATTTCCTCACAATAATAAAAGTAGAAATGTCTAAAAATTGAGTCCACCCCTGACCAACGGCAGCATGTGCAGCTAAGCAGAGTGTCCATGCAGTACGGATGCAGGTGTATGAACGAACGCGTCCCCATTGGTGTGAACCGGACGAGGGTATGGCGATGAGCGCATCTGCCGCCTGCATCCCCAACTGGCACGGCGGGCTTCAGTCCGCGCGCGGGGAACATCGGCTGCTCTGCCAGCGCGTCGCCCTCGTCTCCATCGCCAGGTCCACTTGACAGGACTCAACCGCTGAGCCCTTTGTCTCACCTGCTTGTGTGGAGCCCCATTCAGCTCAGTCCCCTCAGGCAGGAGTGCGCAGTGATCAAAAAGTTTGTCATGATACCACACTTCAGACTACACCTCCTATGCTACTGTGGTCAGTCTACACACAAACTGACAATTCAATGTGCCTAGTTACATCCATCTAACACCCGTTATGGTCGATGTGCAAGTCAGGCCTTTCTGTTATTACATGTGCAGTTTTAAGTGATAACCAGTGGCAGATTTACCAACAAAAAATTCTTAGTCTCCTCTCTTCCCCATTTCTCTCCTCCCCCCAACCGGTCGAGACAGATGTTCCGCCCACAACTGAGTCCGGTTCTGTCAGAGATTTCTTCCTGTTGAAAGGGATTTCTTTCTCTCCACGGTCGCCAAGTGCTTTGCTGGTTGTGGGATTCGTTGGGTTTCGCCCTGTAATATTGTAATATTGACCTCACTCTGTAAAGTGCCTTGAGACAATGTATGCTGGGGTTTAGCGCTATACAATAAAATTGAATTGAATTAATAATTTTGGAAACAATGGGTTCTTGATTTCCAAAAAGGGGAAGATTGAAGCTTCTCCTAATTGTTTGGCTTTTTCTGACCGAATGCTTCACTTTTAATATGGCGAGGGAAATTAGCTTTTGTGGTAACCAATGTCCAAGAGGAACCCAAATAATAAAACAGAAATTGTTCTCTTAAGTGTTTAGTTCTGCGTGTTTTAAACATATGTACACACTGGGGTGATACATGGCGAGTGTGTGTTGCTGATCCAGGAGCGGAGTCTCTCAGCATTGATGTGCATTGTTTTCATGGAGGTACAGTGCGTGCCATTCTTCTTCTTTCTCACGTGTACTTACCTCTCATGGGAAATTGGGCTCGGTGGTTCCTAGGACAGTCATTAGCAGCATGGGTTTTGCCGCACAGGCTCTTTGAAGACTTCAGGAGACACTCAGCTTCATCATTATGATGATTTTTTTTTTTTTGGGGTGGGTGGGGTCCTTCTTTTTCAGTGTGTTATCATATATGTTCTGATGATTTTGATGGCTTTTTCTTGAGAGAGGTGTGCTGTCTTTTAATAATTCCTTCCAGGTGAGCTGATTGTTCTCTCATTCCACACATTAGCTTGGGCATTTTGGCACGACTGAGTTTGAGCGAGCTGACACCGGCCTGCAACAGCATTAAACACCTCCAGCTGTCGCCGCGAGATGGCCCGCTGCCCTGCCGCTCTGCACCCTCGGTGGCTTTTTTTACAGGCTGCTCTGCATTGTGTTAAGCTCGACAAGTTAAAGCAGTGGAACAGTGCAGAGGAGGACTGCAAGCCGCTCAAGCACGGCAAGATACTGAGGATGCAAATAGGTCAACATAGTACAAAAAGAGGGGGGAGTGGGAGAAAACAGTGGGAAAGAAGAAGTGGAAAATTATTATGTTCGCAGTTAATTGGCTCGAGAATGGAAATGCCAGTCTGTCAGCTGATCCAGCACCTAAAGCATCTATAAGTATCCGCCATCGGATGTCATGAGATTTGGTGCCGACATTCATGAAAAGCTTGGTAATCAACCTGTTGCCTCTGTCGCCTTCCGACAAACGGGGATTCAAAAGTGGCCGATGCAGTAAATCTGAAAAGCGGCAACCAAGTAAGTGAGAGACTCGTTGACTCCGCCACATCTCACAGATGTCTCCATTCTGTTCTTTCAGGTCACATCCAGCGGGCAGAATTTTTTGATACAGCTCAATACCACTGTAATAAAAAAAATGTGTATATCACCTTTAAAACCACATTCAAAACAGGCACTGTGATCTGTAATCAGTTCAGTAATTTTTGCATGCAAAAAAAATGTGCTTGTCGCTTATTTCAAAGGGAATGTAACCACATACAGTAGTCAACTACACCTGAGCACATGGTCGAATATTAGACCGACTCCATGAATAGCTCCATCGTGTTGAGAATACGTTGCAGCAGTCAGCCAGACATCTAGCTCAGCAGCATCAGACCATACGACGGATGTAGCAGGGTTTTAGCGTAGCATTAGGCAAGAATTAACGCAAGTGACATGTGTTGTGAATGACGTTTTGAATTTACTCACAAATTGCGCCAAACATAAAACATCTATTCTGAGGAAAACGTTGTGTGCAGGCAGACGTAGGGCTCACCTAATGCTCATCTAACGCTTACAAAAGTCGCACCTCTCTTTGTCACGGTTTTATTAAACCCCGCCCATTGTCAGATAATTGGCTGTGATTGGACTAGCAAGGTTTCTGCCGGAGGGAAATCACTTCCCAACGGAGGGGATCCAGACCGAGTCTGGCAGAGCAAATGGAATGAGCTCGGAGAATTCGTCTGGGTCCCAGGCTGTGCGGAAGCAGCACCAACTGTCCACATTTGAGTCTGGTTTTGAAGAGTGAAACGATGAATGGAAGCAGGTTTTGCTGCCTTTTTCTGGGTCAAAAGCATAGTTGGTCAAAAGCTACCGCAGCAGCTACTAGAAAAGTTGTAGGTGCAGTGTTTTCTTGCGTGTCACATCAATGAGTTGAATATGTGAATTAGTCTATGCACCTTAAATGACAACTTGGACCATTCCATTTGTTTTTATTGACTCTCTTGTATACAATACACTTACGTGATGATTTGATCTTCAGGCGCTAAACACAAAATGAATAGGAATTTTTCAACTGGAATATGTGAATATGGAATATGCACAGTGTTCCGTTCCGACAACACTGTGCCTATGGTAACCATGGTAAACTTTAATAGCTGCAAAACAGCTGCATGTTAGCACTCAGCTCAAAGCACCACTGTGCTTCGCTTCATTAAAACTGTCTCTCTTCTTTTCTTCCATCTCTTCCGATGCCTGCTGTGAAAATTTGGCTAGCACTGCCAAGTGTGTTTGTTCACACCGATTTGTCAGTGATTGCGCTTGCTTTTCTTAAACAGTTTAGTCATTTCTTGTCACTCGCCCTGGGATCATATGTTTGTCATTTTTTGCGTCGTCGTTGCCCCCCCAAACGGTTATGGGCCTCGCCACCGGGATCTCCAACTTTAGATCCGTTTACTGTGCCGGCCATTAAAAGAAACCTCCGAATTCTCATGTTGCCATTTGTTGCGCCACATGCTCCGTGCCTGGTGCCTGGCCTTTGTCTCCCAGATGTTAGCGGTGGCCTGTGAATGGTTTCTCCTGATGTGTGTGCAGTAGATGATCTGCGGGGACGACTCGGACGCTTGAGGGACGAGGGGCACGCGTTCCTCTGCGGCAGCCGAGCGCCTGCCGCTGGTCTTGGCAGTCAGAAAGGGGACCGTGCGGCTGTTAAAGCCAAACCCCCTCTTCCACTTCTTTCTGTTTTCCTTCACAATCCCTCCATCTGCCGACCCAATCCGGCCCTCCCCGTTGCCTGTGCGCACACAGTTGTTCTCAGATTCACATGCAGGGATGTGGAGTTTGCAAATTTCCGCTGAACTCCCGCCACCTTTTTCTCTCTCCTTTGCCCGCCCGACCTACTTCCTATCCTCCGAAACCCGAAATATCGCTCGCTCTATTTTTACTGCGCTCGCTCTCTCTCCTCTCTTTGGCCTCACTTTGTCTCCTAACGCTCCCTTTTTTTATTTCCTGTTTCCCTAATCTCTAGTTGCTCTCTGGGGAATCATGCAAGGACACAGTTGTACTGTCACACACACACACACACACACACACTCGGGCAAGGAGGCTTCTTGTCAAGTACGCACAAGTTCAAATGGGTTTCTGGGCTCATATGGTCGACCTCTCTTCCGGGCACTGGAAATAAGTTCCTTGTACCACGCTCTGCTGAAACACACACACACACGCACACACACACACACACACACAAACTCACATACCGTATGTGAATTGTTCTCACCCCATGTTTTTGTCCCTTCCAGCGCTGCACGAGTTCCCTACAGACCTGTTCACAAACAAGGAGCGGACAGAAGGAGCCGTGGCCCTACACGTCCTGTGTGTAAGTTGGCCCTAGCTTTTTACTATTCGTGTGTGTTTGTGTGTGTGTGTGTGTGTGTGTGTGTGTGTGTGTGTGTGTGTGTGTGTGTCAACATGTCAGACTGTGTCTAAGTGCACAATCGACAATTTACTGTTTTTGCAGAAGACGTTTACGTCACACAAAATTCCCATTCATTTATTATTTTATTCATCCACTGGCTGGTAAAGTTATTCCTCTGTCACAGGACAACAATGTTGTCCAAAAAACAAAGGATTAAAATCAATCACCACTGAGCCACACTGCTGCCCTCGCCCGACGTGTTTCTACCATTAACATGAACATCGGCACTGTAGTTTATTCCCACGTACACTGCCCTGCTGGCACAAATACTTCCGAGAGAAACAAATGTGTTTTCATCCCCGGCTGTAAATAATCGCCAACCAATGAGCTATTCACTCCCGTTTTATCTACATATGCTAAAATTGAACAGAGCTTTTTTTGAATAATCCAAATTGTATCATTATGACCCATTTGCCAAATTTGCATTTCAGTAGGAATCAGTTTGTGTTGGACTGAGCGCCACAGTAAGGATGTTTGGCTGTGAAAGAGTGCAGACAGATGGACTAATACATAGAGAGAACATTTTAGAGAGAGGTGACGTCTTGTTTTTTTATTTTTAATTTTTATTCTATAATCAGAAAAATGTCAAATTAAATATATCGATGAAAATTGATGCAGCAGATACACAGATAACATCTTCATTGTTCCACACAATCTTCTTCCTTGTCAGAACCTGGCATCGGGATTTCCCACAATGCAACTCTAGACCGCTGACAGTTCGCTTGGAAGGTCAGGTCGTGTTATGCTCATTGCAACAAATCTGCCAATGTACTGTAGCCTCTCGGCGCTTCCTCGGGCAGAGAGAGGTGGGGGGCGGGCTGCAGAGGTCTGGTAATGGTCGTGAAGGCGACTCCTCAAATGAGGCTTGAGGCAATTTGTAAGATTTCACGCAGCTCCCTCTAGAGCTCCAAAAGGCGTCGCACATCTACCCCGCGACACCTGCAAACAGACTGCGACGTGTACAATCCCCATCCTTCGCACCACCTGTCAGGTTCTTTTTTCTTCGGTCGCAGGGCAAGTGCTGCTGTCATCCTAAGTAAGGCTGAGCAAATTGTGCACGATATTTCATCCCTCGCATCTGGATGAGCAGCAAAGTGCCGGGCCTTGTCCTCCCCTCTTGCATGACCAGCCACACTGGCCTCTCCGGCGGCGCCCAGCGGGGGTCAATACGCGAGGTCAAGGCTTTGACGTGACACACAAGGCATGCAAAGTGTTTCCGGCACATGATGACCCACGTTGCGTTGTGTTGCCACTGATAGTCTCTGGGGGGCTGACTGTAATGGAAGCTCATGCCAGCAGAGCGGCAACTCCGGGGAACTTTGCTGTGCACAAACCGAGCACTAAGCACCACCCAACGGGCCATTTTGCCCGTACACTTCTGACATTATAGGCAATGCCACTACTTACACAGCACCCACCCTCTGAGTTAGCCATTTTCCTGCAAATAAAAGTAACCTTTCAAAAAAAAATATACAGTACATCATCGCCAGGCTATTTTCCTGACGCCTAACCTTTAAAATAAATAACTGTCATTACTGTGCTTTTACTTATTTCAGGAAGGACAATCAGGGTTTAGACCTGCAGCTCTGGTATAGACTCATTTACATTAATTTTAAAGTGGTTTAAATTTAGATTAAACTACTTTACATTTAAATTTTATCTAATCTTTCGATCCATCCATTATCTATACCGCTTATCCTTTAAGGGTCGTGGGGCCCAATCCCATTGGGCGAGAAGCGGTCGCCAGAATATCGCAGAGCGGAATTTAGAGTCTCCAATTAAAGTCGACTGCATGTGTTTGTACTGTAGGAGGAGGCTGGAGTCTGCCTCCCACAGTCCAAAGACATGCAGAATGGGGTTAGGTTAATTGGAGATTGTAAATTGACCGTAGGTGTGAATGTGAGAGTGAATGGTTGTCCGTCTCTGTATGTGGCCCTGCGATAGGCTGGCGACCTGTCCAGGGTGTACCACGCCTCTCGCCCCATGTCAGCTGGGTTTGGCTCCAGCCCCCCACGACCCTTAAATGGATAAAGCGGTAGACGATGGATGGATGGATGAAAGTTGAAACTACAACTCTGATGTTAAAAGCTCATTCTTGACCTTAGGAACAGTAAACAAACGTACTTTGACTGGAGGTCCTCTTACGAAGGTTTTCACAGAGCTTTTAACAGCATTTCCTTTGACATAACAGCACATAAAAAACCTTTCAAGTGCTCAAATTTGGGCCTTTTTTCACTTTTTCTCCTTCTAAATTTGAAAGACCAAATCCAGGGTTACATGTTCAAATGTCAAAAAGATAACGAAATTCCATTTGCAGTGATATAAATGATATAATAAAACAAGGAACCGCAGCAAATTCACTCACTTTTGCTTTAAATATGGAGAGAATGATTAGCCACATATCAAAATTTCATGCACCTAAAGTTTCAGCATTACAAAAACCTCATTAGGAAAAAAAGTACTTTAAAGTTATTTTTTAAAAGCATTATTCATAATTATTCTGGTGACGAATTTAAAGGTTGCACGTGACACCCGTAGGTACCGACTTGTATCTCGACGTCACACTGACCTTTTTGGTACTCGTGACTTGAGTTCAGACTAACACTAATCAGCCAAAGCCAAATTTAAAATAATAATAATAATAATAATAATTATTAATATGAAAATTCACAACGTCTGTGTATGAATAAACGTGCAGCCCTCGTTCCACCTACAGCTGCCCCTGTACTTTTAACCCGAGACAACATGTAAATACTTATGTTCTTGCCAATTACTGGTTGAATATAAAAATGAAAGGCCTCATGAAGCCAAGCCGTTAAGCCTCAAAATGCTATTTAGAAATAACTAAACAAATGAAAGCACAGATGTCATGTCACCATGTGGCTGATGTTGTTCGAATTATACTGCATTTGTGCAGCGGCGGCATATGGTGTTAGTTCAGGGACATCGAATCAAATACTGGATTTGATCTTGCTGTCTGTCTGTTTTATTATCCTGTCATTTAACCCCCGGTGAAGCTGTCGTCAGTGATCCCATTGATCATGTATGTTCCCTGTATTGGTTTCAGCTAAACGGCAGATAACTAGTAAAACGCTTTGAATTGGAGCTTCGTTTCTGAATTATTAACATCACGGTATTTCACTTTGGACTGCTGCTGCTCCCGCCCTGGCAGCTTCTGTATACTGCTGACCCTCCTCCGTTTTTCTGCACCGCTCATTAATACTGGCATCATCACTTCTCAGGGGAGATTTGCTCTCAGAAACACAAACACGACTCGAGATTTTTTGTAAGGACTCCCGTTTCCGCATGCACAATTGGAAACAAATGTACATTCAGCACACACTTGTTCACTCTGCACCACACACATGCTCATGCCCGGCCACAGTAGTCTTCAGATAGCGGTGAAGGCGGTTTCCCCTCCCCTCTGTGTCAACCCTAACTCAGAATCCAGATTAAACCCAGTCGTCGGGATTACGTCGTGCTTGCCCATAACCTACAAATCTCCACCTCAGCAGACTTGGTGGCCTTGATCTTATGGCACTCCTCACACTAACAAACACACACACACACACACGCGCACGCAGGAACTAGTTTATTGTGTGGGCTCAGTCGTGGCTCGGGTCTCATCCAGATGTTGCGTAGTTCAGCTCACTATCAGCTGCTCTCAGCAACAGGAAATAGAAGAACTGCAGTAAAAACTTGACTCAGTACTGAGCACAAAAAGGAAAAAGAAACGCACTCATCGTGCCACTCTTGCTGTAAGCAGGTCTTTGAAAGATTCTTTTTTTAAAAAGTCTAAGAATATTCGTGCCTCTCCTTTGTTCACACGTCTCCAGTGAGTCTGTCGTCACTACCTGACATTTCCCTCTTGATCATCGCCGTTTATTTTTCCATCTCCACCCTGTCTTGATTCCTTTCTGTGCTCCGCGCTGTGTGAATGGTGTGATGCTTGTGGCGGGTGTTAGTGACATAATACAACTGGAAAGGAAAGCCACACAAGTAATAAACAGCATTGAAAGCAGATCTGAGAATAGATTATTCCTGCCAAGGTGATATTTTTTCAGGATACTTTTAAAAGGATTTTTATTGAAAGTAACGTGGTGTTCCACAAGGCTCAATGTTAGGCCCATTTATTTTTTACACAAGTGGTTTTCAGTCGTATTCAATTTAATTTCTTTGCAGATGATACAGATTTATTTAGCTGTAGTTAGAATTTAAAATCTGTGAAATTTGTACTTAAATTATAATTTATTTCAAGAAACACTCAATTCATTACCTGCAGTAATCATGTAATACATTCACAGAGCATAAAATGTTTGATTATTGAAATATTTATGCTGATAACCATACATGAATAACCATACAAAAATACAAAACATAAATTATGTCAAAGAAACACGTCAAAGTTTATTTCCACACAGCATGTGGAAAGATTCTATTACAGTGTATTTCAAACGGGTATATTTCACTAAGTAGGTTGTGTTACCTTTAGGACTCGTTCTTGTATCAGAGCAATCTGCACAAACGTCCCACTATTCATTTATACTTTTAAATATTTCTCTCTCGGGGACGTATGGGGAAATAAATGTTAAAAACAAATCAAATTCATAGTTTATTAAATGAAAGGCTCTAAATTTCAGACATTTTGAAAGCGTGAAAACTTATGTATGGAAATAAATGACCTGAAAAAACTACTGAAAGGTGAGATGAGAGAAAACTCATATGACTTTAGAGGAGTGGGCATGTTTTTAAAAAAAAATAGTGGGTGAAGAGGACGGTTGGAAGGCTGAGTTTGTAGAGAAGATGTATGAATAACATATTGAACACATTTACAACCATCCATTACATGTTTAGCATGGATCTTAGCATTTTTTCCACGTTCTTTAACTTTGTGAGATAGGACATTTCTTTTTGAAATTTGACCAACTTCCCAGGGAATAATGCATGGATCATAATGACAAATATTAGGCATATTAAGGGGCCTGATGTCTACTGATGTACGAGTGTGAGCAGTGTGAGAATCTAGCGGATTTAAATGTGGTTTCATAAGGGGACTGTTGGGCCTCGGTGGAGGTATGCGCTCTAACTGAGTGCCATTCTTGTGTTATTCATGAATTTTTTATGTTTGATCGTGAATGCACTGCACTCGCATGGGATCAGATCCCTGCCTCCTTCGCCTTCAATTAGTAAACCTCTTTCCTTTTTAATGGTAATTCACATATACATTGAATGTAGCAGTAAGAGCAGAGATGCAATTTGAACAACATTCCGGATTAAAACACACTTGTTCAAAAATAGAATCAAAATCAGAAGAGGACATCTCGTCGACGTCTCGTCTTCATTGACATGTGATCTGAAAAATCACAATTAACAGTACAACTGGAAGCTATCTTAGCCTGGACCATTCACCCTTTTAATATGATATTTTCATTCTGTCTTTCTTTCTCTCTCCACAGACCATTTACATGTTCTGTGCCCTGGCTCTGGTTTGTGATGACTACTTTGTTCCCTCCCTGGAGAAGATATGTGAGGTATCAAGCAGCGTTCCTTGTCAAATTGAAATAGCAACCAGGCATCGCAATTTTAAAAAAATGGAATATTTGTTGTAGTCATGTCAGTGTTTTCCTCTCGCATGCTTGGATGAATGAATCTTAACTCGACTCGCTCGCTTTTTTTTCCAGAGCTTTCAGTCACTGCCGACTCTTACTTGCATACAGTTGGATGACTACTGTCTCTTTGCTTATTTAATATTTGGATACATTAGCGTCACACATTTGCTGGTCATAGATACAAATCTAAAAGACAGACGGTGATCTTGGTTTTATATATATACATAGTTTCAGAAAGCACACGTTTACGCATTGAAATGTGTTACATTTAATGAATTACATACTTCCATTTACGGATCGCATAGCAGAGGAAAGAAAGAAACGACTGGAACTGAATGGGTTTTTGTTCCTAATCTCTCACAAGGCTTTCTGCAAGTAACTGAATAACTGAAAGTCTTAAAATAAGACTTTCAGTTTCCCCATCCAGCCACTGCTACTGGGTGACAAGCTGGGTGTCGGCGACGGTTGCTGGGTGTCGGCGCGTCCACTGTCTCCTGGATCACTAACTACCTGACATGCAGGCCACAGTTTGTACGGCTGGGCCGTGTTCTGTCTGACATGGTGGTGAGTGGTACAGGAGCTCCACAGGGGACTGTGCTGTCTCCTTTCCTGTTCACCGTATACACCACTGACTTTAAGTACAACTCTGAGTTGTGCCACTTGCAGAAGTTCTCTGATGACTCTGCAGTGGTTGGGTGTATACGAGATGGACAGGAGGGAGAGTACAGAGCGCTGGTGGACGGGTTTGTGGAGTGGGCGGAAACCTGCTGCTGAATGTGGACAAGACCAGAGAGATGATGATAGACTTCACGAGGAAGAGAACAGTTTCACAGCCCCTTTTCATTCTGGGGGAGGAGGTGGAGACGGTGGAGGACTACAAGTACCTGGGAGTCAACATCGACAACGGACTACACTGGAAAACCAACAGCCTGGCTGTGTACAAGAAGGGGATGAGCAGACTGTACTTCCTGAGGAAGCTGAGATCCTTCAATGTGTGCAGCAGGATGCTGAGATGTTCTATCAGTCCGCTGTTGACAACAGATTGAACTTCAAGAAAGCTGGCTCCGTAATAGGCTGCAAGGTGGACGCATTTGAAGCTGTGGTGGAGAGGAGGACTATGAACAAACTGTTATCCATCATGAATAACCCGGACCATCCTCTCCACCTCACACTGGACAGACAGCGGAGCTCCTTCTCCAATAGGCTGATTCAGCTTCGCTGTCACAAGGACCGTTACAGGAAATCTTTCCTGCCGCAAGCCATAAAACTCTATAACACCTCACCTCTGGCTGACAGATAGACCTTGTTCCACTGTCAATACTTCATGTTAATTCTGTTAATTTATTATTCTTAATTTCTATATTTTTTTGGGAATTCGTATATTTTAAATTTATTGTGTAAATATTGTATATATTTTTTAATGTGTGCTTCGTGAAACGTGCTGCTAGTACACCAGAATTTCCCAGCTTGGGATGAATAAAGTATTTATCTATCTATATATCTATAATTTATTGCTAGTTCCCTGTAAAAAGGAGACTAGAAAATTAAGCATAATTCGGAAAAAATCAGCTTTTCCGCTTCCAGACTGATAATTGTTAACATTATGTGGTAAATCACAGGATGTACAGTGTGTTTACACAAGCACACATACAATGTGTCATCTTTTAGTGAATCTTAATGATAAGCTCAAGGGTCAAAGACCGGCCACTGACTGATCTACTACTGTGTGTGTGTGTGTGTGTGTGTGTGTGTGAGACCAGTCGGGATTTACTAACTGCTGCCACTATTTTTCCAAACTTTGCGTTTGTCTTCTCTTCTGTTTGCCCTCCTAGCGTCTCAATCTCAGCGAGGACGTAGCGGGTGCGACCTTCATGGCCGCCGGCAGCTCAGCTCCCGAGCTCTTCACGTCCGTCATCGGTACGGTACAAGCGCTTCACTGCCTCCATCCCTCCCTTTCTCCACCTCCTTCTGCTCTAACTGAAGCACACGCTGCAGTAATGTACAGCAGCAGTGACACGGAGGAAGCAGGCATGCCTGTTAAATGGATGCTTTACAGTCAGGTTCTCATGCCAAGACACGTTCAACACACTTTATGGTATCACATTTAAGTTATCTTATGTAATAGGCTTCAGAGCATTGCTTGAGGCCATATGTTTAGGTTATTAATTTTTTACTTTGATCATGGTTGTGTAGTACTGTAGCACCGTCTGAAACAACAACATAAAGGATTTTCACTTCAAAGCCTTGACTCTTACACTATATTACTGATTATTGATTATTATCAGTATTATAAAAAAGATTCTTTATATATATATATATATATATATATAAATATGTTCACATATATTTATTGTTGCTATTTTTGTTAAATGTTCAAAACATGATATTTCAATTCAAATTCAACTGTATCTTTATATAAAAATCCCGCAATACATAGATTGTGTTTAAAGATTACAGATTAACTTTCATTGCATTTGTATAGTAAAACATGCCTCTATATGAAGATTGTGTGTGTGTGTGTGTGTGTGTGTGTGTGTGAGAGAGAGAGAGAGAGAGATCCATGACCAGCACGGAGGTATTGACATGTGTTGTGACAGCTGTGTGACATCTATTTGTCAGCACTGAAGGTGCAGTGCTGCGACTGTACGTGGGAATTAGAGCACAGCACGTCACCGCCGCTCCTTTTCTCTCTCCCCAGGGGTTTTCATCACCAAAGGCGACGTGGGTGTGGGGACCATCGTGGGCTCGGCCATCTTCAACATCCTGTGCATCATCGGCGTGTGCGGCTTGTTCGCCGGCCAGGTATGAGGTCACACCGGCGAGTTCGCCGCTGACCTGGTGGCATTTTCCGCCGAGGACAACCCGGGTCACCCTGATGTCACCTTTACGCGTTCCGCCACGTGGACGTGATGTGGTAGCACGTGCTCAGGCATACGCGCAATATGTTCATGCGGAAGAAGGCAGGACACACGTGTCCACACGTGTTGATACAAGCATGTCTGATTCCATGTGTCCGACTGCACTGGAGTGCAGCTTCAGAAGGAAAGTGATCCAAATGTAAACTACAGATGACATATAAGATACACGAATATCCTCCTGATTTCTTTACAGCTACCCACTGAACATTATGTCCAGTATGGAAAACCATCCATGGCCGAATTGGTGACCTATCTCTTCCAAGGCGACAAATATGTCCACTGCTGCCCACAAAAATGTGTTGTGTTGCCATGACAATCAACATATGCGAGTGGTGATGTCACCAGTGTGAGCTGTGACAGAACTACATATTTAACAAAGACTTTTGATTGGGGGCGATTTAAGTGTTTTCGCTCCTCTTTTCCACGATATAATGTGTTTAACAAGTGAATGTTGAATGGCTTTTTGGGTTTTGTTTTTTTTTACTTGGGAAACCTTAATTAAAATGAATGAAAAAAAAATGGAAAATGAGAAATCATGCAGCACCCTCAGCCCGTCCCCAAAGGGCGCTTGACTGCTAGTCTTACATGTAAGGGAATGATTTGCCTCTGCACTCATCGTGATTTCCTGAGTTTCGGTGTAGTGTGGTTTGTGTCGTACGTGTCGTGAGAAAGTTGAACTTCTGAAACACAAAAAGGGGGTTCTGTTCTCTGTTTATGTTCCCTTCTTCTCATTGGCCTATGTGTGTGTAGGAAATGCTTCAACACAAGTTACACGAGGAAATCCTTCAAACAAATACCGCTTTTCTTTTGTTTGTTTGGTCTCAACCAGCCATATGTACAGCATCACGTCAGTGCGAACACAATAGAGAGTCTGTATCCCTGGCGCTGGGCATCAGATTACAAAGACGACACAATAAAGTGCGGCCTCCCTCTTATGTTATCCGATATGCCAGGGACATGGAAGTAATACGGAGAACAAGAATAACCCTCGCCGCCCTGAAAAAACATGCGCGCCGGACTCCCAAACAATCCCAGATTGTGCATTCCGCACTCCCAGGCGAGATAACGAGGGAGAGGGGCGGTGGGGCGGCGCTCGGGGGGAACGGGGCGCAGTCGAAGCATCTTCAGGCCGACCACTGCCCCTCACTACTGTTTATTACCTTTGGCCGGCTGTTCACAGCGGGTCGCCGCCACGCAGAGCTGTTGTCCAGTGAAACCGAGCCCAAGCAAAACAATTTCAGGCCTGGTGCTGCCTCGCAGCAGCCAACGGTGAGATGTGATTCCCGGCCCTCCACTTGTGCATGCAGATGCGAGCGCCGCGTGGGAGCGTGTTACGGCGTTAGTCACCTGGTTGCGGGCCCCATGCATCGTACTGTATCTGCTTACACAAAGTCGATAACCGCACGGGGGAACCTCCCCTACGTGGGACGGCACCCTGCAATTGGCTCTCCCACCCCCCCCCCCCCCACCCCCCACTGACTGTGAAATGTTTCAGCAGGTCAACTTCAGAGCTCGGTTTACATTAGTATGGTAATGATGTCAGAGGCGTGAACCGTGCCTTATCTCTGTTTTCTTTTCTTTCTTTTCTCTCTCTCTCTCTCTCTCTCTCTCTCTCGGCTCTCGCAGGCGGTGAAGCTCTCTCACTGGGCCCTGCTCCGCGATTCCATTTTTTACACCTTTTCCATCACGGCCCTCATCGCGGTAAGAGCTCGTAGACTCACGCGAAAGGACCGGGGACGAGCGTTCAAGTGCGCGCTGACCGCAGAGAGATGCAGAGATACTTCTCCTGCCATTTAATTGTAGTACGCATACCTTCAGTTTTTTGTTCTTTATGCCTGTCAGCAGCATCTCCGAGATTGTAGAAAGTCAATAATAACATACGGGTACCGTAGTGTACAATGTAAATGTGGGATATTTTTTTTGCAGGTTTTCAATCACGCCAATCCGTCCCGTGGCAAAGATTGTATGTAGTCATATTAAACATGCGTATGTAGTATTCAGTCGGACTCCAGAGGGACTAAAGCTGCGGCTCAAATCCAGAACCCATTCTAATCCACAGCAGGTGTCGAGTATGCAATGTGTTCATGGCAGAAAAGGAACAAAAAAAATATTGTATACTCAAAATACTTTTATACTTGTACAATGGTAATGTATAACTACAGTTAGTACATTTCAATAAGACATCTTGTACTTTGTCGTCGACTCGATTTGTTTAAGTACTTTACAGATGAAGATTTTTATTTATGAATATCAGTCTCTCAATCTTAATGGTTGGTTATACGATAAACAGCTAGAAAATATGTAAAGTAGTTAAAGTATAGTGAGCCTCACCTGGACCAACTCCATCAAAACCTTTTATATCACGCACACAGAGAGGAAAAGAATCAGCGTCAAAGCTAATCCATAAGCATATTTATTTCTCTGCTTCAGAGGAAAGTTCAAAAGTATTTTTTTAAAAAGAACATAAAAAGAGCAGTGTGTTTTTTCAGTGAGTCTTTCTTTTTTTAATATGAAATAAAAGGTCGTCCTTTGGCCTTATTCTTCTGCCGCTCTAAGTTGGACTGCTACCGCCCCCTAGTGGGGCAGACGCAAACATGTAGAATTGATTTAACTTTTCAGTCACTCCTTTCACCTAATTTCCCCTTTGTGTCGCCTTTGTAGTTCATCTACGATGAGAAGGTTTGCTGGTACGTATTTTAATATTTCTACAACCTGGAATATATATATATATATATATATATACACACGATTCTTGTAGAGCTGAATCATTGGACTGACTTTGTGTTCGTGGGCCAGGTGGGAGTCTCTTGTCCTGATTCTCATGTATGCAGTCTACATCCTCATCATGAAGTGAGTGTCATCCTCACAAGCTAAAGCTCAAGCTTCATTTCGACTGATTCGTTGTTTGTTCGTTCAAAAAGCCGCGTCCCACCCCCTTTTTTCTTATTGATTTGTCATTGGCAGGTTTAACGGCAGGGCGCACCGTTACTTTGACCGTCGAAAGAAGAGCTCTGTGAATTTGGCCAACGGGCTGACGGGGAGCACCGACCTGGAGGACAACGTCACGTGTGATGCCACTGCGGTCCTGCTCAAGAAAGGTATCAGGAACTGCTCCGTCTCTCAACGCTGCGGGTCTTAGCTGCTCATCTCGACGCACTGACATTTGCATAAACTCAAGCTGGGCCACCAGCACCCCTTTTGCTTTGTTCTTCTCTATTAAAAGAAAGTCATGGGTGACTTTGCTGAATAAGTTCTGTGCATCTTGTCCTGGATTGTCCCTCACGGCTCCACACGGGATGACTTTCGGGCCAATGGCCCAATTCCCAGTGCTCGCTGTGTATGTAATTCCACAGACACATCCCTTATGCCCTTGTTGGTAACTGTAAGCGCTGAGGTTTCGCCTTCTGTCCTTCCATCAAGAAAACTCCCAGCAGACACACGCAGACCGGAGGTCATGCCAGTGTCGCCTCCAAACTGGAGCTGAGTGGAGAGAAGAGAGCGTCTTCTTGTGCGTTGGGATGCTGTGGTGGGGGGAGATCGCTGACATTGTATCCAATCGCTGACATTGTATCCAAAAGTGGAAGCCCCTTGACTCATCAAACTTGTGTCCTGACATGGTGAGCTGTAGAGGAGTTTGAAAAGGTGGCGATGAAACCTCGGCCACAGCAATCCCGCCGTGACGGTTTGTGCAGGTGCACACTGCAGGTGTGTGCAAGTGCTCCAGCGCACGGACTCGGACGCGCGTGAATCTCCGCGTGACTGTGAACACGGGGCTTCCTGTTTGCGTTGACATATGTGACTCTGTGTTGGCGTGGAGGCCTTTTGACCCCGCAAGTGATGGCCAGCGACCGCGCATCTACGGCTACCATCCATTATTCACCGTTACCGCTCTTTGTGTAAGCCCCCGGCTCCGGTGAGCACTTTCCCTGCACGCCGGCTGCCACATGCTGCACCACCCCGCGTCACTGATGCTGGCTTGTTTTTAAAAAAACGAACAAACAGCATAGTCCAAATCGAACAATAAAGAATAGTAAATGTGTCTTTTTTTTGACACTGGTGCAAAGATAAGTCATCAAATAATGTCATATCATATTACCAGCAGCTCACTCACCCACGCGCATTCCACGCAGGTCTATGAGCTTTGGATAATCGAGTATATTAAGTTTATGTATATAGCACCCTTCACCGACACTAGTTACAAAGTACTTCACAATCAAGGGGACAAAATCCAAAAGAGTCAGAATTAATATACAAGGGGAGCAGATATAAGACAGTTACCGAAATGCCTGTCTGAAACAAGTGGGTTTTTATCTGCGTCTCAAACACCTCAAGCGTGTTGGGAGACCGTCCCACAGCTTTCTCAGGTGAGCAAAACATTAATGTGAACATCAAAACTCAAAGATCGGCCCAAGATCACGCACACTGGGACGCTCCGTTATCTTTCCGACAGTTCATAGAGATTCCTAAGTTGCCCGCAGGCGAGAATGGGAGTGCGAATGTTTCAATCTGTTGGCCCTGTGATGGGCCGTCGTGTCACCCTAGCCTCACCCGGTGAGCAGACGATGAATGGATGGAGGAGTGGTCCGCTGGCTTGAGTTCAGTACGGGAAACGACAAGCTCGGCAGTCGGATGAACACTGTGTCCCGCTGCTTCTTCTTCCCAGCGAACTTCCACTCTAAGCCGTCAGTGCTGATGGTGGACGAGCTGCTGTCCGCGTACCCCCACCAGCTGTCCTTCTCCGAGGCCGGCATGAGGATCATGATCACCAGTCACTTCTCCCCCAGGACCCGCCTCACCATGGCCTCCCGCATGCTCATCAACGAGGTACAAAATACGCTAAACACATACACACACACACACACACACTGTACTTTATCTGGAGTTATGTCGCTTTCATAGGCTGCGAGTTGAAGATGAGTGCCAGCAGAGCAAACCCTCTCACAGAAAAGACGAGGCTCTGCAGAAGAGAGACTGAACTCCGTGCTCATTTTCTTTTGGATATCACATTTTCACTCCGACTCCCGTCTGCTGCAGACTAAACCTAAACCAAACAACCACATTTTGGAATTTTGACAGAAAGAAGGGGAAAGAAAATTGCCTTGAGACAAATATAAAGGACTCTTTTATGATTCGTATTATATGAATTAAAATCAAAGCAGATCGAGGTAGTTAACTAGGACTTGAATTGATTCTGTTCCGATGTCCAAACGTGTCCGGGGATCATCCAGATGTTGTTGTGTCATCGCGTTCCAGAGACAACGACTGATCAACACAACGGAGACTCGAGTCAACCGCATCACCAACGGCGACTCGGACTCGGCGGCCAGGGGTCAGGGGAGGCGGGGCTTGGAGAACGGGATGGGCGGGGCCGACCAGGGTCTGAACGGGAGGTGCCGGCTTCAGCGTCTGGAGTCTGGCAACGAGACAGAGAACGAAAACGAGGACAACGAGAACAACGAGAACGACGAGGAGAGAGAGGGAGAGGACGACAGCGGGGGCCCGCTGGTGCCGTTCAAAGTGCCAGGTACCGCACAGGCACAGGTGACATTTACAAATGCAATGATTGTTTCACCACGACCACGTCTGTTATCCTCTCTCTCTCTCTCTCTCTCTCTCTCTGTCTGCCTCTGTCCAGCTGGAGTGTGCAACAAGCTGAAGTGGTTGATCATGTGGCCGCTGTCCCTGCTGCTGTTCCTCACCGTGCCCAACTGTGCCAAGCGCCGCTGGGAGAGATGGTTCATGGTGTCCTTCTTCATCGCCACCATCTGGATCGCTGGCCTCTCATACATCATGGTCTGGATGGTCAGTCCTGTCAGTCTCACACACACACACACACACACACATCCTGGTCTTAATGTGGATCTTTGTAGTCAATAGTGATTGAACATTATGTCAAAGTTGAGTGTGCCACACTTTCCACTGGTGCACAGCTGCCCTCATCATAACAGGAAGCAGAGCACAGCAAAAATAAAAATGATGGGGTGCGGCGGAATAGTCCTTCCCATCTACTATTCCTATCTAATATTCCTCGACCTCAGTGGAAAACGTCATGAGGTCAAGGAAAGGTGTAAAGGACGACTGATAGGACTTAGGAAAAGCCGACAGCGCTGCTCAGAGAATCCGACTTTCACTAAGCTACGTCATCACGCGACGGCGGATGTTATCGGCGTGCGTCCAGCAGCGGCTCCATCAGCATGTTTCAGTGTGTGTTTACCACCGTGTGACATCAGATGGAAATGATTCATATGCAACGGTAATTTACATGATGACGTGCGTCTTTTCTGGGTCATATTCATACTCCTCTAATTCTTCTACTTCTATTTCGGATTGAATCGTTTACGTCCGTGCGCGGCGCGTCACGTTAAATATCGCTGCCACAATGAATTGTGGGGCATCTATAACTCCATACTCTCACATAGGAAGCTCCAGTGTACCCTGTGCTAAAGGAGACAGGAAATGAAGCATTGAAGCTCCTTTCCTATGCTTTTAGAGAAAACGAACAGCTCTCATCATGGCTGCTGATCAAAAACCTCCGGGCCACTTCAAGATTTAGGAAACTTCCTAAGCCAAGTTGACAATTCCACCGACCGTCTGGAGTATTTTAGGAGTGGAGGAGTTTGTTGCGCTTTTTAAATAACAGATTCACATCTTGCTGTTGCATTCACGCTATTCTGCAGACGGGACATATCGACAGACTTAGCAATGTGCTAAGTCTAAGGCACACATGGATGTAATCAAAATAAAATCTACTTTTTCATGAGGTAGAAAAAAAGGTTCACGATATTTGTAGCACTGTAACGATGAATGCAAACATACCTTTTGTATGTCTATTTTTTGTAATCATATTGCACACAGAGGTTATTGAAAAGGGGTTATTGATGAACTACACAATAAAGCCATAGATTTCATCATTGAGAGGGAATCTGTTGGGTTTCAGGTGACTGTGATCGGCTTCACGCTGGGCATACCGGACGTCATCATGGGAATCACCTTCCTCGCAGCAGGCACCAGCGTCCCGGACTGCATGGCTAGTGTCATAGTGGCCCGGCAAGGTACGCGCACACACACACACACACACACACACACACACACACACACAGTTTACACTGTGTGACTACTGCTACTTGGTTTTTGGTATAAAATACAAATTCAGAACAAGTAAAGCACATTCCAAGCCCAAGTTTGTTTGTGCAATCTCAATATTCTAATGTTTTTGAAGAGGATGACTTCACCAAAAATATGCTTTTTTGGTGGGGTAATTTTGTAACCAATGTTTACTGAAGATAAAACAGTTTCACTATAGTCTTTATAGTGTCTGTACACAACCTCAAAATACACATTAAGCTGTAATATACAGTCAGTTCTTGCATCATACGCGTTGACAATAAATGACATGTTTCCCATACATTTCTAACGTTTATTTACATTAGTGTTATCGCTTCGAGTTCTCAATTTGAACTTTCAGAGGACGCATGAATCCTTTTGTTCTTCCAATTCACTGTGATGAAACAGTGGAATTCAATATTTTTGTTGTTGAGTGAAACGCAGCAGCACGCCGCTGAGGGAGGAAGTGGCTGCAGCAGACTATTGGCTGTCACTATGGACCCGTCTCCGTCCTGACTGCACACTCTTTCCCCTCAGGTCTGGGAGACATGGCCATCTCCAACTCCATAGGCAGTAATGTGTTTGACATCCTCGTGGGCCTGGGCCTGCCCTGGACACTGCAAACACTCTGCATCGACTACGGCTCCATCGTGAGTGCTTCCTCCGCTCGCCTCCGGCCGGAATGGGACCGAAATTTGTCCGTGAAGGACGAGAGCATTTGTCTGTGACATAACAGCCACACATTAATCTGTCGGGGCTCTGCACATTTACCATCTTGATCTGGGGCAAACCTCGGCGCCGATTGTCACGCTCATCACGCAAGGAAAACAATTATGAGAATAGGTGACTGAATAAAGGACAAACAGAAACAGGACGACAGCAGCTTCTGCCTCATTTCCATTTTGGCCCGACACACCAGCAATTTGAGGCCATTTAGGAGCCTGACAGCAAATCGTTTTGTGGTGAAAAATACTGTGACATGCAGAGGAATAACACCCTGTGTCTGTCTCCACAGATCCATCTCAACAGCAGAGGTCTCATATTCTCTGTTGGACTCTTGCTGGCCTCCGTATTCTTCACAGTGAGTAGCTATATTAAGAACTTGGCTGAATGGGGCAATCCCGGAATCTTCCGGGGACAAAAAGCACATCTTGGTAGTTTTGAATATAACCATGGACATAGATTTATGTGGCGCTGGGGCCTACTCACTTCCAGGAAAGGCAAAAAAATAGCACGACCAACACTTTGCCCTGTGACCACAAGACCGTTGAACATGTACAGCATGAAATGATATTTGGCTTTCACCTCATCACTGGCCACAAGGAAACACCAAGCTCAGCACATCAGGAAGTTTGGTTGTGATGATAATAACTATAAAAAGTAGCTCCAGTAGTAGAATTTGCCCTAGATTTTTTTCCCTCATGACGAGATAATTATGACTTTGCTACAATAATTTTGTGCATTTTTGAGTTGAAGAAAAGACTGCACAGTTACTGTGAGTAAATAGAACCAGCGTGGTGCTTATTTTTTTCATCTACTCTCCGTAATCAGTTGAGTGGCAGTGATTATTTCAATTTTCTGTACACATGTCAATTTTTTTTTGTCTTTATTCAAAGATTAATCGGCGTTATCCATGACCATAACCTCTGATGGATCATATGATGTGACCGCACCTGTGCCCTTGAATCCAACCATGACCTTTGTCATTCCATCTATTTAGCCTTTTGAAATTCCCAGAAAAGCGGAAATGATTTAAGTGCCGTGCTGCGTATCTCTCCTACGACGATTCGCTGATCTGCTCTGCTCGCCTGCAGGTTCTCGGTGTCCATCTGAACAACTGGACTCTGGACCGGCGACTGGGCTTGATCTGCCTCGTCGTGTACGCCATCTTCCTCTCCTTCTCCATCCTCATCGAGTTCAACGTGTTCATCTTCGTCAACCTCCCCATGTGCCGGGACATCCACTGACCTCCCTCTTCTTCTTCTTCTTCTTCTTCTTCTTCTTCTTCTTCTTCTTCTTCTTCTTCTTCTGCTTTTTCTTCTTCTCCTTCTACTCGTTCCACTGGCCGATGGAGGACACCTCACCTGGCCTCCAGTTTTTAGTTTTTCTGGCGCCATGGAACCCAGTCCTACCGTCTTTCTTTGTTTCAGATAGAAAAATAGAGATCTATATGATTTATGTTTGGTGCAATACACACAGGAGAGAGGGTTGGGGGGATGTTTGGGGACCGGCGCGGCGGCGCCGAGAGAAAGTCCCGGCAGCGGCGATTGCTGCCAATCGTCTCGTGAACAGTTGGCGGGAGTGAACGTGACCGTATGAGCGCCGACAGTTAGGCTACTGTTGGGTGAGGAAGCTGCTACTGTGACCGACACGACCGACCGGGAAAGAGAGGAATCCTGCGCTCACAGCGACTTTTAGCTGGATTGTTTGTTACTCTTTGTACAAGTTTGGATATAAGCACACAATTAAGGTATTTTTAAGTAAAAAAAACAAAACAAACTGGCTTTCTCTGTATATATTTGAGGATATATTATATATAATAAGTACTAATATTAGCTGATATACGGGCCTCCTTTATGCAAAGCTGGACCGGTCCTGCGAAGCCGAGTTGTCCGGCGACAGTGACAACGTTGTGCGCTTTTACTTTAGCGGCCTGGTCTGCCAGTAACACACTCGCCGTGCACTGCAGCCGCCAGCGTAGCATGCGGTAATAGCCACGAGTCAAGTGTAGCTCTGCACTGACGGAGAGATTCTAGTTATTTAACACTATTCGACACAGAGTCTGTTCTTGTTTGTTTTTTGCTGTCTATCTAACAGGCATAGCCGAGTAGATGTGGGCTTTACTGCTCTTTTATAGAAACCCACACGACAAAGGGATCTCCCTGGAACTGACATCCAGCACTGTCACTTTATGGATTAGAGATATTATTCTATCGTTGCAAGGCGTCTACAGGTACTATAAGAACATGTAACTACTGAAGTCAAAGCTCCCTCTAGGCAGTAGACCCCTTGTGCTGTATTAAAGAGTTTAGTTTTAAGTCTCAGAGTTCAATATGATGTTGTTACTTTTCAAAGCCAAAAGTATTTTTTAGAACAGGAGGAGGAGGATTCGCAGTTTTCGGATTGAAGAGTCCACTGTGTGTGTGTGTGTGTGTGTGTGTGTGTGTGTGTGTGTGTGTGTGTGTGTGTGTGTGTGTGTGAGTGTGTGTGTGTGTGTGTGTGTCCTTTCTGAGTTTCTAATTAAGGTTAGGGGTAAGGTGTTAGTAGAGGTTAGGATAAGGGTTTTAGAGTTAGGGTGCGATGTCCAACTTGTGTGTCAGTGTGTGTGTGTGTGTGTGGATGCGTGCGTGTGTGTGTGAGTGTGTCAAGGCATCATTTCTGAGTTCCTGGTTAAGGTTAGGGGTAAGGTGTTGGTAGAGGTTAGGTTAAGGGTTTTAGGGTTAGGGTGTGATGTCCAACTTGTGTGTCAGTGTGTGTGTGTGTGTACGTGTGTGTGTACGTGTGTCAGCATGCAAAGTGTGCGTTACAATCTCGAGGGGAACCAAGGACCCAACTGTTACTGGAAAGACATAATCATGATTTATTTATGAATTAATTTATTCAAAGATCATGTCTGACCTCCAGTTTCAGCCCTTTGGCTCGTGTACAGTGTGTCGAACGAGCGCTCTCCACTAGATGGAGCTGTAAAATGTACTGTACCTAATATATAATCTAAGTACTGGAAACTGACTTGATGTTGTTTATATTTAAGATCTTAGAAACGTAATAATTTATACGTTTTTTTGTATAGTTTGGAAAGGACGTTGCCACGTTTATTTCCCGGTGCGAACGCGGTGGTCTGCGAAGATGACGCGCGCGGCCCTGGCTGACAGAGGACATTAATGGCACATTGATTGATTGAGAATTTATTTCGAACATGTCAACTGACACATGACCATTTGACCTTTCACGTCGTATTCTTTCTTTAACACAGTGCTTGAAACTATTGTGCCATCTTTTGTATTTGAGGCTTCAAAACCAACGCTTGTGGCTTCTATTGTTTGTATTTGAGCCCCCCCCCCCCAAAAAAAATCCACCTATGTCAACAGTATTGCCACACTGTTTCAGCATGTGTTCAAAACAAATGTGGAAGACGCATATTTTTATTTTATTTTTTACCTTCGAACAACTCTCATGTTAAATAGAATTTTCAGATTTATTAAAAGTCTCCTCGGGGGTGTTGATCTCCGCCTGCGGCCACGAGAGAGCGCTGAAGAGCTGTGTTACACTTTTCTTTTACACACTCAGGAGAAAGTGGATTGGGTGTACTGTATTTTTCAGGTCGGCCACATGGAGACGGATATTGGAAGGTTTGCATGCCCTGTTCATAATTCTGTTGATTTTGTGTGTAATTTTGAATGGGCCTCCCGGATCAAAGAGGCACTGTCTTGATTTAATGCTGTACATATCAGAGGGATATGCTATTACAAACACGGATGTTTGAACAACTTCTGATCATCAGTTATATTTGAGACATGCACAGTATTTAGAATGTAGGCCTTCAAACAAGTTAGTTTTCAGCTGATTAATGTCGTTTTATGCTCATGTCTTTTGAATATTGTCTGTAAATCCCCATTTTTGTTGATGAGGACCCCTGGACAGAGCTCTGAGCCAGAGAGAGAGAGACACGGACGTTGGCACTGTTCCCAGTGGTCTTCTTGCAATAAACCGATTTACATACACATGTTGTTTCCCCGTGTCTTTATGAGCCGTGTGCTGGACTGACGACTGAATAAGCCGGCTACATTTACAGCAAGTTCACATAACACTTAGGTGAGACACGTTTAGTTTGCCCAGGGCCGCCTCTAGCCATTTTGGTGCCCTAGGCCAAATTATGATTCCACGGTTCCACGTGATTGTACACATTGAAAAACATATTTGTGAATATTGCTGCCAGATTCCCACTGGAGCTTTATTAAACCCCTTTAGACATGTCCGAAATGATTTGATGTCTTACCCCAGTCCTTACCTGAGGTAAGATCTGTTCACCTTTAGCATATGAAAGCACAACAATTCACAGATTCATATTTATTTCATATACACTGATACCATTACTGATATTTAACGTTGCCAACATTTCTCCTCTTCGTCCTCCTCCTCCTCTCCCTCCTCCACCTCTTCCTCCTCCTCTTCTTCCTCCTCTTCCTCCTCCTCCTCCTCTTCCTCTCCCTCTTCCTCTCCCTCCTCCTCTTCCTCCTCCTCTTCCTCCTCCTCGTCCTCTCCCTCCTCCTCCTCTCCCTCCTCGTCCTCTCCCTCCTCGTACTCCCTCCTCGTCCTCTCCCTCCTCCTCTTCCTCCTCCTCCTCCTCTCCCTCTTCCTCCTCCTCCTCCTCTCCCTCTTCCTCTCCCTCCTCCTCTTCCTCTCCCTCCTTCCCTCCCTCCTCCTCCTCTCCCTCCTCCTCTTCCTCCTCCTCCTCCTCCTCTCCCTCCTCCCCTCCCTCCTCCTCCTCCTCCTCTCCCTCCTCCTCTCCCTCTTCCTCTCCCTCCTCCTCCTCTCCCTCCTCCCCTCCCTCCTCCTCCTCTCCCTCCTCCTCAGCGCCCTGATCCCAACCCGGCGTCTCTGTCTCCGAGCCGCAGTCCAGCCATGTAATCCTCCGCTGACACCGGCTCCTCGGTGTCCATCCTCAGTCGCATCCCGAACAAAACACGGCGGCGAGGTTTTCTTCATGGAGCTCGGCCCGAGGATTTCATAAGTACCGACTTGAAGGTAAGTGACGAAAAAAAAGGAGAACAATATTTGCAGCAGCAGTGGTCCAGATGGCGAGTTCACGGACCATCAGTTTAGGACGTAAACAGCAGCTTTTCTAAGTTTTATGGGGATTTTTGTTGTGTGGAATGCGTTTCCACACCCTGACTCCTGACGTGACGAGTGTTTCCTTCGGGTTTATACCTGCTCACAAGAAGGCGACGGGCTGGAGTTTAACAGTGAAACGTTTAGGTGAGTGAAGCGATCGTATATTTGTAAACTGTGACTGCAAAGGTGGAAGTCTGCGCAGCGAATAACAGGGCGAGTGTTGAACAACAGACTCGAAAACCAAACATGACAGCATCGTGAAACCAAACTCTTTCTTCTGTTGCCTGTGGGATGTTTCCCTCCTCACTGCTGCGGCTTGAGTCGGAGTTTCCTTCGTTTCTGTGTGTTCAGTGATACGTTATACCCCTCAGTTCGTGTGTGTGTGTGCGTGTTTGTTTGTGTGTGTGTGTGTGTGTGCGTGTGTGTGTGGGGGTTCATGTGTGTGCGCGTGCGTTCGCGTGTGTGTGTGTGTGGGGGGGGGGTTCATGTGTGTGCACGTGTGTATGTGTGTGTGCGCGTGCGTTCGTGTGTGTGTTTGTTTGTGTGTGTGTGTGTGTGTGTGTGGGTTCGTGTGTGTGTTTGTTTGTGTGTGTGTGTGTGTGCGCGTGCGTTCGTGTGTGTGTTTGTTTGTGTGTGTGTGTGGGTTCGTGTGTGTGTGTGTGTGGGTTCGTGTGTGTGTGCGTGTGTGTGTGTGTGTGCGTGTGTGTGTGCGTGTGCGTGTGTGTGTGTGTGCGTTCGTTCGTTCGTGTGTGTGTGTGTTTGTGTGTGTGTGTGTGTGTGTGTTTGTGTTCGTGTGTGTGCGCGTGCGTTCGTGTGTGTATGTGTTTGTGTGTGTGTGTGCGTGTGTGTGTTTGTTCGTGTGTGTGTTTGTGTGTGTGTGTGTGTGTGCGTGTTTGTGTGTGTTCGTGTGTGTGTGCGTGTGTGTGTGTGTGCGTGTGCTTGTGTGTGTGCGCGTGCGTTCGTGTGTGTGTGTGTGTGTGTGTTTGTGTGTGTGTGTCTGCGTGTGCGTGTGTGTGTGCGTGCGTTCGTGTGTGTGTGTGGGGGGGAGTTCGTGTGTGTGTGTGTCAGTGGGCATTCGTGTGTGTGGGGGGGTTCGTATGTGTGTGTGTGTGTGTGTGTGTGCATGTGTCTGTCTGCGTGCGATCGTGTGTGTGTGTGTGTGTGTGTGTGTGTGTGTGTGTCTATTATTCCTGCAGAAGCATCTGAACATGCTCTGGCTTGATCTTACTGCAGCAGCATTCTTTTTGGTCCAAGTTCAGGGAGGTCAGGTAAGGCTGAGGCCCAGATTCCTCCAGCTTCAACCGATGATGATGTAGTGTCTAATAAAAGTCCATACATGTGTGCGATGGCTATACATCAAACATATATTTGAACAGGGACTTCAAAGTGTTGGATTTTTCTGGGAACTATATGACTTCCATATGATAGGACCCTCAGGCATCACTGTACCGTTTTAGGGTCTGTACACAAAACGATTGCCGTGGGTAGACCACAGTAAACCACCTTGACTTTGAAACACTCACTGTTATTGTTGTTGGGGTTTTTTTGGACTTGGAAGACACACACAAACACAAACACCCCAATACCTCTATTAATAATTATCTAAATATGTCCAATATCTCCAATCAAGAGCTTCTACGTAAACGCTGAATGACTGAACTGGCGGACTCCGTGGCTGCTGATGAACTTAAAGGGCCAGTAAGCGATTTTAATCCAACAAACTTTTTTTTGTAAAATTCAGCGAATATTTCCTCACGGCCTGCTAGATGTCGGGTCAGTGTGTGCGCTGAAAAAGAGAAAAACGGGTTCTCGGCGCAGTCCTGTCAAAAAATGGTGCGGACCGCACCACACATCACTGCATGTGCAGGTTGTCAACATCGCTCCTCGACACATTAGGAGCCGTGCTAGCGACAGACGCTATTAATCAGGCGGGTTTTAGTCCCTACCAGCGCAGTCAAACTATCAACAACAAACAATCTTTATCCAAAATCGCTTACAGCCCGTTTAAGCACTGAAGCATTTCTGTTCCTAACCCCTGGATTCCAAATAACAAAACAGTGATGATCAGAACGGCCCTCAGTAGAGAGCGCATACCTCCGTCAAGGCTCAACAGTGTCCTTGATTCCAATCGAGTTGCACCAAATTGCACACACTCATAAATATCAGCCCCCTAAATCTAGCGCATTATTCCCCGGGGAAATCGCTCGAAATATCCTGAAAATGTCTTATTTCATAACGTTACAGAAAGCGAAGGTTCCTGGATCCGCCCCTTTGTCTGGATCTGAATCAAAATTGGATGGGTTCTTGGCCCATGTCCTATCCTTCCACCAGGGTTGTTGGAAATCTGTTCTGTGGTTTTTGCGTAATCCTACCGACAAAACCAAAACAACCTCCTTGGTGGAGGTGATAATAAAACATAAATCAGTGATGGGAAATCTTTTTATAAAATCCCTCCCGCTCTACAAAAACTCACTGTCAGAGAAACCAACATGCCCTCTGTTCATTTCCATACAGCCCCTTTAACTCTAAGAACCTATTTAAGTATGTATTGTTTCAGCATGTTGCAGCTTCTCCAGTTTGTCCAAACGACACCTGTCGGTACCTGAACACAACGCACATTAAAGGGGCAGTAAGCGATTCTGAAGCAACTCACGATTTGTAAAAATCCGCGAATAATTCCTTTGCCGTGCGTTGGCTGTCGGTTCTGTGGCCGGCCGGAAAAAAAAGGTGGGTTTTCGGGGCAGGTCGCTCTGTAAATCGCAAACCCCAAAAATGGTGCGGACCGCACCACGCACTAACCACTAGTGGGACTCCTACTCCGGGGATCCAGGCTCGCGGCTCGGCCAGAGCAGGAAAATCACAACAAAAACAAGTTTTCCCCAGAAAACGCTTACTGCCCCTTTAACTCCCGTGCAGCCCATTTTCTAAATGAGCGGTTATCTGACGTTTATCACTGTAATGAAGGGGCCGATTTCCTCATTTAAGCTTCTCTGGAATCTGTCGCGGAGATTAGCTTCACTGCAGATCCGGGGGCTTGATTTGGCTCACAGAGCCCTACTTTCATACGGCTGCGGGGAAATGAATCAGCAGAAAGGTATTTTATTGAAAAAGAACTTGCAGCTTGTCTTTACTTGATTAGCTGATTTTTTTTTGACTTTTTTTCTTTTTGCGCTGCAGCCTGCCTTCCTTCAGGTGCTTTGGTTTTTATCGCCTGAGAGAGATACGTAAATGTCAGAGAGTCCCGCCGCGGCCAGTGTGCAACCTGAAGGTAGAACTGAGAACTCCCCAGGTCTATGAAAAGTGATGTCATCTTCGCTTACTGTCAGTTACCAGTGGGAGAAGAAAGTGTCCCCGTGGGCGGTGTTAACACTGAACGCTTTCACAGGGGCGGCGCCGCTGTGTGCAGTAATCCCGCATGAAATCAAACGCTCATCTTCGAGCTTTGTCCTATGAATTCAACTGAATATCAGCTGTATGCATGAATTCAGATTCAGATCTCAGGGCAAAATGAGCCGTGGGCCTGTATGAAAAATCAAGGAGCCCTTGAGGAAGCGTGACTGAAAGGCCCACGAGGCTGTTAAACAACACCTACAGCTGTTCTGAGGTATTTCCAGAAACCTCAAAGATTCTGCTGAGCGTCTGGATGAAAAAAAATATAATCCATCTGCTGCACGATAAAAAAAACCCACTTAACTTCACTCTTGATCCAGACGAAGATGTTCGCCAGAAGTGCATATGTCTTTGCTCACTGTGAACAACTTAACCAGTTATGTTACAGTTGTATTTGAGTGTTGATGTTGCATTCTCATACACAATGATTTGTTCATAAAATTGTCTTAGACTGCCTAAAAGTATCGTTCTTTGTCCATGTCCCACGCCGCCGCGTAAACTACCTGTTACTATTTAGCAGACGTTTTGTCCAAAGCCACTTACAAAACATAACCATTATATATAAATAAATAAATAACACTGTAAATGAGCCAGTGTAAGTATGAAATTACAATACAACAACCAATCATGCCAAATACCAAACTATCATCATGTTCAAAAAAAGTGTGTCTTAACAATTGAACTAATTAGACAGATAATAATCAAAAAATATATTTGGTACTTTTACCATGCGTTTTTAGCCACCAGCAGCTCCGGTTTGCTTTTGGGGCAAGGTTAAAGGGATAGTTCAGTGATTTTGAAGTGGGGTTGTATTAGGGACTTATGCATAGTTAATATGTCGAAGCAACTTTTTCCAACTCGCGCCGGTGCAGAGCAGCAGCGTATCACTCCGCAAATCAGCCGTCCGACTCAGAGCTACCGCGGTAAGGTAAAGCGGCTGTGTGCTGCTCTTGGTTGGCGAAGGTTGGGAACGTTAAACTAGACGTACAATTTACTAAACCACCAGTCTTCATCCTCGAAGTGTTTCATCCGGGGAACTGACACCATTGGTAGAAAGACACCCACTGCAACTCTAGTTCTCACCAACTGTTGAGAACTAGCCGCAGGGACCTAAATTAAGTTCTGGGTAGATGTTTCTACCCCCCATGAAGTCCCTGTTCGTGGGGTAGTACTTTAGGAAAGTACAGGGACCTTTGGGGGTGGGCCTTCAGCGCTATATATTTGAATATGTTGGGAAAAAGCGAAAGAAGACAGGTACACGTCGACGTAACGATTGAAACCAATATATTCCTCATTTTGATAGGTCATAATAAAGTGGTCACTGTAGTCTGCGACAACAACCTGAACCTGAACCGATCGGAGCTGAACACAGTATTAAACAGCACAAAGCAATGCAGTGGGATGTCACGCCGATTTCCCCGCCCCAATCTTTTGAATTCCAGCAGAAACGCGACAATACGCATGCGCAAGCGGTGAACCGATAGACAACCTCATTCCTATCGCGGTGGCGGTGCCGTGGCGTCGGCCTCCGACGTACCCGGCCGTTCACCGGTGCTGTGGCGCTGCTCGGTCGAGATCGCGCCGCCCTGGTGGACTGGAGCGGAACGCCTTGTTGTAGCCGTTTGTCGTTCATACGTTGCCTCATCTCCGTCGGTCTTCAGACCGGGCAAACATCAGTCTACTGGGGCATTTTTCGCCCCGTTGAAAAAAAGTTATCAAAAGAGGAGATTTATGCTTTATCTGAAATGTCTTGGAAAGAGTACATGAAGTCCCAAACGGAGACAGTAACCATGCGCGAAAAAGCCTAAACAGGAGGATTTGGACATCTTTTTGTGATCCGACCTTACAAATGTATTGCTCTGAGGCAAGTGATATCTCTTTCCGCTAGTTCCTTCTCTTCCTTTTTCAAAACTGAACAAGTAGCGACACGGCCCACCTCCATCCATGTAGAACTCCTGGGACTGATTTAAAGGGGAGTAGCCCAGAGGAAACAGCCAAGGCTTTTCCCGGCTGACCTTCAGTGTGGAGAGTTGTGGCTGACACACTTTAAGACCATGATTTAGTCCGGTGACTCCTTGTATTGTGAAAGTTGATCTGTTCGATTGGTGCTTCTTTTTTTTTGCAGTTGTTCGCTTTTGTGTGTTGCTACTGTGAGACTACTCCTCGCGAAGAGAGCCCTGGCTGTTGGCGATGTCGGCGTTTGCGGGACAGAACTTCCGTAAACATGTCATGGAAGAGCTGAAAGTTATCCTAACCTTCTGTCCGGGAGGGGGAAAAAACTCGAGTCGACAGATTCCTGTGTGTTTCATCAAAACCAAAGATTTTCCTCTGTAACTGTGCAAACATGGGACAGTCGGTTCAGCTGAACTCACCAAGAGCCGCTGACCCAAATACTGCTCGGCGGTCGCACACGCGCGGTCACACGCGCACACACACACACACACACACACACAATTGTGGGGCTGTTGACAGGTTTTCCTCACAATAGATGCCGCTACCTTTTTAAGTAAATAGTCAACGTCAATGTATCATTTCAAATGACACATTCTCTTTCTGCCCCATCGCCCATGTCCTGCGAACCCATCCACACACCCACACACCATCCTCATCTGGTTTGCCTCGGGGCAACCACACGGCCCCCGGTGCGGGGGTTCTCATCTGCGGAGGGTTTATGCAGCTGCAGCCCCCCTCCCACCTCGTGCTCGGCGGCTCGGACAGCAGCGTGGAGCCCTGTCAGCCTAACAACACTGTTCACTGGCTCTCTCTCACACACACACACACACGCACACGCACACACACGCACACAGCAGCGCTTCATGTTGTGCTGACAGTTCAAACCAATAGCACTTAAGTTTGTTGCATATGTTTTGACAAGGTGGGACAGGGAGACTGTCGGGGGAAATATTAGTTTTTATTCATTTTTCTGGCAGTGTTTGTGCTGGGGGGGATATCAGTCAGTTTGAAGGGGAAACAGAAGAACAGTCCCTGTGAACAGCCGAGTGTTGTGGGACCAAACTAAAGCAAACTGTCTGCGTGGCTGCCACTAGAGTTTCACTTTGGATGACCACAAAAAAGAATTCACCAGAGCAATAATCACTGACATAAATCAAGTTTATACGTAAAGTTACTTTCCAGTTTGTTGTTATAATCATTTAGAGGCTCTTATCCATTACATGTTGATCTTTTTTGGAATATTACAAAAGGCAAATTCCATGATTCGCAGTGTTTCCCCTAGGCTTACTGGTTTGGGGGGGGGGGGGGGGGGGGGGGGGGGGGGTTAGGGTTAAGGATCACAAATCATGTTAAGTCTCTTCCACAATCTTTCATCAATGGCATGGGAAACACTGATTTGACTTCTGGCCTGAGCCTGGTCTGTTGTTGACAGTCGGGTAACATTTATACATTACACACAGTGACACAGTTACATTATTACCCATGAAAACACTCGGTACGTATATGGTATTGATTATTCGTTGTTTTTTAAAAAAAAAATCATTTCATCAAGCCGTCAGTTTTCATCGTTGACAAGGAGGTTCACTGAATAGAAGTTAGATAAATATTTATTTCACAGAAGTCGCGTGGTTTACCAGTCCACCAAGTGACGTAAAGAGGCAGGAGGAGGTTAAACACCATCTAAAGGGATTGCGGCAACCCAGTAATTCTCATCAACAGCTTATAGTTGATGTATAAGACATTAGTTAATATGTGTCATAATAAATAATAGCCATTAGTTACAAGTGATAAAGCAAGCATGTAAAGGCTACTTCATTTAAAGGGGACAAGCCATTAACAATGTAGGTCCGCGGAACACTGCAGCTATTCACCAGCTCCCATGTGGGACAGCCTGACACCCTACTGGGAGAAAATGAGGGTCCCCCGCCAATCAGAGTGGGCCGTGAACCCCCCCCCCCCCCCCCAAAAAAAACAAAACACCGCCACAGATCTTAATGAAGTCCTGCTGTCATGCTTCATCGATGATCATTGTGTAAAACACAATGCAGTCTGCGTATGTATGAGGGGCACTGGGGGCTGGTCTGCGTCTCTCACCGTCTGTGAAAAGTAGAGAGAGCTGGCGGATCTGTTCATGTGGCATGTTTTACAGACGCACCTGAGCCCGCATGTGGGTTCAGCTCAGGAACAGCGCTGCTCAGATGCGTCGGCTGAGGATCACACGCCCCACGCACATATCGACTGATCGCACGCGCAGTGCTGGGGAGCGCCCGGACGTGGGCGACGTCTTGGATGGTCCGAGTCCAGTGTCGTTTCCTGCGGTACCCAACAGTGTGTGGACACAAAGACTCGCCACTCACCGGTTCACAGGAATCTCCTCGGTGGGAACCATTGTGTAAAGTTCATCGTTGAATTCCCCCCCCCCCCCCCCCCCCCCCCCCGCCCGTGCTCTCGGCGTGTTTGTTTCTTCACTTTCCTCCGTTTGTGGAAATGAAATCATCGCGCCAGACTATCAGTTCTACTTTGAGACAGGACACAGACTCCGTCGCCATCAGCGTTTACGGTAACTGAAGTCAGTTACCGTAAACGCTGACTGATCTTGATCAATAGATAAATCGTCTGTCTGTCCTCTCCTGAGACCAGAAAATCTCACCGTGTGATATCTTTAAGATATGAATCTCATTTTTCTGCTTTGTTTTTTCCCCACCTCTAATTCTTACCGTATAAATTCGAATGTTTAGCATGATTGTCTATAGAACTGAAAAGTGATCCAGAGAGAAGGGAAAAGCTTTTTACTCAGATGACTGCAAAGAAAAACTGAAGGGCAACAGGTGATCAGAGGCGGACATATTTTTAGAGGACAAACTATATTTATATGAGTGCCCATGCCTAGAACGGTGTGAGCGAAGAGAGCGAGAGGGATTTTTATGGATTGGAATTCCATTGGATGGACACAACACATTCGTGTCACATTCATATAAACATTTTGGTCACCTGACGGAACCTGTCCCACCATCAGTTCAACATGCTTTAATTTATGAGTTAATGTATTCATTTAATGCAGGTTCATGACCTGACACCTGCAAAACCGAGCACATCTCCATCATGCTCAACTACACTGTCTTTAGTGCCAATTAGAGGCTGTTACTGTTCCGTTTTCTGCTTCGTTGTTCATATTGAGGAATGATCACACAGAATATATCATCTGCTAAACCGTCATTACATTACTACAAACAATATTGCAGATGAGACTGCAATATTGTATATACACTCGTCGTGTACAACAATCAGTCCTTAACACAGAGACATGACGTAGATGACTTTGACAATCAATTCGTAGGAGACAAAATGGTAGCACCGAGAGTAAGAGCTCATTTAAAATTTCACAACAACAATGCAATAAGAACAGCACCATGGCAATTGTTGGAGACCAGATCCAATCTATTCTTTCCTGTGCCTTGTTAACCACTGACCACGGTGGGCAGTTTGGAGTTTTACTGATGTTTCCATTTTGGTCTCACGCAAAACTTCCCTTTAGAAGTGTTCGGTTTCAATTCTGATTGTCCGAAAAAGTCTCCTGACGTGACCGTCTGAATTTTTTTTTTCTTCCCTCCCCCATCGGCCTTCGATGGTGGTGGTGGTGGTGGGGGTGGCGGCTTCCTTCCTGTGAGAGATTAAAGCGGACAGACGAGCGAACAGAGCATCTCCCGGTCGGCGAGGACCGTGAACCTCAGCCGGGAAGGGAAGGGCTGCCCTGATAGTCTCAGCCCGCCTGGGGGGAAAGACGGAAGGACCGAGGGAAACTGAATCTGACAGAGGGAAACGGGAAACCAATGAAATAAAATAAATACGATGATTAAATGTGACGATTTGAGATAAATTCCAGGTTTTTCCAAGTCCTTCAAATTCCACAGGACCAGTGTCTTACCGAAGCCCAAAGGCCTTAAAGCTTTGCTTCGATGGGTGGGGTGTGGTAGCAGGGCTCGCCAAAATGAATTATGTATGTACGAGGACATGGGAGCAATATATTGGAAAAAGAAAAAGATTGAAAACGTGAGAGAAGAAGGAAACAGTAGAGTCAGGCAAAGAGAGTCCAACCAAACAAGAATTGAGGACTGGAATGAGCTAAAACCAAAAGGTCGGAGGCTTTGCGAGAGAGGAGGAATGAAGAGAGACGAGACGGGGAAGTGAAAGGAGAGGTGAACGTGTGGAGGGGGAGGGAGAGCAGAAGGAGTAGAGACGGAGAGCCTTCCAGCAGACCAGCGCCTCCAGAACACTGGCTGTGGGCGAAAGCAGGAATTTCCCCTGGTTGCACCACAGCTGAAGTGTCTGAAGTCAAATGTGCTGTTCTGACCCGCAGAGCTCCGGTTCCCTGCAGACGCCGTCTCAGACGTGGGCGCGCACACTCAGACGCGAGGAGGCGACTCGGGCCCCGGGGACCGGACGTCGAACATGGCCGCCCGCTCGTCGGCCGGGAATCCCCCCAGCGGCCTGACGGACAGGAGCGGCAGCTTCTTTAAGGTAACGGGGAGTCTAGCTGACGCCAGAGAGAAAAGCAACTCACGTCCTGCCTATCAGGCCTTTAACTTTCGTTAAAGCTTTCGTGTTTATAACACAAAAACAACTCCTGTAATGGGGGAGGAGTCCATCGCCTTTGGTGGTTTTTAGCCTCTGACTCTGTAGAGGTTATACATGACTTGGTGTGGTTGAGATAGCATTAATATACAAGTTAATATACTACATTTATTTGAACGTACTTTACCAAACATCTGTTCAACACTTTTGATCAACAGTCATTTCTCTCTATTAGCTGCATTCCGGTCCAGTGAACGTCACCAATAATTTTCTGTCTTTGTCTTTATGAGATGTTGCAAACACTATTCATCTAATAAAAAAATCTTCCTGCTGACACTCACATTTCACACACACACACACACACGCTCACATTGTGCAGACAGTCATAAGATCATTTATGGATTTATCCTGTCGAGTTGTTGTCATCCTCACATTACTTGGTCTGACCGAGCACTTTCCCCCGTGCGTTCAGGAAATGTAATAGAGCGTTGATTGATGACACTCTGAAGTGGAGCCGTGTCACGAGAGTTTTCCTTCACTTTCTGCCACATATTGGAGCCGCGCTTGGAAATGAAGAGAGCCAGCTGCATTTGTTGGCAGCCTGACAAATGCATCCACGGGAGGAATAAAACTCTCTCTCACCCCCTTTTTCCGCGTATCTCTCTTCCCAGGTTCTCGTCTGTTCCGTTTCCGCCATCGTTCGCTATAAGCGTAAGCCCTGTTTACACCCGGTTCAAGGTGGGGATGTTGGACCTGTATTCTGCTTCACTCTTCTGTATGCAAAAGGCGCAAAACAGAATGTGAGGGGGGTCACCGCGGAGTTTTTCTTCCACCTTAATGTCTGCAGATGAGGCAGTCACAGAGCCAAGATGGGTGTCTGGTTTGGTATCAGCAGCTTCCAGAAGCGGCAAGTTGCCATGATCCACCAGCTGTGGAGGGGGGGGGGGGGGGGGGGGGGGGGGTGAACAGGTTTAGTGTAATTTACGCTGGCAGCTTTGCTGGTTCGTCGTTGGTTCCCGACGGGAGGGAGAGCGCGGTGTGGAGCGAGGGCAGGCTGGAGCTGGAGAGTGAAGCCAGCCGGTACTGCTGGTCGGGTGAGTGCAAGTGGTGGCAGCGGTTGGATCCCATCCAAAAACTAAGTTGCTTTAGTTGCTTACTAACTGGTCGCAAAGAAACGTAACGCAACGTAAGGGCCCAAGGGTGAGGGGCCCCCGAAAGCCTGGAATCAGTGTTTTCTAAGTAATTAGTGTCTTAAAATGAACTAAAAATTGGCTGACTACATTGGTTGAGAGACTGATATATGTATCATAAATGAATCAGCATCATAGCTGCGGGCGGCCCACAGAGACTGCTTATAGGGTAGGGTTGCCAACTTTGTTACTATGAAATAAGGGACAAAGGCTGGCCTGGTATGGTTTTGTGTGAATATACAGTATAGTGATAGCTAATCTCTTGATTATATATTAATACATAGCTCCCATGCCTTGGCAAAATACAGTAGTTTTATCAGTAGTTTGTTAATTTACAGCAGGTATATCCAGAGCCAGCCCTGGCAACGTTGGCGCCCCAGGTGAGATTTTGGAGCGGCTTTAATGCGGGCGATGACGAGCTCTTCTGACAGTGTATGAATGTGACAGATAAAATGCGTACATCCGTATTTCCACATGTCAAATCGACTGAACAGCGCCACACATTGCCGTAATTTTCTCTTTTTTTTTTGTGGGGGAACTGGCGCAGTTACTTAACGTATACTGATACTACGCACAAGCACTCATACATAACAAAACACACGGAAAAACACAGTCACAGGGCCGTCACAGCCCATCGGCCCAAAGTGGATCTAGTTGTTTGCCCTTGATGGTCTCAAAAAAGTCTAAACCCATCAGTGATGGTAGGTGCTTCCTTGCCTCAAATCCTAGAAGTCAGATGCTCTCGTTTTTAGAAATATTACTTAATTGTATATTCTTTACAAATGACCCATTACAAAAGTTTAATACCGAGTGAATCATCAGCTTTTACTCTGTTTGACTGCAAAAATCCAATTTTCACCTGATAAAAGGACGACGGGGTCCAGGAGAAAATGATTGTGGATGCTGGTAATTGAACATTCCATCTTTGTTTTCAGACGTTAATCTTCTGTCCATCTCTCTCACTCGTGGCTAATCTGGATTTCATAAACCCAAGAGGGATTTGCTATTTTGTGTATTTTA
Source organism: Scophthalmus maximus (assembly GCF_022379125.1). Lineage (NCBI taxonomy): Eukaryota > Metazoa > Chordata > Actinopteri > Pleuronectiformes > Scophthalmidae > Scophthalmus > Scophthalmus maximus. The sequence continues at coordinate 20,316,381 of NC_061522.1, forward strand.
CAAAGTGAAATTTGCAACTCTGAAATGAAACAGAAGATTCTAATTGACTCAAGACACATCCTCCACGAAGAATTTGAACTGCTGCATGTTATGTGATGCAGTTCCCCTTTGGGACAATAAAGTATAGATTAACCTTACTGTACCTCAGCAGTGTATTTACAGCAGCTGCAGCGTTGCCATTGTACCTCCTGCTCAATGTCATGGAGCAGGGGACCTTAAACGCTCGCTGTGTCTACGTGAAAAAGTTACAGCTCTCACCGGCCGCATCTGCCCACCTCATCCAGCTGAAGCGCACATGAGCAACGGCTTACAGAGCTCCAGAAGACAGATTTAGACCACGACTATGAAACAAAAACTGAATGTTGTCTCGCTTTTCATTTCCTTTGCAGCCTTTTCCATCCTCGCCAGCCCTGTTAAAGTGCTCTGTCTGTCTGTGTGTGTGTGTGTGTGTGTGTGTGTGTGTGTGTGTGTGTGTGTGTGTTTCCGTGTGACAAAACCAAACACATAGTTTCCCATTGACTCCATTCATGGCTTTAACAGCAGCCCATGCAGAGAATCACTTACCTCTTATGTATATTAGTGTAGCTTCTTTAGAAGTTTGTGTGTGCTTGTCTACGTGTGTGTGTGTGAGTGTGTGTGTGTGTGTGTGTGTGTGCGTGCTTGCGAGAGCCGCCTCCCTCTGTCCTGCCGTGTCCGTGTGTCGTGCAGAGTGAATGGAGTCAATAAAAGTGGGAACAAACCCAGGTGAATGAAGTGGGAGAGGCGTATAAAAGTCAGCGAGAGACGCAGACTCGAGCTGTGGAGTGTTTCCTGGATGTCGGTCATTTTCCTCTTGAAGTCAGAGTGAAATCAGGCCTGCACGAGCGCCGCCATCAGGGCTCGGCGCGGCACTCTGCCCAGACCCGGTCACTCTGCGACGCTCGTGTTCGCTGACCCTCATTTTATAGCTCAGGAATTTCCCATGTCTTCTCCTCTGGCCCCAATCCCGCATTTTCATTCAGATAATTCAGTGCCTGTCTACTGACAGAAGGTAATAAGCATCTTTCGACTTTCTTTCCGTGGCTGGATTAAGTCTCTGGGGGGGCCCCAGGGCCCCTCAGAGACGTACGTACTCACTGTACTCTATACCATATAGTAGATAATGATGGGTTACCAGAGAACAGACTGGGGCATACTATATTAATGAATCATTAGGTGATGAAGAGTTCATAATGATCTGCCATCATTGATTTTTTTTAAAACTATTTATTACTTGTCGCCAGACCTTGGAACTCTGGAACACAGAAACTAGAGACGGGCAGCACACCCTCACATCGGAGCAGCGGAGGATTGGTGTTGACTCAAAACTTTGAAATAGTTGACAATTTAATTGGTTGGTTGACGTTGACAGTTTGAGGTACATTTTTAAACACTGTTGTCCTACAGTGCCAGTCAAATAACACATTTCCCAAATGTTTTTTCCCCTGTTTGCGATTAACGCAGTCTGGCAGCACTAATTCAGGGGGTCGTGCAGTTTACACTGCACTGTACACTTTGGCCGTTTGCAGCATCTGATTTGAAGGTTTTTCTCACAGGAAAGCTGACACTGTCTCTCCGCTGTGTGAGAGAGCGTCGACTGATTCTGTGATGGAGACTCTCATAGTAATTTCTGTCACCACAATGGTTCAACCTGAGCGTCACCGGCCTGACCCGTTGTGTAACGGGAGTTTTACCCCGACGGAACGCTGGGGGAGTCTGAGTTCCTCAGCAGAGCTGGCTCCTCTCAGTCCTGCGAGGGGGGGGGGGGGGGGGGGGGGAGGCCTGTGGTTACTGTGGTCTGGCCCGCAGCACGGCCGGTGGAGAGTAGTATGGTAGAGGATGCCTCCTACTGGGTGAAATGTGCAATGGCAGCATTGGTTCAGATGCAGGAAGTGTTCCTAAAGACCAACACCTACAGCTCGAGGATGTTTCTGTATAGCCCTTTGTGTTTGAACCACGCGGGCGGAGTTTTTCTACAATCGAGAAACCCTGATGATGTGACATGAACTTGCCACGTTTCGGTGGATGTTGACACACTTTCCCTTGATCGCCTTGAGTGCTCTGGTCCTAATTACGCTGCGCTCATGTGGCCGCCCTTGTTTTGTTTGCATCGTCGGACCCAGATTATCAGTGCAGAGCGTCACCGAATTCCGACATCTGCTCAGCAAAGTCTCGGGACGCGCCAGAATCCCTGGGAGTGCTCAAAAATGTGGAAAGAGGGAATGTGCAAAATGCAGGAAAAAACAAGTCAAGTCAACAACTTGTGGCAGCCTTTAACTGAGCAGCGTCTGGCTGTTTTTTAAGGAGTCCTTTTTTTGGGGGGGGGGGGGGGGTGTTTAACTGTGCTTCACCAATGAATTTTGCCAGAATGTATTCTCACATCGCTCTTTACTTTAGATGAGATGTTTTTTTTTCCTTTTTAGGAGGAAGCAAAGGAGAGTTGAAATGGTTGCACGGGAAAGACGTGAGGCAAAGGTATTGTGAGGTGAAAGGGACGGGTGCGCGCCGACAGTCATTGTAATTTGGTCCGGCGCTTCAGTCCACTCATCAACACGGCCAGCCGACGCAGCAGCCATAGACTGTATTGAACAATGGACGTCCGGTACACACAGGGTCCAGAAAGTGAAGTACCTGAAACCTGTATTCTCTTGAATGACCAGCAGACTTGACCCAACAAGTCGGTTTCTGTAGGGGTCTATGACAAAATGACCCTACTTCTCACTTGATTTATGACGTCCCTCAATCGCCAGTTTCGAGTCTTTACCGATACAGGATGGTGTTCATTCTGTATATGTGGTTAGTAACTCATTTAGAGTGGACTAGTTGATAAAGCTACTACCGTCCAATGGGAGCAGTTTGCAGGTGTACGTGCAGTGCTGTGTCCTCGAGCTCTCAGTCAAATATGGTTATTTCTGGTTTAAAAAACAAAATGGAGCTGGCCAAAATGCTAAACTCTCTAGTTCTGTTTGAAAGAACACACTCCTCTATTATAACTGAGGCCCATATGAACAGTGACATGGGATACACATGTTAACATTTTTACGGGCTCAATTCTCTAAAAACCAGTGGCAACATGTCGTAGTTGTGGTATGCTTTGTGAGGCTGGAGTTAGGGATTGTAGAAAGAGCTGCCGTATCTGAATACGGAATGCTATTTGAATGCCAAAACTGTTATGAGCCAAAACTGAATACAGTACAAAGGCATGACAAACTGTCATTACCAGCCTCTATTTTTTTGATTAACTCTTCCCAATCACAGATTTAAAGGAAAGTGTTGACAGTACTTATCTTGGCTGATGGGAGATGCAACCTTACAAGCATCCAGATGTTTACATGACCTCACAGACAGCTGTGCTGTTCATTGTAGAAACTATTACTGGATAAAAACCTGCGTGTGTCTTTGCAGTTCAACCTGGGAAATTTTGTGACCAGTCCCGGGTCACTTCTTTGACAATGCTTTGTTTCCTGCTTATAGGAAATGAGGTCCTGGCACGGGAAATGTGACAAACCGCCTTCCCTGCCTTTTGTTCTCGATCTGACCAGTGCAGTCCGTCCGCCACAAAGCATCAGTTTCATTCGTTGTGATTTATGTTTGAGCGATGTCACCGGTTTCGTTTATTGGTATTCGCCCTCCACTTCTCCCCCTGATATGAACTCGTCACTCGAAGCCTCTCCTTCTGTCTCCTTCCAGCTGATCGACACGTTTGCACTGGAGATCGGGGAGCTGAAGAAGGAGATGGTCCAGACCTCTCCAACTATGGACAAGGAGCCCACCGAACTACGGGGGTAAAGCTGTTTTTCTCATATTGCTTTTAGACAAAACTTTCCTCCACCGGACCTAATCTAGTTTTTGCCTTACAATATCTGCAAATATTGCCGCAATAAGGCAGAAGGCATTTTACCATCTGCATGTGCTGCATTGTTTTGTACACTGTCAAATTTGATTTCCTTCACCCGTATTTGTAAGTTTGTAAATATATATTCACACTGCTGCTCATTTTTCACCAGCAGATGGCACAAGTGTTTTCACTCTGTTTGTCGCTCTCTGTCACACTGCCAGGCTGGGCAGCGAGGTGAGTGGCGTTTACCTGCATTCCCCCCACTGCGGCGGGCTGGGCGGTGAAAGGGACTCTGGGTATGACTCCTTGCGGAGGAGGATGAGCGTGCTGGACAGGCTGAGTCAAACCCACCCGGTGTGGCTGCTGCTGGTGGTCAGTGAAGAGGAGGCCAGTCGCGTACTGCTCAAGCAGCCACCAGGGGTGAGGGGCCACCGTCCTGTGATACGAATGTTAACGCGTATTTTCCACGTCATGACCGACGATTCCTCTCCGGTGCAGGTATTCCTGGTCAGGAAGTCAGCTGCTCTGCAGAAAAAGGTTCTGTCCGTGCGTCTGAAGGAGGATCAGTCAGGAACTCCCATCAGCCACTTTCCTGTCAGAGAGAGCCAGTACAGTAAGCAGCATGTCGGTCACAATCGGTGACCATTCAGAAACTGTCAAATAGATTGATGATTTAAAAAATATTCTAAATTTCACGTTATGTCTTTTCATTATATCACATAATCTAGTACTTGCAATATATATTAAAGGAACAGTTTTGTATATAACTTTTAATTGAATTAAGTCCTTTATTAAATTCAAATTATAACGATCTCTACGGATCAGAAAGTTCAAATTGTGTTCTTTCAGTTTCCCATCGCTCTCCTGATTGTCAGTCGTTCAGCCACAACCACGTCTGCAGTCCCACTGTGCTCTAGGTCAGGAGAGTTAAAATAATTTCATTTCCTGCACGCCTCTGCACAGTGCGTACAAAGATAAACCCATTGACAAATGGGAAATGAGAGTGTGACCAGGGGAACATCCCTTTGGCCTACAGTTGTAAGTGGACGTTTTGCAACGGTCAAAAATATTCGAAATTCGAAGGTATATTGTTTGCCGTGTTTTGTAGCTCTCAGCATGCCTACGCTCGCTAACTAACTCTCAACCCCCATGCACAGCCCTCAGGCTGATGGGAAAGTCGTTTTGAAGGTATTTGCAAACCGAAACATTTTGACAAGATGAAATGACGTTGAGACATGATAACGTTAGATGAAGAGCGAAGGTGATCACCAAAAAGATTCCACTCAATCCTGAGGGGGAACTTGAGTGGCGGCACCAAAGTCCTTCCCATAGTTTCAGTCTGGTCAACTGACACATTGCCGTCCCTTGTGCCTCCCATACACTAGACGACCTTGAGAGGACACTGAAAAGACTTTTAAAAGACTTCAGTCTGACGCCCTCTCACATCTAAAGACAATGTGTCATTGGTCACAGAGTTTTCAGTCGCAGTCTAGGATTTTGCAAAGACTGGGGACCTTGCAGGGTCACTATTTAAAAGACTGCAAGTAGATTCCTTCTTAGATTATTTCCCACCATGCTCCTGGTGGAAGTTTACAGGAGAAGTTGTTGAACAGTGGAGAAGGACCAGCAGCTTTTAGCCACTAGGTGTCCTAGTGTGTGCAATGGTTTGTACAGAAAATATAAGCCAACGAGAAAAAGAGAACAGGCCGCAGAATTCACCGGAGTCTCCATGCAGTGTTGCAGCATGTATTCCCCGACCCCTACATGCTTTTTCTGCTTCCTGTTTGGTTCTGGAAAGAGCTCACCTATTGGTTGTAGATAATGTTCACGTCACTATCTGCGTGAGCGAAGACTAAAAACCTACGATAATATCAAACACGAGAAAAAGACTGACGTAAAAGAGCTCAGATCACCAACTTACATCCAAACGATCGAGATTACGGGAGCGCACCTCAACTCGAGCGAAACTCTCATGATTTTATACCGACAATGGAATTTTGTCTACGACAGTGAAGTCGCTTGAAAGTCGTTAGGTCTAAGGGCGGCATTAGACGTGCATTTATTTTGAAGGCCAACAATGATAAAAATCATTGCAAGAACCAAATCAGTAAAAGTGTAAACCAGAAGAACTTGGCATGTCCAGGAGTCTATGTTAAGTGGAGGGTGCAGCAGCTGGATAGCATGGCGGGTATTATCAGTGCTTGGTTCCTCATTGACTCACCCACGCGACACAGTGCAGTACTGCTCTCTGTGGCGGTCCGAGCCTCACCCTTAGCTCTCAATATTGGTATGGAATACAGTAATGTCCCCAGTGACTTTCCCAACCCAACCCCACAATAAAGCAGCGTTGCCAAGCACCGGCCCTGAGTGGTGGGAGCATAGTTCGCATAGTGCAGCCCCCATAACTGGTCCAAGCAATCTCAGATGGTACACTACACAGGCCTGCCCCACGTGGTGGTTACAGCCTTTCCCCTTGTGATTGCACAAGACCAACAACCAAAAAAAAGTATATATTGTGAATAAACTCCTGTTTAGCAAGTATAATGATCACTTTGCTATTTCTATAACATGTTGTTTAAATGTGCAGAAAGTTGCTCATTATAAAGAATGTATAATTTCCTAATTTTCCAACTTCCTCTGTTTGCAGCCTTTTCTCTCGAGGGATCTGGGATCAGTTTTGCAGATCTTTTTCGCCTGGTGGCCTTCTACTGTATTAGCAGGTAAATACACATTCCCTGTTCTGTCTGTCCATCTATCACATCCTTTAGCTTCTCTGTGCTTTGCTCTGTGATGGGCGGGGATTTGAGGATGGAAACTCCGTGGATGCAAATAAAGTTTGTTGAGTAAGCAGTCAGTTTTCTGTGCCCAAGGCTCTCACTTCTTGTTTTAGCTCGTGCCAGGGACTCAGACAGACTCAAACAACAGACACCGGAAATAGTGGGGCATTGTGCCACCGGCAAATAACAAACACAACACTGGATGTGACTATAGAGAGTCAGCATGTTTATATTAGTGAAGACTTAAGGTGTTTCCACTCTTCTGTATGCCAGTGCTCCAGTTTTGTTTGCCAGCGAGACATCACTTTCACCTTTGTCAGGGGGCATCACTGTCAAATCTGCACTGTAACCATAACCATATAGCACTGGACACTGAACAGTAATGATGACACATACTCACTGTTTCAACTATTTCTCATTTCTGTCCTGGTTTTTTTTGTAATATTGGCCTTATGTTTGCATTACCCTTAGGGATATCCTGCCTTTCACAATCAAACTCCCAGAGGCCATTGCATCGGCCAAGACTCAGAAAGAACTGGAGGAGGTGGCACAGCTTGGAGCAGGTAGCTTCATTTATTACTTTTTATTTTTCTGAAGTACGCTCATCTCGAGCGACCTTGCTGGTGATTCTCCAAGAATTGGAATCACAAATCAACTGACTGCTACACATTTTTTTCAAAGCATACTACTGTTTTTAGATTGGTGTTCTTCTGTTCAGGCTGCCACAAGTTTAAAGTAATTTCACAATAAAAACACAAAAAACTAAATGGTTCTAAATGTGCTTTAAAGAATGGAGCTGGAAATGGGAGACGATTCCCCTAGCTTAGCATGAAGACTGTAATCTGGAAGTTCTCTCCAGTGTATAAAACCCCTCAAAAGCCCAATAACCAACATGTTGTATCTTGTTCGGGCATCGAGTTATGTGCACTAACTTTTTCTTGGTGAACAAGAGTAGGCACTGCGACTTCCTGGAGTATGATCATTACAGTGCGATTGCCAGGTTTGGTATTATTCATCCGTACAGATAAACTTGCGCTCAAAGACCTTATATCTGGCAACCTACAATACCGTAGATGATGAACAGAAGTGCCGGGCTGGTGGATGAACAGTTGCTCCCCAAGAAATAGTTTCAAATTGTAATTTCATTCACATTTTGTTTATATACAAATCATACAAGTGAGAAGTGAGTGACTGACAAAAAAAATGAGTGATATTGATCTTCTCCTCTAACTCAGATAAGGTTGAAAAACCATATTTGACATAACATTGTCAAATATTGCTGCTTTCTGCTAATAGAACTAACAAACTAAAATTGCACTGTTGACTGCCAGTCAGGAAGAAATTATTGAGGTCATGAGGTCTGTGTTTGCTTATTCATCCATAGCTCATGAATATGGTCTTTCAGGCATTAAAACAACTTTTCATGAGGATCCCCTCATAAGCTCTCGTTCATTTCAGACCGCATTCTGCCCCCTGCCTGTGTTTGCGCGTGTGATGACGTCACTCAGAAGCCCGTCTTTAACATGCAAGCTGTCAATCATACAAAGCAAAGACAGATGAAACAACCAGCAGTTGTCTGCAGAGGTTTTGTTTATTTTTTCTTTGTCAAATCACCCTGACCATTCGGGTCTGCTTTCACAGCAGATTTAGTCGCTTCATGTCAGTCGAGTTATTCTAGGCACAGCTGCTGTGAAACTGCAGTGAGTCAGCTTCCTACAGTAGAAGCCTACGACATTACTCAGTGCCCATATGGGGGGGAGAAGGGAGTGGTGAGTGGAAAGCTACAGTAGGCTGTGCGCTGTCCAAACACACGCAGCATACCACATTCAAACATGTATGGAAACACTGTTTGCAGGCCCGCACTCCTTTGAATGGTTAGTGGGTGTGATGCGCTGTAATTCGTTTTTGCGCTGCAGTTCTTATATTTGATGGAAAATGCTCCAACTGTGAGCCAGTTTCTGAGCCTCTCTCCCTGAGCAAATGCATACATTCGTTAAGGGAAACTCCCCGTCTCCAGTGGAAAGGTTCTATTTAAAGACGAAGCAGACTGCCTTGATCTGCGTTCTGGAATCTGGGCATGCACATGTGAAATACAAGCACATGTTGCCAACAGCTTCAGACATTTGAATATATCGCAGTGACTGAGGGTGGAAGTGTGGTATACTAGAGTGGTGGGCTTTAAGCCAATTCAAGTTGAGCTTATCATGAATTTGTTTCATCATGGACTATCTGTCGTGAGGATGCGGTTCAACTTTTTAGCCATGCTAGGGATTCGATTTGTTCATGGTGGATTGCCATCTACTTTATGACCAAACAATGCAAAGACTCATGACATTCCCATCAGCTGTGCTTTGCCTTTAGGGAACATGGTAAAAAATGCCAAAGAGTGAGCATTGACTCTATGTAGGTTTGCATGCTAATAGCATTTAGCCCAAAGCACCACTATACCTTGTTCTGCTGCATATCATAGCGCTGCTCGCATTACCATTATCAGGAAAGCCTAGAGCTGACAGAATGTTGTCAGTGGACATGATTCTCTGCATTCTAAAATGTGTACCTCAAATTCAGGATTTCTTTACTTGAAAAAGGGAAGAGAGACATGCCTTATGTCTGAGTTCCCCTAGTTGATATTATGTTTTAGTTTCCTTTAACCCAACCCTATGTCATCATATTCATATTCTCTGCATAAAGTCTGAATATTTCACCCATTGTACAACAGAGTTGTGTCATATATTTTCTGAACAGTTCTTCTCTGGGCTGACACTGTGATGTTTATTGACCTTGCACAATGTTGTTTTTAACTCACACCACAAGTCTTAATCAGCTTTTCAATTGACCCCGAAGCAACATGGAACTCCCACTGATACTGGCTAAACAGACATTCTGTTTTCATTCAATTTTAATAATTATTTTCAGAAGCTTCCAATTTTGCAATTTTTTCGATTGCTGTAAATCAACCCTCCGTGACTTGTTTCCTGCACAAACATTTCACACTAAAAGCCCTTCAATGTTCCAAAAGGGAACAAGAATACCAAAAAAGATTGATGATGAAAAAGTTAATGAAAACTGTATTTTCCACCCTTACTTTTTTCCTTTATTTGTGTTAAATTATTTAAATTTGATCTTATGCTAAATAAATCACAGTATGTCCTTTTTCTGCTCAAATGTCAGTTAGAAATCATCCAGTGGTACAGTGTCGGCTGCTCTTAGTCACATGGGCCAGTAAGAATAACACAGGCACAGTTAACTCTCTAGACACCAAGGTAATATATGACATCTGAAACTGCTCCACTAGCGGTCAGCTGGACTTAGCTACCCAGGAATGCAAGAGTTCATGTTTCCATTTTTAGGCTGCAGGACCAGTCGTCACCAGACTTATGCTGCAGTATCTGTGTGTATGTTTGTTGCCTGTTGCTTACAGTTTGGTGAAATCGTTGTCTTGTGCCTACAAAATAAAGAACAACAATATAAAAAAGGAAGGTGCAGAGGCAGAAAAATCTGATAAAGGGTTTGCAGACAGCTACAAATTAATTAAACAGCAGAAAATGGTACTAACACTACTCGGTTTAGGCTCCAGGGAAATACAGCTCCATGTAGAATTACGAGAGGAAAACAGGGCAGGAAGAAGGAGTGGAGGAACTGGGGCTGTGCGCCGTGTGGTGTGTTGAGTGCCCTCCCACTCTGTGATTAGCTTGGGTGACTCCCTCTGCATGTCTCTGGGTGTGTGTCGGCATCCAGTGAATCAAACACAAGAGACACAGAGCTGAATTCACGGCACTTCTCCCACCAGCAAGACGGAAAGGCACAAGCCGGCAAAAGACAGGCACAGTGAAAGAAGTAAGAAGAACTTTGAGTAAACTTCTGAGGTGTTGGTGGAAAACAGTTGAGAATACTGTCTTTGTTCTTTTACATCTATCTATTCTTTTACTTGAACACTCGTGATCCCAGTTGTATGAGGATATTTTGCCTTTCTGGAAGCTTTGAATGAACTATGTCTATTTCAAAGTTGTAATGTTTGCCTTTCTATGTTTGTGTGTTGACAGGCTTCTGGGACTCTGCCCTGTGCAGTCAGCGGCGCACCTCCCCCCGTCCCTGTCGCCCTCTGAGCCGTACCCTCAGTCCCCAGCGAACCAACAGGAGCGGTGAGGTTGGGGGGTCACAGCAGAGACTCGCCGGGTCTTACTGCGAGAGTGCGCCCCCAACACTACGGTCCCACGCTCCTCCACCTTCTTTTCATCTGGAGAGAAGACATTCCAGTAGTCCCCTGTGCTTCGTTAACCCACTGTTTCTCCAGACTCATCACTACCTCTGTGGAGAGGATTCCCCTTCACATGCTGTCAAGTCCAACAACGACCGAGGGAATGTGGGGGAATCGTCTGTGAAGACGTTAAGCAGCAGCGAAGTTGGCGAGCAAAACACGGACAAGATCAAACTGAACGGCAAATCGAGGCACCCTCCCCCTCGCCCCCCTCCTCCCCGCTCAATGCCACGCCGCCGCCCTGCCCCACCTCCACCTGGACCTCCAGCGGCTACCACCAGACCCAAGAGCATGCCAGAGGCTGTTGTTCTGGCTGCCAAGCAACACCAGTCCCCCAGCAGGCGCCCTGCACCCGCTCGACCACCAATGGGTGCCAAGCACAGCAGCCTTACCAAAGGTGCCAGCTCACCAATCCCTGTGCCTTCAAACCCACGACCTCCAAGGCCTAAAAAGCCTGATCTGGAAGCCCACCGCTGCCACATAGCAATGGACGAGGAGACCATTGCCAAGGCCCTGTCTCGTGCCAAGCTTCCACCATGCCAGCCTCCGCCCGCTGTCCCCGCTGATGTACTACTAGAGAATAATGCTAGGAGTCCATCTAGTCCTAGTGAGAGGGGACGCCAGCGGCTCAGTGATATGAGCATGTCCACTTCTTCCTCTGACTCACTGGAATACTCACAGTCTCCTGGATTCTCCCTGGGCCTGACCCCGAGTCAATCTCGACACCTTAACCACCAAGACCCAGTCGAGGACAGCAGTGAGGAGGATGAGGATGGGGAGGAAGATGAAGAGGAGGACTATGGGGTCGGCCTGGAGACTGATCTAGAGATGCGCCTCCGCACATCCTTTAAAGCCCGCAGACGAAGGGTTGGTGTGAGCCTGAGTGGGGGGTCCTTTATCCTCCCCAGGGCCTTGAAAGGACGCTTCCGCAAGGTGAGTGGCATGCTGAGCTCCCTCATGACGCCGGAGAGACGGGCGGTGAAAAGGATTGCCGAGCTGTCCAGGAACAAAAGTTCCTACTTTGGCTCCCTGGTTCAGGACTACATCAGCTTTGTTCAGGAGAACCGGGGCTGTCACACATCAGGGATGGATTTTCTGCAGACTCTCAGGCAGTTTATGACGCAGATGAAGGCTTACCTGCGCCAGAGCTCTGAGCTGGACCCACCTATAGAGTCACTGATACCTGAGGACCAGATTGGTAAGTAGGACAAGAACATAGAGAATCTGCACACCATGACGCCAAGTATAGCTTTTGCGATGGGTAGGTTGTGAGTGCATTTGTGTGTCCTGACTTTGTGAAACATCTGCTCATGCACGCGTGGGCACGTGTGTGATGTGTTAGTCACGTCCCATCTCTGACAGCATTCAGTTCCCTACATGTTTTCATTCCTATATGATTCGAGAAGTACAGCCTCTTCAGTATTTCTTCAGAAGAGGATTTCAAAATGACTCAATTTGTTGACAATGTTCAGCGGGTGCCCAGGCTTGCCGTTTTTCTTGGGAATCAGACATATTAGCTGAAGTTTTCCACATTAGTCTGCCTCATTATAGGTGTTGAGTTACGGAAATGCCATTGTGCTGTGCCCAAATAAGTTATTCTTGGCCTCTGCTCACTCGTATATAGTCCAATAGGGCAGTTGAGGCTCATTTTGAAAGGAATTGGGGAAGGATGTTGAATCTCTGTACTTTGGTGGTATTTGTCAAAAAGTGTCCACAGCACAGAAGTGCCAAATGCTGAACTCAAAGTCTGGTCAGATTTGTGCTATTATTCTTTTATCAGATGATTTCTGGTTTACTACAGTAGTACCTTTAGTCAAAAGCCATGTGCATCTGCTTGTGTTAACATTTGAGAACTGTGGTTCCTACTTTGGATATCCTGTTCCTGATCCGAGTGGAGTATATCAAGTGTGTGGATCCTGTCCAATGAGGTCATGATGATAGCAAAAACAAAGTTTGCAGACATGAGCAATGGCATCAAAGGGTCGTTTCACTCTAATCAGATTATTGTGGACAAGAGCATTTGCATGAATATGTAAGTATGCCTTTGCACACGTCTCACTTCCCTTGTTCATTGTAAACAACAACAGCAGGGCCTTGTTCAGAGGCAGAGAAGTGATCCACTCTGCTTGTGTGAGCACAACCGCAGATTCGCACATGAAGTGCCTCACGCTCACAAAAATGTTCTCTTTGAGGAATGGAAATGTGAAGAAAAGTAAAGACATTTTACACAGCAGGCGAGGAAATGAACTGGAACAGTTTTATCCAAATTGAAATTTTTGAATTGTGTCAGTGACACTATAATGAGAGGGAATATGCTGTGTATGTACAGTATAGAGCTGTACATAAACATAGCTGAAAATAGCTGAGGTTTTTCAGATGGTTATATGTGCTTGTGCAGCCTACAAAATAACACTTATTTATTTTGCCTTGGAAAATCAAAACAAAACAGAGAGCCGTGAGCAGCAAGGCGGACAGTCTGAGTCTGTTTACAGACACTATGATTACGTTTTGGCTGAAAGTGGTAGTCTTTGGAAAGAAATATTTCCGTTTATTTGTTGTGTGACTGTTGTAAAAGAAGTCCAACGTTTTTTTTATTGTATTGGTAGTGTCTGTAATACTTAAGAGTTTGTTTGTCAGACCTAGAGATGGAATGATCAGCCATTCAGGTGTTTGTAAAGGGAGGGTGTCCGACTGTTAACACACACCCTGAGTTATGTCTGTGACTGGATGAGAACAAACAGGGAGGATGTGAACTAAGTGGAGACTGTCGTTGCTGGGTCAGTAGATTGCACAAATATAAAGTTTGTTATATCTTGTGTTTGTTGTATGTTTTTGTCTTGTGTTTTCAGTGTATGTATGTGCTCGGCCGCTAGTGTGTATATATTGACGTGGGCACATGTTTCTCTTTGTGCAAACACGGTATATCACACACTCTCCTACAGTTTATTGCAGTTGAAGGAAGCATTTGAACAGGTTGTAGCCTAGATAAAGCCCAACAACAAACATTGCTCAATATACAAAGGAAATGAGCCTTGCTGGGAGGAATCAGGAAGTCTGCAGTGTGTGTGTGTGTGCGTGTGTGTGTGTGTGTGTGTGTGTGTGTGCATACAACAGTTGGACCAATAGAGTGTCTTTAAAAAACCTCTGTATCCCCCTCCTTGTGTGCACATGAGAATCTGAAGGAATTGTCCATCTGCTGTAAACACCTCAGGCCTCCGCTTGTTCATGTATTACTTCATGACTGAGTTATTTGTCCTACCGGCATGTAATAAAGGGCAGGCAGATCCGTGCCTCAGGTGACCCACAACTTCTTTTTTCCAGAACAGTTGAGTGTGTGGTGGATTGTAGTTGTGATCCTCTGGTGTTTCTGTGAATCACCCCAAAGGCACACATTTCTCCCGGGAACGGAGCTCCTGTACGTACAAGCTCACTTGTTTCCCCTGCTGCCAGACATGGATTTTTGTTTTGTGTAGCTCACTGCATTAGAATGACATAAGCACTGGAGGCTGAGGATGCCTGTGCAAGCATGATAAGTTGTGTTAGCACTGCCAATAAGACACAATTGTGTCAGTGTGACGTGCTGGACATAGTTGAGATAGGCAGGGAATTAATTGAAGCCTATGGACGTAGGTCTGCGGCACAGACGGAGCCATTGTAATGATCCAAGTTCAACTTTGGCTGCCTATCATATGAGTGAAGGGTATTCTTGTGAATGGGGTTGAGCTCCATGTTTGATCGGTTGCCACGTTGGTAAACGACCTGGACATGTCGAGGTCAGACTCAAGGTCCGACTCCGCCAATCTTAAACTCTTCAAAGAGCGACGCGCTAAACATTCAGGTTTCCCTTTAGCTTAATCACAAATATGTAATCTATCAGGTGAAACCTGACTTTCAGGACTTTGAATGTCAAAATCTGAGGTTAGTTATATATTAATTGTATTGTAGTGGTTGAAACCCCAAAATTTGAAATGATTCCAGTTGTATAAGGAAAATATTTTTAGGGTTGCTAGTCACCATTATTTTCATAATAGAGTAATCTCTGAATTATATCCTCAGTTAACTGTTTGGTACATGAAACATCAGAAAGCAGTAAAATTGTCCAACACAAGGTGACATCTAGAGCTGCAACAGTGACTGTTAAATTGATCGCCAGCTAGTTTACTAATCGATTCATCGGTTCAAGTAATTTTTATGAAAAAAAGACAAGTAAATATTCGCTCCTCTATGACAGTAAACTAAATATCTTTGCTGTTTGGACCAAACCACTAATCGATTAATCGAGAAAATAATCGACAGATTAATCGATTATGAAATGAATCATTAGTTGCAGCCCTAGTGACATCATTACATGACTTATTTGTTGTTGTTTATTATCATACAAGCAGGAAATTCCTGGAATCATCAAATGTCATGTCCTGAATTTTCAAAATTGCCAAATTGCAGTTTTCATTGGATGAACTGTCCAATAATTAGCTCATGTTGCATCTCGAATGCAGTTTTAAAACCCACGGAGTTGATCTTTGAGGAACATCTACTACAGTAAATAATAATAAATATATACTGTTGTATATAGAGAGACATATTTAATTGATATTCAAAGGATCTTGTTTTCAACTGGAAAAAATGGGCCACAGTCAAATAATAAGTCAATACAAAAGAAGGCCAGCATTTTCCTTTAACAGGCCTAAGATCGGTTAGTTGTAATGCCCTGTGCTGTATTTTGTATAAGGACATAGTTTAAATGTTATATAAAGGAGGAGACTGAGATTCTGTGCGGTCAGTTTCATTATAGGTTTAATGGCCACATTATGGCTAGAGTTGGGCTTTATCAGCTGACTTTGTATAATGTACTGACTGAAATTTACTGGATGATAAACTGTCTGGACGACCAAACTGAGTCCTACACAGTTTCAGTTTTGTGTGATCTTGTCCATGGTGTATGCATGTGTCCTGTCATTATTCATACACAATGACAAAACTTTCGGTTTTAAAATATTGCACAATTCTCGACTTGTAAATATATAATCATTTCTTTTTCTACTGGTGTGTTTTTAACGGTCAAAAAATGTCTGTTTTCTCCCTTTTTCTGTGTGTCGCTGTCGTCTTGTACAGACCAGGTGCTTGAGAAGGCCATGCACAAGTGTGTCCTGAAGCCGCTGAAGAGTGTGATTGAGGTGGCTTTACACGACTTCCAGGTCAGGATTTTTTATTATGGTCTTAGAGGTTATTTATCAGACGTAGAAATTGTTAGACTGTGGAGATTTAAAAGAAATAGGAGAAAAAACATGATATGTGCCAGTGAAAAGGCAATCACTGCACTCTCCTTTAATAAACATGATAATGTAAGTTCAAAGATTTTCTTAGCTTGATAAATAATCACACATACAACTTTAAAAAGTAATATGTTTGGGATAATGACCCTTGTGAAAATTAAAACATAAATGGAGACAGTTACTATGAAACTGGATTTTTTGTGCTGTCAACTGACCACCCTATTTAATAAAAATGATAAATAAAAATATAATAATAATCAAACAAACTCTTCTCGAGAATTAGAACAAGCTCATGACCCCATATCACTCCTGAGACCCTGTCTGTTTTTTGTCCTGTAGGTGAGCAGTGGAGCTTGGCAGCAGCTGCGGGAGAACCTGGCCCTGGCCAAGACCAAGAGGCCCCAGGAGCTGGGGGTGGACGGGGCCGTGCCCCCTGATGCCGTGGCCATCGAGAAGATCCGCCACAAGTTCCTGAACATGAGGACGATGTACTCCCCTGAGAAAAAGGTGTCTCTGCTGCTGCGCGTGTGCAAGCTCATCTACACCATCATGCAGGACAACTCAGGTACGGTGTGAGATGACAGTTTTACAGCATCATTCATTATCATTTTTTAAAAGGATCGTAGTCTGCCTTGATACTTGTCGGATTCTGATGACTGTCGCCTCGCCTGTCTGACCTGTGTGACCACCACGCCTTCTGCCTCTCTTCCTGCTTCCCTTCCAGGGAGGATGTACGGTGCCGATGACTTCCTGCCCATGCTGACTTATGTGGTGGCGCAGTCCGACATGCCTCAGCTGGACACGGAGATCGAGTACATGATGGAGCTGCTGGACCCATCGCTGCTTCAAGGAGAGGGTAGGTGGTGCAAGTGTGTGTGATGTGTTCAAGTTCAAGTGGACATGTCCGTCTCGGTATACAACATTGAAACCTTGCACAAAATATACGGTACAGATATCACATATATTGGCTTTTACCCCTTCTATTGTCCGGGTACAGCTATTGGAGTCAGCATATGTGGTTAGCCTCGCCTACCCACCGGCCCTTACTGTAGCTACCCGTAAAACCACAAATTGATGTTTTTACTTTTCTGTTTGTGTAGGTATTAAACACGCGGGGTTGAACCTGTTCAGGCGTGAGATTTTGAAGTGTTGGAGGGAATGTTTTCTTCTCTTTGGACGGACAGAGAGTTCCACCTTGTGGTATCACCTGCCTCAAAGGAAGGTCTGTCCAGGAGGAAGCAGTTAACTCTGTTCAGTGGAAGACATACCTCCTGTTGAATGGTTGGACATGGTTCATATGATTAGAGGTGAAGGGTGAGGGGTCACATATTAGACACTAGCATGGTCATCCAGGTTGTTGTAGAGATCCACACTGGCCAATGTTAGTTACTGCTGCACAAAATGTTTCTGTATTGATTGGTCATAAAATGTGATCTGAGCCACAAGTCACTCAAACACAATTTTCGCATGCTAATAATGATAATTCAATTCAATTCAATTCACATTGTCTCAAGGCACTTTACATAGTGAGGTCAATATTGCAATATTACAGGGAAAACCCAACAAATCCCACAATGAGCAAGCGCTCCCTTTTAACAGGGAGGAAATCTCTGCACAGAACCGGACTCACTTGCGGGCGGAACATCCGCCTCGACCGGTTGGGGTGAGGAGAGAAATGGGGAAGAGAGGAGAGGTGTGCAGAACGAGGGGGAGAGGATAATGTCTTAGATTGTTTCAGATTAAACATTCACAGTGCTGGTGTAAATAAAGAGTAAGTGAACCCTTCGGTTCAACAACTGGTAAAAAACCTCCTAGTACAGAATTGCTTCTGCTCAGCCACATCCTTAGGATGTGCAGTGTGAAAGTTTCCCCTGAGCTCATTCCACAGCATCTCTATCGGTTTTACGGTCTGGTGGTTTGTCATATGGAACCATCTGGAAGGGCTTTGTTGTAAACTGTCTGGAAAAGGGCGGGTACTTGACAGGTGATTGGATGAACCATCTGTTCGTTGTTCGTCTTTCAATGAAGAAATACTCTACAGCTCTGATATAACGGATGCTTCGGCAGCATCGGCGCTAACCTTGTCAGGAGTGGCCATTTGTTGCTAATGATTTCAATGGTGGTTGGCAACCAGCGTAATAGGCGAATTGGGTTAGGGTTATTTTTTAAATACAGCAATAGAACAGCGGTAGATGTAGTGACTTTTTTACAGTTGTGCCGACATTTTGATTTGCTCGAAATAAGTTGTCGTTTGATGTTAGTGTACATTGACAACTAACCCCAACCCATACCTTAATCCTGAGCCTAACCCAAAACCACAACCCTAACCGTAATCGTAACCATAACCATAACCGCATTAAACGCTGCATTTAAATGCTTGAAAAGTGTCAAATCAAAGGAATATGTGAGATGTTACGCCGTTGCCCGCCACCTTTAGAATTCGAAGGAAACGTGACAACACGGTGGATCAATGAATGAGCTCATTCTTATCTGGTTGTTGGTGCCGTGTTCTCTGTGGCGAGTTTACCAGGAAGCTTCAATGAGTGAACTTGACATAGGCATGCGAAGGAAAGTCCTTACGACATTGGTAGGAAATTCCATTGCGTGTTTGATTTGAATGGGCTGGAACGGGTTCAGAGGAAAAGGGAGAACCCTCCCTGAATGAAATATTTTCCTCTCAGCGTCAACCTCTCTGGCATGTAAACTCATTTAAGAACAGTTTAAATGTATGTGGTGTTCTAACTTCTATATCATAAAATTGCTTCAGTATAGATACCTGAAACAGAATTTGCAAAACATTTAATTTAGTATACACGAGACATTGATTTGAACTAATCTCTCTCTGACCTTTATGCAAAAATCGGATTCTAATTCAGGAGAGATGAATCACATTAAAGAGGAAGTGTTTAAAACCTTTGCAGTGTCAGCTGCTTTTATTTTCTAGATAACTGGTCGTGATGTGTTTCACCGTCCAGTTTCTTTTTCTCCATCCAACTTCAAGCTTACAAACTCCTTTTTCTCCTTTCTACCCCAGGTGGGTACTACCTGACCAGCGCCTACGGGGCCATGGCCCTCATCAAGAACTTCCAGGAGGAGCAGGCAGCCCGGGTGCTGAGCTCCGAGGCCAGGAACACACTGCACCAGTGGCACCACCGACGCACTGCCCAGCGTTCAGTGCCGTCTGTGGACGACTTTCAGGTATCACGCCTGACCTGAGCCCACCTTGAACGTCCAGGCAGTGAGTCAAAGTTGTACCAATTCCAAATAAACCCAAACTCCCCGTGCATCATTCGGAAGGTGCATGTAAGCCGTCAGTTAAAAACAGGAATCTACTGTTGCTCTACTAACGTCGCAGCATGTGGATCTGGATCTGCGCCTTTATTTTTTTGGTAGAAGGCCCCCTCTTGTGGAACATTGAGCCCACTGCATGTGATTGCGTTCTACGGCTGAACGGTAACTGCATGTGTCCCCTCTGCCCTGCATGTGTGACTCATCGACAGTTATTTTCATTTCCCTGAGATCTCTGTCCGTTCTGCCAAAAATTGTAACACAGGACCTTTTGTATCTCTCCGCAGAACTATCTCCGTGTAGCCTTGCAGGAAGTGGACACGGGCTGCACGGGCAAAACCTTGGTCGTCCACCCTTACACCACCACGGAGGAGGTCAGCTCACTCTGCGCTTACAAATTCAAGATCCCCGACCCCGAGAACTACGCACTGTTTCTGGTCACTGAGGACACCAGCCAGCAGCTGGCCCCGGACACACACCCTCAGCGCATCAAAGCCGAGTTCCACAGTCGGCCCCTTGCACAGACCTTCCACTTCGTCTACAGGAGGGTCCCTAACCTTAATCTCCACATACCTGCCATGGTGCAAAATGGAAACTGCCTTCAAGTTGAATAGTGGTGGAGAATATAACAGCTTGCTGCACTTGGAACTATTGTGGTTGGTATTCTTGTGGTGCTGGTTTGGTTTGTTGATAGATTTTGAGGATGTCTGAAATAGAAACCAAGTTGTGTATTTTGTGCAGATTGATGTTAAATATGACAATTTTGATACCAAAAAAAATGATAAGATTTGAGGGTTTTTTTTAAAAATGAGAAACAACCAAGTGATAGGATGGACTCTGAAAAGTTCTGGTGTTTTAACACTTACACCTCAAAAATGTGGCTCAGATATGGGAGGAAAAGGCAACACTGTGGCAACACTCATTCAGTTTAATCTCAAGTTATCAACAGTTACCAACCAAGGAGAGTCTCCTTTGCCTGTATCTGATTTGGTTTGAACTAGGGCTGCAACTAACAATTATTTTCTTAATTGATTAATCTGTCGATTGCTTTTTCGATTAATCGATTAGTTGTTTGTTTTGTTTTGTTTTGTCCACTCACCGAAGATATTCAGTTTTCTGTCGTAGAGGTGCAAAGAAATCAGGAAATATTAACATTTAAGAAGCTGAAATCAGAGAATTTTAACTTTTCCCCCCATAAAAACTACTTGAATAGATTAATCGATTATCGAAATAGTTGGCGATTAATTTAGTAATCAATCAATTGATTAACTGTTGCAGCTCTAGTTTGAACGTATGCTGAGCTGAAATTGTTGGATTGTGTGTCGAGACTGATTTGGAGGGATTTCGGGATGTGAAATGTTATATGGACATAAACATTTCTTCAGATTGTTTGACATGTATAAAATCCTCAAAGCAGAGGTCATATACAGTAAAATATTGCATTTCATACGTAACTGTTTGCCTTAACTGCTGTTATTCCAGGTGCCTTCAAAAGGAATTGAACATACTGTGTGCTACTGAAAGCTTCCAGTTGTCGTCCAGTGATTAGTTGCTTTGCATCAATGTAAAATGTCATGCTAAAACATTAATTTAAAAAGTAAAATGAACTACTGTAAAAGTTCAGATTATTGTTGAGGTTTTTTTGTTTTGCTTATGGTATATTTTCTGCAATTGCTGGTCAATTGTAGCCTGTATCTCTATGTAGAAATATTTTTATATTCTAATGTTTTTTTGTTTTTTTCATCACTAAAGTGACAGAGATTTGTATTCATATCACATTTTTCTGTACTGGACTTGGATTTATGCCAGTTATTTCCTAAAAGTCATCTTAAGACAACACTGTTTCTACTGTTTGTTATCAAAAGCTCTGAGCTGACTGTGTAAATATATAAAAAAATTCTCCAAACGAAGTTACTTGTCGTCTCCGACATTATCATTATTATTCAGAAAGTGCTGTTGTCTTATTTGTGAGAGGAGACGTTTGTTCTATGGCATAAAAAAAGACCCTGACAACACAGAAACAGTGGAGGATCTTAAGGGATGTATACAATGTTACTCACAAATGGCAGACTATAAAATGCACCATTTATAATAATATGGATACATATTCCACAACTGCAGACACAAATTAGACCAATTTGCAAAAATAATTCAAAACTTAAGGTGGAACGTCTGTGGAGCATATTTATTGCATTCATGTGTTAAGTTCAACAAATATTCTAATCAGTTGTGTTTCTAGAGTTACAACAAAGTGTTGTTTAACAGTGTAAACTGGCAGAAACTGGCATCAGGCGTGATGTATACCTCATTGTATAACGTAATGGGTCCCAGCTTGCCAAATAACTTCCTGGAACTGTTAGTGTGATATTTAGCACCAGACAAGCCTTTCTGCTGCCCCTTTGATAAGTAATAATGTATTTGGTGGAACAATGGCCTCTTACTCTTCCTCGAACATGAAACACATGTTACGTGTGAAGGTTGTGGCGAAGGAGCAGGACCCGAATGCAGCGTGGGAATAAAAAGCTATTTTAATTCAGAGGAAGAAAAAGAGACTTGGAGTAACACAAGTAACTTAACAAAGGCAGAGACACACTACAGGAAGAAACAAAAGCAACTTAACGGAGGTACACAGGGAATGTCAACTAAATCAAAGTCCACAAAAAACAAGAGTTCATGGCAACATAACGACATAATGACGACACAACCATGTCAGTGAGCTGAAATGTTGAGCCGTGCATTCCGATACTTTGTCTGCTGCCCCATGACTCCTCCATGTGACACACAGCACGTCATGTCAGTGTTACAAAAGCTATCTATCAAGTTGTTTGCCATGCAAATTACACACTGTTTCTTTAAACTTGACCGAGATATCCTCAACACAAAGCATAAGGATGAACTTATACTGTATATCACTAGATGTTCCTTAAATTGAAGCATGTATCTAATGCAATCATACAATGACTCTATGTGTACAAAATGAAGATGCACAATGTAACGCACTTAAAATGGTGGAAGGCTTATCACCAGCAGGTTTCCCTATGACGACGGGCACACTTTCGTTCTTTGGTTTTGTGGCTGGGGTTACGATTCGACAAAAAATCTGGTTTTCCTGAGCTATAGCACCTCCTGCCTGCACCATGTTGAAGAAAACGGATGCAGCTAAATACATTTTACACATCCACATTATTACAGCCGGATTTTGAGGCTGCACGCAAGCTGTGACAGATTCCTTAGCCTCTGGAATTCACCAACTTGGGATCAATAAACTAAACATCTATCCATCTATCTGTCTATCTATCTGTCTATTTATCTATCTACCTACCTACCTACCTGTCTGTCTATCTAGCTATCTATCTATCTATCTATCTATCTATCTATCTATCTGTCTGTCTGTCTGTCTGTCTGTCTATCTATCTATCTGTCTGTCTGTCTATCTATCTATCTATCTATCTAACTTTTAGTCAGGTAAGATTTTATTTATCGGGACTAATACAGGAAGAGAATGTGACTCTCCAATGTATTTGTTTGCATCTGCTGTGACACTGTGTAGTTGAACAACAACACTTTTAATCATCACAGATTAAAAGTGATCATTAATGAACTTTTTTCAAACTATATTTTTGTGTTTAAAACATGTCTTTCCTCTACATTATAACTGTAATCTTATCACTACAGTTTGTACACTTTTGCCGTTTTCCTGGTTCGTCCCTGTAATGAACGACACCGACCAGTGGGGGGCAGCACAAAGAGAAAGTAAAGGCAGAGGTCACACGCCCATCTTCACTAGTGTCTCGTCTCCAGACCCGCTTGTTTTCGGTGGAAGACTGGAGTTGTTGGTGGGTGCACTTGTAGCTGCGGTCTATCTTCCACAAACAAAACGGCTTTCAAGCGATTTTTTCCCCCCCCATTTACCCTTGGATATACATTTTATTAACTCTCAAGGCAGCGCAGCGTGTCCGCGTCCGGACAGGAAGGGCTCGCGCACCTCGTTCTTCTCGGTAAGTTGTGTCAGTCAATGTGTCGGGGTGATGCGACGCCGTGACGGCAGCTGCTGCGTTGACCCTCGGGAGGGAGTTAACCGGTTTGAGCATTCAAAAGTGTCTTCGTGGAGCTCGTCGAGTGTGTCCGCGTGGACTGGCAGCAGCTTCCAGGAAGTGGAGGAAAACGAAACCACGCACCACCTTCGTCTGTCTCTCGCGTTTTAAACTAAAGTTACAGCTCCGGCTCGGCGGCGTTAATCCACGCGGGTCACTGCAGTCAAGCCAGCCTCAACCTCGGAAAGCACAGTCAAGCCAGCCCTCACGTAATTTTGAGTTAGGTCTTTGTACTAAGCATTACGGTAAAAGCCGTAAGGAGTGATTTCACAATAAAAGAGACGTTCCTGGAACATATAGAAATTCATATATTAAAACCACATCAACGAAATATGAATAGTGACGTGATAGTAGACCACGCCGCAATATCACTCATTCAATTTCAGGATGTTCTGATGTGGCATTTCAAAATAAAAGCTCTTGAAACTGTCCCATTTCAGCCATCATTCCCATCAGATTCAGATTAGAATTAAAAGGAAACTTCCGGTTTCCACGGACTAAATCCACTTGAGACTGATAATACACCACCCCACAGTCACACTCGGTCAATTTCAGGATGTTCTGATGTGGGATTTCAAAATAAAAGTTCTTGGAAAATTCATATTTCAGACATCATTAGTCTTCATATTCATATTTCAGACATCAAATTGACCGAGTGTCACTGAGGGGTGGTCTACTATCAATCTGAGGTGGAACTGGTCTGTGGAAACAGGAAGTGTCCTATAAAGTCTAATCTGAATTTGATGGGAATGATGTCTGAAATATAAATTTTCCAAGAGCTTTTATTTTGAAATGCCACATCAGAGCATCCTGGCTGAGTGAAATTGACGGCTCTTACCGTAATGCTTAGTACGTTTAACTCAAACCAATGTGGGGGCTGGCTTGACTGTGCTTTCCGAGGTGGAGGCTGGCTTGACCGCAGTCGGTGGTCGGCGGAAAATAAGGAAATACGCTCATCGGTATAATCAATGCATTACTGGTGTGTTACCAATAACACCGCAGCATTAATCAATATGTTCATAGTTTGTGACTGATGTACTGCGCTTACGGAAGGAGTGACTGTGTAACTGTGCATGCAGGGGCTGGACACGTGAGAGAAATTAGTGCTAATTAGAGGCGCGACAGTTAATCGATTAATCGATGAGTAAATCGACTACTAAATAAATCGCCCCTAAAAACAGTCAAAATTCCCTGATGTCAGCGTCTTAAATGTGAATATTATATTATAATAATAATTTATTTATATTTATTTTAAAGTGGATGGCTGTTAAACATCTGTGTTCCACTTCCTGAATCCAGACCATGGGCGTGTGATCCTTCTCATATCAGAGATGTACTTTGGACTTTCTCAGAGGTTTTCCATGTCTGTGACAGAGACAAAGTTCTGTTTGTCTGCGTTTTTTAAAAAATTTTCTGAGTTAAGCTCCTTTTGGATCTACCGGGGAATGCTTTGAAAAATTATTGATCCCTGGAGAAATCCACAGCATTAGTCTCAGTTCTGAAGTTGGAAAATTGAATGAATGAAATGAAACGGCAACATTGTTGATCTCTGATGCAAAAAAAATCACTTGCGATTTAAAATAAAATGTAGTGCGGCGGCCGTTTGCTCAAGATCATGCAAGCAGCCGTGAGACAATATATGTAAGATCTGCAGAAGTCACATTTTGAAACGCTGTAGAGTATGAATGACTTGAAAACAAGCACGTAGATCCTTTGTCATACGATAAAGGAATAGGTCCCGCCGAGTCAACAAAAGTGTAGTTGAATAGCACAGTTAAATGTTAACGAGTAACTTTTTTTATTCACATTCATTATCTTCCCGTCTTTTCAGGAACCTCTGCCTCTGTGATGGAGCTCCAAACCAGTCTCAAAAACACGCTGAAGAACAAATATCAGCAACTGAATGAAGCATATTCTAAAAATGCATTACTCCCCTCAAGACTTTGCTATCGGAATCTCAATCGCGACTACCAATTTCCTAATTTGGACCAGCAAGAGTTTAGATATGTTGAAAATGCTGACCTTCACACTTTTAAAACCGTCCCGCTCACTGATATTTTATCATGTGACTGCAAACATAAGAGCAGAAAGAGAACCGTCATCACTCTTGGAGTGTGTGGAGTTGGAAAAAGCACCACAGTGCAGAGTTGTGCTCTGGAGTGGGCCGAGGGGAAAGGGTACCGTGACATCCAGCTCCTCTTCCCTCTCACATTCTGGGAGTTAAATTTGGTGAAGCGTTTACTGAACATGATTGAACTTCTCCAGACATTTTTCCCAGGATTGAAGGAACTAGACGCTTCCAGTCTGAATCGAAAGAACGTGTGGTTTGTCCTCGATGGACTGGATGAGTATCATTGCGCGCTGAAATTCAACTGTCCAACAGTGAGTGATGTTTCTCAGGTATCCACTGTGCAAGTTCTTGTGACCAACTTGATCAGGGGGACTTTACTTCCCAATGCTCACGTTTGGGTAACAACTGGGTATGCAGCGGCAGCACAAATCCCTGCGGACTATTTGCTTAAAGAGACGCAAGTGCAAGGGTTCAGTGATGATCAGAAGGAGCAGAACTTCCGGACAATTATCGGCAATGATGATCTGGCCAACAGAGCCATCGACCATGTGAAAATCTCAAAGAGTCTAGACTGCCTTTGTCAGATACCTCCAATCTGCACCATCATGGCAAATGTTCTGAAGAGTCATCTAAAAGAAGACCAGGGATTTAAATTCAGCCCTTTAAATCTTACCCAGATTTACACCATCCTTGTCAAGACATCAAAGTTGGATATTTTCGCCAAGCTGAAAAGGCTGGCCCTGTGTCGGATGCACAAGGAAAACTTAATATATGAGGATGACCTTTTAAAAAGTGACATAAGTGCGGAGGAAGCGTCATCTTTCTCCAAAGAATGTCCACTTGTGTTGAGGGAAGAGAAGGGGCTGCACAACACCACAGTGTTTCGCTTTGGACAATCGAGCATTCGGGATTTCTTGGGCGCAGGTGCTACATTGGACGAAATTCAAATACGGTCCGGCTGGTCTTCTCATTGTAGGCTTTTTTTGAATGAGGCCCTGCAAAATGATGCGGGGAAAGGTGATGTCTTCCTACGTTTCCTCTTTGGCCTTCTTAAGGAGCGTCAAATGTTGGGGCCCACCAATTGGTTTTTTGACTACACCAAAAAGAAGATCCTAGAGAACGTAATGACTTACAGGGCCGTGGGTCTGCTCTACTGTCTGTGGGAATATGACAGCCAGGCTTTCGAGAAAGAGATCAAGTTCTTTCTAGAGTTGGGTTACACACCATTCAGTGACTTCCCACCACTGTACTGGCATTTCATGATCCAAAGGATCAAGACTTTGGGAGGGATAAGTGACAATTTTGAGATGGATGTGTCCACGAGATGTGATCAAAGACTCCTCAGGCAGCTACCAGCTATCATGAAATCAAGGAGGGCCATGTAAGTTCATTCCAATTTTTCTAAAAAGATTCTAGATTTCTTATTTAAATTCAGCCTCTGTCATTCCATACATATTTGGATATTTACACAGTTTTGTTGTCTTTTAGATGTCTACAGATTATCCCAAACAACTGGGGCATATTTTCAATGTTTTTTTTGTACCATAAACAAAAATCTATTTGCGTCAATCATATTTTTCTTGAAACCCTCAGAAAATAAAAGCAAAACTTTTTGTATGGCTAGGTTCCAATGTAAGTAACTGAGAAATTATGTTTTCTTTGGGATTTGGGTGAACTGTCCCTTAGGTCAGCTGTCTATGGTTGTTGTACTCAGTAATGGAAAAATGTGCTTTGAATCTTACACTTCATACTCAATAATGATATAATCATCCTAAAAACAGCTTCAACATAAAGTTGGCACTTTTACTTCCCAGTCATTGTTTCATTTTATATTATATATTATATTATTCATGTGTCACTGTTCAATTTTTTACAGGCTGCACTCAACAGCACGTATGAGAGAAAGCCAGTGACAAGCGGGCACATGCTAGTCACATGCTATCATTTGTTCAGTGTATTTTTTTATTAAATAATAATGGTATTCTACCCTCACTTTACCTATTATCAACACGTAGACCAAAACCAACAATCTCTTTGCACATCTTAGTAGTTTCTTACTTCCCTCTCATGTCTGTGGCACGAAAACCCAAATATGTTGGTTATTAACCTTAAAAAAATGGATCGTACATATATAGTTTCATTTAAGAAAATGATCGGTTGTTTCTTAAAACTGTTATTTTTTTAGCAAACAAACTCCAATAGGAGTGAACAGTGCTTTTATTGAGGACTTTTTTCTGCTGGGTGTTCATTCACGTTTGTTGCTCCAGTGACCATTTACACTATCAGCTCAGTGTATGTGGAGTTGACTACAGTAAAACTTTTAAACTACAGTAGCCATGTTCACAGTAATGTAAGCATGTGTAACAGTGTGGCTGTTTGTGTTGGTGTGTATTTTATAGGATAATGATGGAGGTCTGTCTTTAGTAGGATCAATTCCTTATGGTCTTTGGTCTTTCCATGGAGTGTGTTGACAAATGAAGATGTAGAATATTGCCAGCCCTCTCCTTTGCTGGCAATATTCCTTCCAAAAATGATCATTTTTGTCCTGCGTCATCGTCTCCCATCTCCGCGCAGGCTGCGATTCTCTAACCTGACAGACAAGTGTTGTCCAGCCCTGGCAGCTGTCCTGAGCACGAGAGAGTCATACCTGAGAGAGCTGGACCTGGGCTACAACAGCATCACTGACAGCGGCGTTGGGACACTCGTGGAGGGGTTGAACGATCAATACTGCAGACTGAAAACGCTCCGGTTGCAGGGCTGTGAAGTGACGCCGCGAGGCTGTAAACACCTGGCCACCGCCCTGACCCAGTCCCTGAAACTGCGGGAGCTGGATCTCAGCAGGAATGAAATTGGAGATGATGGACTGCGACACCTTTCAGATGGTTTGAGAGCTCCGGAGTGCCAGCTCGAAACCCTCAAGTAAGTGTTAGGGAAATGCTTGCCCTTTTTCTTGATACAAAAGTGCTGTGAAACAGTGAAAGTCCTTTATTTTCACATCAAATTTAAATAATTTAACTGACACAGAGAAGGCCATTTATTTTTTATAAAAATAATTGAAGAAAATTTGACATCGAAAGAATGAAAAGAGTCACAGAATGAGTTATGAAATAAAGGGACTGAAATTTAACAGCCTGAACCACAAAGCAAAATGTAGGTCTGGATTACAGGCTTAAAATTTTTTTTTATTGCTCTAAATATTTCTGCTCTGTTGCGGTGTCATTTTTGTCCCTGTAGACTGTCACAGTGCAACATTGAGCAAATGGGCTGCTACCACCTGGCCTCGGCTCTGCATGCGAACCCCGACTACCTGACAGCATTGGATCTGAGCATCAACATGGTCGGAGACGAGGGGGCCAATGAGCTCTTTAAAAAGTTTGACATTTCAAAGCTGCAAAAGCTGGAGTGAGTATAAATCGATATACACCCATCATTTGTAACCGCTAAGTTGGTGACTGCTTTTTAAAAATCTTTTGGCTGATGCATTCAGCTCTGCTTGTCAGCATATACTATATGAATAGAAACCAGTAAATGCCGAGTTCACACTACACCATTTTAAGCCCGATTTTCAGCTCGCCGACAAATCCTGCAGTTGCAGCTACGTGTGAACTACCAACGACGCGATCAAAGTGACTCACCGAGGCCGACGTTGTTCGGATATCTAGCAGGCTAAGTGTCTGGACAAGTCGGGGAACCATCGGGGAACCCATCTCTTGTAGTTTGAGCTGTGATGTGACGGGTAGTTAGTGTGTCAACATTTCACATTGTGTCATTTCTCTCTGCACACAACACACACAGAGTTTTCGCTCAAACTACTTCCTGTTTCTGACATTGCAACATAAGAGTTTCCCGTAATATATTGAACACAGTTTCTTTTTGACGTCCATCGTGAAAGTGACAAACAATTCCCACGCGTCATTTTCCCGCGTCACTTCTTGCGGTTTTTTGTGTGATTTGGAGACATTTATTCAGGTGGAGGATTGTGTAATGTGTGACCCCCCCATGCACGGGGCGAGTTATGTAGTGTGGGCAGCACAACGACTGAAAGTCTGCGATTACAAGACAGCACGCCGTGTAGTGTGACCGGAAGGCGATCTGACGACTTTGAAAATCGTGCAGTGTGTCCCAGCCTTTACTTGGTGACATTTTGCTTCTGTTCACTTCTCCTTGGCAGGATGTACCACTGCGGCCTCACCGTGGTAAGCTGTGGAAGCATCGGCGAAGCCCTGAAGTCCGAAGACAGCTCTCTGGTGGAGCTGAATCTGAGCAACAACACCTTGAAAGATTCCGGGTTTGCGCTCATCTGCGAAGGCATGTACGCATGGTGTAGTCTGGAAAAACTCAAGTAAGGACTTTTGATCGCTGTGATTGAAACATAAAGAAGTAAAAATACTGTCAAGGAGATAATCATTTTTCACTGCTATGTAAGTTTGTTTGGGGTTTTTTTCTGCTTGATTCTAGCATCGAATGTACGGATCAACTGATATACTTAAAGCATTAAGCAATGGACATTTTCTCTTATTTCCCCTCAGCGTTTCAAGATGCGGAATCACTGGTCTTGGTTGCAGTTGTATGGCAAAGGTGCTGTGTTCAGTCTCACAGCTCTTGAGTGGGTGGATCAAGCAAACTGACTGGCAGGCGGTTGAACTGAAAGACCTCGACCTCAGCCTGAACTGCCTCGGAGACAAGGGAGTAAAAGACATCTCGGCTGGCATGAAGAATCCCTTCAGCCACCTGAAAACTCTCAAGTGAATCACTTTTTAAAACAGAATTCGCCATTACAGTATCTATTTTTTTTAGTTCTGTTGTTAGAACATTGTGCTGTAACGTAGTTTTTGTTTTTTTCAGCCTGAGCCACTGCAACCTCACTGATGAGTGCTGCACTGAGCTCGCAGTAGGATTTATGTCAAAGGAGAGTATTATCAGCGAGGTGGATCTGTCTGAAAATGACCTGCAGGATAAGGGAGTAAGGAAACTCTGCGTGGGACTCAGAAACCCTCAGTGCAAACTCGAGAAGCTATCGTAAGTTATTTATTCACTTATTACTATTTCAATTCTCAATGAAGTACCCTCCCCAAAAGAAAATAAAATTATTCAATTTCAGTCATAAAATGGCTCCAGGTAACTTATAGTCGTGTAGTGAGTGCTCTCATCCTACAAACTGACTGTTCTCTACCTGCTCAGCACCAAACGACAGACAAAGTGGAGCCTTATTACTAAAACCCCAGATATTTAGTTTATGAGTTGGTAAAGAGTATTGGACTTCCACCAGGTGGTCAGAAACACGACAAATGAATGATCATGTTGGCTACCATGCAAGGTGATAAGTCACTGACATATTCTTGTTTCTGGTCTGAGTTTTCATTCTTCCTAAACACGTTTTATTCAATTGGCGCATACTTTTGTGTGTGTTTACTCCAAATGTATTTTTTTTTTTAATGCTAATGTCTTTCCATATTAAGAAACAATGTTGGAAACGTGGGGAATCCATTTTGGGAGTTTATGTAAAAATGTTTTCAAAATATTCAAACATGCTGTACATAAATATTATGGAGGATATGACAATATTTACAATTAAAGGGTATACATTTGTCTACTGTCAGAGATGCTAAAATACAGATTATACTATGGTAGCTATCATTTTAATGTTTGGTTAAGACTGCTTAATGGCAGTATTGGATATTTACAAGATTTTTGCATCAATGTGTTGAAGTGGTATGGTTTGTGTGGTACATGATATACAGGGGAGTCATTTTATAATTCGACAGTTCCTAATTGATTCTCCAGAAAATGTATATCACAATGTATAATGGGAATGGGAATACGCTAATAAAAGATAGTGTATTCCCCTAATTGAGTATTTTATCCCTGCCGTGTGCCCTGATGTAGCAGGGTCAGTAGGGGCTGTATGCCTCTTCATGGACAATTTAAAATATAAATGTTCTTAAACATGCACTGAACCTAAGTTATGGCCAATTTTATTTACTGGTGCATTCATGTTTGACCTGAGTCTCATATTAGTTTGAATGGACCTCCATCCTGCTACAGGTTATAATAAACACATTTTCAAAGCAGGGTTGGGAATAATTTGGAAACTTTACCAGCTAGAATGCCACGGGTGCATTTTGCCATTTTGAAGGGGTGTCCAAATGTGACTACAATTTCCTAAGGATATCTCCAAATGCTTATTCACTACCTCAGTTGAGTGCTATTGGGCTGAAGTGAGCTGGCGTTGAGGAACATCTCCAATAATTGTTGTGCGTTTCCCTCCAGACTGCGGAGCTGCGGTCTGACCTCGAAGACCATTCAGTTCCTCATCAGTGCCCTGAGGTCAAACCCCAGATATCTGGCAGAGCTACACCTGATGGGCAACAGCCTCGAAGACTCCGGAATCAGACTGCTCCTGGACCTAACCACGAACGACAGATATGCGCTGCATATCATTGAGTGAGTACAGATACCAATGGATAAATACTGATGCAAATGTTTTCAATAACGGATCTCAGCAGGTATTCTTAATATGACACTTCTGACTGCAACCGAAATGTTACTTGTTGCTGTGGTGTCAATTTGGGAAAGACTGTTTACGAGAAGTAATAATGAGCTGAGCCTGATGTGTGGTTTACAAGGGTTAATAAACAGCTGGTTTATTAGGGAAGACAGTTGGGCCATGAAAGAAGGATTTAGAAAGATGAAAGGGACAACTTTCTTTTTGACCCCATTGGTGCTGGCCTGGCTATTTAATATGTCTTTTCTGTATGATCTGGGTCAGACCTCCAAACCTTCCCATGATGAAGGAGCTTTGAATCAGCTGAACAGACTCTGTTGTACTCTTGACTTTGTTCAATTAAATATAAGTTGCAGACAAACTTGTTATATTTGAATGATTTATTTGTTCATTTCTCAAGGAAATTTAGAGTCCCCCCACAGATGAGTTTCTTAATTTCTTTCTGTCTTTCCAGCGTCTCGGCAGACTAAGGAGATGGACAGAAAGCAGAAACACGGATGCAAAATGTTCAAACAGGATCAATTTCCTAGACCCCGCATATTTGTACACCACCCTAACGGTGGGAGGGTCCTTCTATTGCAATGAATGTTGTAGCAACAATATCAGGTGTTGCTCAGTCCACTTTACCTATATCCATTTGGATTTATTTACTATCTTTAAATATTATTTACATAAAATATGTGAATATACCCAATGGGTATCATAAATCACTTAAATAGTTTTTTTTTCTATCAATGTAATGTATTGATGTTTTTTTGTTGTTCTAAACTAAGCAAGTGCTAGCAAGTGCCTAATGACAAGACTGCATTCTGCAGTGCTTCAAGATGGATAATGCGAAAAAAAGTGAAATGCATGTATGCATCTAAATTTTCCCTCTATGAAAACGTGCTTGTCGCCACAGTATTGATGTAACAAAACCAAAGGCTATCGTTGTATGTAATGCAGATCTCAGTGACCAAATAAATTCTTTACCTATTGTTCAGTGCTGTCTGGGAGCTGGTTCATTTCTCTGTCAATAGCAGCACTCCATCTAGTGGCCAGACCTCGCTACTTCACCCAACGACGCGTCTGACGCCAGAGGTTCCCTCGGCTGCGTCTGTGTCGGTACAACACAACAGTCCGGCTGCAGCGGTCTCCCGTGTTACCGCAGTGAACCCGTGAACGCACCTCTGAGGAAAAAAGGTAGGTCACAGGATGTGTTCAAGTGCAAGACGGTGACAAGACAGCGGGTCATTTCTGTGACGGACGTGTTGCACATATTTCAGGGACGGTTTTAATGGATGCCATGCAAGTGCGTTACAAAAAGTGTGCAAAGGGATTCATGGACGTTGTTTGGCTTTGGTGTCATAGTGATTTGATCGCCATGAGCGGTGCCCGCCCCCCCCCCAAACAAACAAGGTGCAGAGTGTGGATTGGCACCACAGCGGGCTGCTCGCAGACTAGGCCTGTATGGCGCAGTTTCAGAGGAGAGAAATCACACTTGACACAAGTCATGCGGGGGTCTTCTGTCCATCATCATCATCATCATCGTCATCATCCTGCTGCTGCCACGGGAAAATGCACATTGCTGTGTGACAGTCTGAGAGTTGGATGCTGAGACATGCCGACATGCATTAGAAAAACAACAACAACAACAACAACAACTCCCTCAGCTCTGCAGCGGAATAGTCGCCGCATGTCGCATCGACTCACACAAAACCTCTCATTATTATGAGACTGATCAAAACTGAATAAGATTTTTTGTGTGTGTGTGTGGGGAAACGAGTCATTCATTCAGTCACAAAGCCACAGTGATCTAACGTGATAAGATGTACAGGTGTGCGGGCTGTCGCCCTGTTGGCTGCTAGTGTAAACAGTAAAACAAAAATCATAATAGTTAAATATCTCGTGATGTGGCACTGAACAGGTTAGCCGTGTGGTGGTGGTGGTGATGATGATGAAGAAGATGGTCGAGAAGACGATGATGCGCAGTCAAATGAAAGTTTAAGCGCAGGTGGACTTTTTTTTTTTTTTTTTTGCGTGCGCGTGCACGCGGGCGCGTGCCGCTGTGGGACAGAGTGACGCAACAGTCGAACCGTCGCGAGCGCTATCAAACTGCCAGACGGCGCCAAGTGGTTCGGTCGCTTTGTGCAGGAGGCAGACGGTAAGACGCCGGATAGACCCTGTCTGATGTCATGTAATTAATGAATGTTATTTACACATAACATTTGCATACGTCTGGCAACGTCACATAACCATAAACGATTTTTCACCGGCTAGCTAGCCGTCGGTTCAGACTCTTCGGCTAACGTTAGCTAGCTAACCATTAGCTAAGAAAATATAACGACCAGTTGGCTCCTTTGAAGATTCAGAACCATAGAAGCTTAGAGGCTTGACATTGGTTTACTGTAAGCAACACAGCTACAACTAAATAAATTGATAATGGGTGTGTTAGATATACAGATCAACCGCTGACAAAAGTATTAGTGGGGGGGGGGGGGGGTTCCAACTACTTCTGACTGAGAGTTTAGCGCACTTCTTGAATTTCATCATCATTATTATTATGTTATATGTGTTTATACATACCCAAAAAAAATTACAATTATCGAGAATAGGACTGAACATTAGTGAATCTGATGAGTAAATACACAACTTAAGCCGGCAGGACACTGTCTCACAACCATACCAAATACTATTACAAGTAGACAACGCTAACAGAGAGTGCATAGAGGCACGGCGTCTCGTACTTTTTCCATTGCAATAGTTAAAAATCAGAGGTTTCATTGAATAGGAAAGCACGCCGCGGGACAGTGTGAGAAAAACGGCGTCACATTTATCATCAGGATGCAGAAAAATGATGTTCAATAACATGTATGAGAGAGACAAACATCAAGCCGTCCCCTTCCAAGAAGCTGGAACCTGCAGATTTGTGCTTAAAGAAAATGTCTGATTATGAAAATATTTGTTGATCATTTCCTTTTTTAATTGACTTGTCGTGCTGCTTTACATTACAAAAACATTGTGTTTCCTGTGGCTGCTTTAATAAAGGTGTTCCCATTTCTATTTTTTATTTATTTATTTATTTTTTAAACAGCTTTGGTGTCGAGAAGCTGTCAGAAATGTCCAGTGTGTTGGGGGTAATTAGAATTTAGTGCAGTTATGTAAAATCGATGCAAATGTGAAGTCATCCCCGTTGGTGCACGTGTACATGTAACAGGTAGTGAATCCTCACAATCCGGAGTCAGGAAGGGGTTCGTTGTCGTTGCACACCAAATTTAACAGCAAACGACAACTTTTTCCAAACCTATCAAAATGAACAATAAATTGGTTTAAAAAAACAAATAATCACTACAATCAAACAAACTTTTGGACTGTATGAATGAGACTTAATAATTAATTAATAATTCGTCTTATAGTAGAAGGACAGTTACATTTACATTACCTGGCATAAGGCTGGCTTAGTCAAATGCAAACATGGAGTAGTGGAGTTATGATAAAGGCCTTTAGAACCTATTGTTGTTGAGAGTATTGAGGATTAGCTGACAACTAGCTAATAGCTGGTTACTGCCTACCTGCTTAAAATGTTGGCATCATGCAGTAGTTGCCGAAAGTGTACCTCTGCTTACATATTAGTCACATTTTGTGAAATAGAAATATAAATCCCTATGTTTTCATGTAAAAAATGATGTATAAAGAGTGAAAATTATGGGAATGAGAGCGGGTTGAAGAGACATTTTAAAGATAATTTTCCAGCTCTTCTCCACTCTAACTTTTATCTCCCCCGCTCTAGCTCTGAACATTCCACCACATACACACTATGGGTCAACTGATATTCACCATTCTTATGATTCTCTGTTTTTTTTTCAGCCGATTTGCCGATTAGGTAATTTCATTTTAAAATGCGCTACTTTGGCTCTGATGCAGCCGCAGTCACTCCTCTCTGGACTTTAGCAATGTCGCGTCCATGTTTGTTTGTTCAACTTCACGATAATGCTGCTTATAGCTCCCTGGACTTTTTTGGTAAAGGTCATGTTGAAAGGTTCTGTGAATTAAACATATGCTTTAAGGCATTTCAACAAAGTTTTGTGTTAAGAGTTTGTGTTATTCAAAATTTTGAAACCTTTTGACAGTTTTTTACTGCAGACAAATATCGCTAATCGGTCTCTTGGATTAGTAAAATCAGTATCGGTATCGGCCCGGAAAAAACATATCTGTCGATCCCTAATACATACTAATGTTTAAGTGTGTGAAGGGCAGAAAAAGTTCACTTCAAACAAAAACTTTAACTTTCACTGCTGCTTGGATAACTTCCCTGTCATGTTTTACGGACAAACTACAAGTTCAATCCTGGTGTTGGGGGAATGAATGATAGGTTTGCACAGCTCCGAGTTTCTCCACTGTCTCATTTCCTGAACCTTGTTGACTCTGGTTTGCAGGAATCTCATTCAGGGTGAGCCGCGATGGGGAAGGAGAAGCTCCACATAAGCATTGTTGTGATAGGACATGTCGACTCCGGCAAGTCCACCACCACCGGCCACCTCATCTACAAGTGTGGGGGCATTGACAAGAGAACGATTGAGAAGTTTGAGAAGGAAGCTGCTGAGGTATGACTCATACAGTTCTGACTCGACTTTTAAAAATGATTCCCCCCCCCCCCCCCCCCCCCCCCGTCCTGCTTTTATACAGTGTATTTGCCTATTTGTCTGTACTATTGTGTGGTTATGCAAAACCTTTATAAGCCTTTAGCACAAACAAAATGCATATTTGATGTGCACCATTACATAAACATTTGGCAGTAGTGGTTGTAAATTAGCTGTGTAAATGTTTTGGGCCATATTTTGTATTGTTCATTGCCACCAGACCTAGAACACACGCAAAAGTTAACAATATGACATGGGAAATTTGGGTTTATTATCAGAATTCAGAGTATCCACATATATCATAGTAACCATAAACATTCATGTTTAGATGAACATCGAGACTGGAAAGTAATGTCCTGATACGGACTCTCTGAGCTTTTTAAGTTCTTTATATGGTTATTGGGAGGTAAATGTATTGCAAGTCACAGTACCATATCTACACTTCTGACATTTCTGACCTTTATTTTTTGCAGTTTCAGTACTATATGGAGTTTTGGACAAAAGCATCCTATCATATATAAAATTATATACAGTAAAATGTAAGTGTCCTTTACTCTCCACATCCCCTAGATGGGAAAGGGTTCCTTCAAATATGCCTGGGTCCTGGACAAGCTGAAGGCAGAGCGCGAGCGGGGCATCACCATTGACATCTCGCTTTGGAAGTTCGAGACCGGCAAGTACTACGTCACCATCATCGATGCTCCAGGACACAGGGACTTCATCAAGAACATGATCACTGGGACTTCTCAGGTATAGGGGGGGGGGGGGGGGGTAGCAAGAAGAGTAGGAAATGAGAAAGTGCTTGATAGAGAGAGAAAAATACTTGCAGAGGCAAAAGTCAGATTTGTTGAAAGGCTTCCCTTGTGTCTCCCTCTTCTTCAGGCGGACTGCGCCGTGCTGATTGTGGCCGCGGGCGTGGGCGAGTTTGAAGCCGGCATCTCGAAGAACGGGCAGACGCGTGAACACGCCCTGCTGGCCTACACCCTGGGAGTGAAGCAGCTCATCGTGGGCATCAACAAAATGGATTCCACCGAGCCCAACTACAGCCAGAAACGCTACGAGGAGATCGTGAAGGAAGTCAGCACTTACATCAAAAAGATTGGCTACAACCCCGACACTGTGGCCTTTGTGCCCATCTCTGGGTGGAACGGAGACAACATGCTGGAACCCAGCCCAAATGTGAGTCTGGTGTGAGAGCCTGGACACTTATTGTACCCTGGCTATAATTGTGTATTTCTATAGAAACAAATATGCATGTGTGTATGGTATTGTATATACAAATACACATGGAATAAGGATAGTATGTTGAAAGTATATTTTACACATTTGTGATAGTATTAGTTTTCCAAATTAATTTGATCTTATTAAAAGTGAAGGTCTTGGACATGCGTCACCTCAAATACACACATCCCTTTTGCATCGTAAACACTAGCTGCTGAGGTAAAACTCTTAACCACTCTCCTTCCACAGATGTCCTCCTGGTTCAAGGGCTGGAAGATCAACCGTAAAGACGGTAACGCTTCGGGCACCACGCTGCTGGAGGCTCTGGACGCCATCCAGCCTCCCAGCCGCCCCACCGACAAGCCCCTCCGCCTGCCCCTGCAGGATGTCTACAAGATTGGAGGTGAGGGTGGTGTTGGTGTGGGTGTCTGTAAAAGTGATGTCGGATGTAGGATTTGTAGTTGGTAGAACACACTCGTAAAGATGCAAGCGCTTCCAGTTGTCAAGCTCATCTAAAATGTAAGTGGTACCGGGTCATGTGGTGAGAGTTTTTTTGTGAATGAGAGCAGAACTGAATGAGGTCTTGTAAGAATCCCCACTGGCTTATTATGTCATTAATCTGCCCCTTTAAAAAAAACCTTTTTCTAGTCTTGTAAAACTGTTCATTGTTTTAACCTGAAAAGAGGAGATTCATGCAGCTGTTTTACAGACATGTCAATGATATTTCTCTGCCAGGCATCGGTACTGTACCGGTGGGCCGAGTAGAGACCGGCATCCTAAAACCTGGCATTGTGGTGACCTTTGCTCCCGTCAACGTGACCACCGAGGTCAAGTCTGTGGAGATGCATCACGAAGCCCTGACTGAGGCGCTGCCCGGTGACAATGTAGGCTTCAACGTCAAGAATGTGTCTGTCAAGGACATCCGCCGTGGGAACGTGGCTGGAGACAGCCGAAACGACCCGCCACAGGAGGCGGGCAGCTTCACCGCTCAGGTCTGCATACAGGGATTCTGACTTTTCACTTCACTGCTGCTGCAAAACAAATGCATGCTGAAGATTCTGTGCTGCTGCACTTGCCCTTACCCGTGTCTGCCGTCTTCCAGGTGATTATCCTCGATCACCCTGGTCAGATCAGTGCCGGCTACGCCCCCGTGCTGGACTGCCACACTGCACACATCGCATGCAAGTTCGCCGAGCTCAAGGAAAAGATTGACCGCCGCTCAGGTAAGAAGCTCGAGGACAACCCCAAGGCCCTGAAGTCTGGAGATGCTGCCATCGTGGACATGATCCCCGGCAAGCCCATGTGTGTGGAGAGCTTCTCCGAGTACCCGCCACTGGGTAAGTTTACTGTCCCACAACAGGATCTGTTTGTCACGCTGTAACACTGCGGTCTAATTTGTTGTTTTACTCAAGGTGATGTGAACTAGAATCGGACATTAACCTCTTTCTTCACACCGAGGATGTGAACTTAAATTGAATTATTCTTCAACGATCCTTTCCTCAGGGAGGTTTGCTGTCCGGGACATGCGTCAGACGGTGGCGGTGGGAGTGATCAAGGCTGTGGAGAAGAAAGCCCCCTCCAGCGGTAAGGTCACCAAGTCTGCACAGAAGGCACAGAAGACCAAATGAACGTTGTGCTGGGCTGCTGCCCCGAGCGTTCACCGTGGCCGAGGACACATGAGCAATCCGTCCCTTCTGCACACCATAGTCCGTGTCTGGTCCATTATCACAATGCATCGCAAAAGCAGACGAAGGAAAAAAATTAACTACCACACTGTTACTGAATCAAACACGTTGAAACGCTGTTATATGTTTGTTAAACATGTGAAACGCCGTAATATGTTGGTAAAACGTGTTGAAACGCCGTTATATGTTGGTTAAACACGTTGAAACGCCGTTATATGTTGGTAAAACATGTTGAAACGCATTTATATGTTGGTTAAAGACGTTGAAACGCCGTTATATGTTGGTTAAACACGTTGAAATGCTGTGATATGTTGGTTTCCTCATCACGCAGTTCATGGCAGAACATCGCAGATCTGTGTTACTGCTCCCTGGTTGTGTGCTGCTGTTGTAGTTTGGATTAAGCTGCACGTCGATCTGGCTAACACACATTATCTGCTTGGCCCCAGTAATTAGATGGTGTCGTTCTTTCGCCAGGTTCTTGTTGAAGTAATGCTCTGTGTTGTAGCTTTAAGGGACATGCTTACCAGCCAGCGGGCCAGAGGTAGAATTAGCCCCTTGCATGTTCCTGTTTGCACCTTAGAGAAAAACGAGCTTCGGAAATGCCTGAAATCTTCATGCCTACTTGTAGCACTTTGTTCGACTGAAGCCCCCTTACAGTACAGTAGCTCTGTTAAATGTTAGTTACTGTTAAATTCATGCACCTTAATCTCTGTTGTTTGTGAGCAATGTTCAGAAAAGTAAAGATGTTTAAACAAACACGTCTTTGTTCCTGGTATCATTGCTAACACCGTTGCTTCACCTCCACACTCCCAGGCCACTTTAAGTAATACCACAGATTCAATGACCGACAATGAGAAAGAATTAAAAAAAACTCCTCGTAGAATTGTCTTTATTGATAAATGACAATAAAAGTCAACTTGCATTTTCATTACATTACAGGCTTCATAAATCTAACTGAGATTATAACTAGGGTGTAAATATGTGCACATAATTTAAATAAATTAAAATAAACGAGACAATGTTAACATGTCAGAGGGCTGTTCTTTGCCCAGTAGCCATATGAGCTCTGAATAAAAAAACCAAAATGCCTCAAGTTTGAACATTTACAAGGAGAGAAAATAAAGACAGTGCAGCCATTTCTGATCAGAGGAACCTAATGCACTTTTCAAGAAACTAAATATGGAGATGAAATTTGTACCACAAAAGCAAGGCACCAATATACTGAATGACCTGCAAGGTTTTCTAGACTGCAGAGGTTGGGTCCGTTTCTTTATTTTTATTTCACTGCAATCGTTTTGAACCATAAATAATGATTTGTCATAACGGTGTGGTGTTCATTCTCAGTTATAAATAGGTTTGGATATGACAACCTCCATGCAAAGTATATTTAAATATAAGGAAAATTAAAATCCACTTCTTGAAAGCAAACTGACTCAGGCCTCCTTCACATATTCTGGTCTTTGATAACGAGTCCTCAGAATAAATTGAGGTACTGCGAGCTAAGAGTGACAGTTCACCACTGAGGCTTCATGGGTAATATCTACGTGCATCTTGTGGTGCTGCAACAGTTTCCCTATAACTTAATCTTACCCGATGTACCTGATTCTGTACCATGCAGCAGGAAGCGGGATTTGGATTTATGTAATCTTGTCACCGCTCCGAAGATCTAGAAATATGTCCTGCTCATATCAATAATGAAATACGCAATACATTCTGCAGTGAGTCCATTTCAAGGAAACGGAAATAATCCCACATTATACTGTACGTAAAAAAAAATTAATTAAAAAAAGGCAAACATCGACCATGAATTGAATATCTTCTTTTCGCGTGAAAACAAGAGTGGCAAAAAACTATACAACTATTTCTGAGGATTTCTATCGGCGTCTGATTCTGAACCAAAACAAAGTGCTTTTCTAAGACACTTCTATTCTGACAAAAAAACAAAACAAACTGTCCTTTAAACCAAGAAATGACATTCAAGGTGTGTTTCAATCCACAGCTGTCGTCAGCTGGAAAAGCCAGCAGATCGGAGAGCAAGCAACAGCTGCTCCTTGTTCTTCTTACTCTGGATTGTACCTCAGATTCTACATAGCATGATGGAAATGTAATATGGGCATGTCTCAGCTGTACATGTGCGTTCACGGATGCGGGTGTGTTCTTTCAACATGATGCACCTCATTCTAGAGATGACCTGGCAGAAGTGGCTTCGATAAGCATCCAAGTATTTGGCAGTTATGGCACCGACAGTTCTAATTTCTGCCTTGGTTTTTTCCTGCTGTATTCCTCCATAACAGGTTTTAGTTACGCCTGTCAAACATAAAATACCCTCCAATTCAAAGTTTAACTTAAAGGAAAAAAGATAGAGGCCCAATCCCGCAGTAATGCATGTTGTAGCCTATTTACTTAAAGTCAGTCAGACACAAGCTGTTTAAAAAAAATTATAATATCAAAATGTCATACTGCCTGTGAGAATATCATTTGCATATTTTGCAAACAGAATTTTTCAAAGGTGCTTGTTTCAAGTACTTTCTGTCGGTAACTTCATTGTTATGAGGTAACATCTCAAAACTATCTCTGCTTGGACAGCAAAACTGCAACGAATACAAAAAAAAAGACCTTCACAATTACACACAGCTCAAGCATGTGCCAGGAGTCTGCTAATTCATTCACTCTATGTAAATTAATCAAAACCATGCCTGAGATCGCAGAAAAAATACATAGAAAAATCTAACATTGTATTTCCCTCATTCTAGTATGGTCGGCAAAAAAATATTAAGTATAAATGGCCGGTGGTTTAGGAGCTAAATCTCCCATATACACAGTTTTGTGGCGGTGTATCCTTCCTAAAAGATTGTGGGTAACCAGTCAACCATTGAGGATAGTGATAAAATTCATTATGTAAGCATATAATAGAGTATATATTTTTTTCCTATTTTTTTTCTTTCTTTTTGAGATAAAATAGGAATGGGGACGAGAACAGAGAATGATAGGTTTGGCAGTGGTGAGATAACATTCATCTTGTACACAGAGCCAAAGTCATGAATTCACATCCAGGGCTTTCCTCTGTTCCACTATCCTCTTTCTCTTTCAATCTCTTTATGGGGGGGAAAAAAACAAAAGCATGTGCCTCTGGATTTCTTTCCCTATTCTATGACAAATTGCCCACCTCTGGTGCTCTGGCTATTATAAGCTGAAAAATACCAAGTTAAAAAAAGTAATGTGATGATATTTATTTCCTTAGCATCCGAAAAACTAAAGCGGTCAAAGAAACTTCATATGTGGGAACACGGGTACTTGATTTTTTCACAACTTGGTTTGGTCCATATCCATAAAACTCACCAACAGACTCTCTCATTTAAGTTCGGCCTTTGCTATCTACTCGGTCTAGGCTATGTCTTTGACCGGGTAGATCGAGTCCTCCGAAGGATACGACGCCTGAATTGGGAAACAGCTACAGTTTAGAAGGACTCTGTTCCAAGGCTGGATTTTTAGTTATAGAAATGTCATTGGGATTTGGAGTGAGGTTCTCTTACATCTCCAACAGAACTCTGAAGTTTTGATTTCATTTTGACCTTTATGTTGGCATTTAATTTTGAAGGTTAATCCTTTTCCATTTCTTACCACAGATGTGAGAGGTACCTCTCAAATGTTCCATGAGTTATGTCCATGCCTTCAAGGTCACATATCAACCAACAGTCGCACAGGGCCAAGTTTAGTTGACTTTGTTTAATGGCAAAGTCTCAGGATTTCGGGGCGTCTGTGGTCCAGTCTTCAGAAGCCTTCATCTTCATCTCAGATGTCAATCCTACTTCCAAACAAAGAGTAACTCATGCAATGATAAGCCATATGTGATCAGCCTGTGTGAAAATATTGTGATTCTTATCAAATGGATCAAAAGGAAACTTAACAATAAAGGACCCCTTGTTTATAGTCCCACCCTCCTTCTCCCATCCAAAAGGATAAAAACTGTCCCTGTGAGGTGAGATTTGCTTGCCTTTCCTACTTGTAGC
Organism: Scophthalmus maximus; assembly: GCF_022379125.1. Lineage (NCBI taxonomy): Eukaryota > Metazoa > Chordata > Actinopteri > Pleuronectiformes > Scophthalmidae > Scophthalmus > Scophthalmus maximus. Next base: position 20,360,038 of record NC_061522.1, read on the forward strand.
CGGGTCTATTTTAGCCGCACATGCGGCATGTTCAGCAATTCGGTGCTGCCAGCAGTGGGTGAGGAGACGTGGCCGCTTGCCGGGCTTTGGTTAGAGCCCCGGGACCCTGCCCCTGCTCTGCCCCCTGTCCTCAGGAGCTCTGAGGAGTAGGAGTGGGCTTCAGCTGTCCCCTGTGACAGGAAGTTAAATCCCTGCGCCTCTAAGTCCCTGTCACTGATAAAGAGGTCCTCCTCACCCCATCGCACCCCACCACTCATGCCTATACCAACACCACTCCCTCCTCCCCCAGGGTCTCGGCTACAGCGGTGGAAGTCAATGGGGGAGTCACTGCTTGTACTGGGGCTTGGAGAGGACAGGTTGTGGCTGTGGTGGGCGTCCTGGACAGCCCCTGGAGGCGCCTCCATCAGGTCCTGCACGGACATGGACTTTCCCAATCCCCGGTCCATCTGTCTGGGGTCAGGGCAGCAGCCCAGGGCGGACGGCACCAGGGGCTCCAGCTCCAGGCTCATGTGCCTCCTCCAGGAGCCCTCCTCCTTAGTGTTCAGCCTGCTATTTCTGTTGGTGCTGCCCTTGAGCTGCTGCCCCCGTCTGCCCAGCCCAAACCCAATGCCTAGATTTTCCCTGATATTGCTGTCCTCTATCTTTGTCCCTAGCCCTCTACAAAAGTCCTCCATGTTGGGGGTTGGTTCTGTGGAGGTCGCTCGTACCAAGTTGCTTGGGCCACCGCATCGGCTGGGAGGGAGCGGTGGTGGAAGCCTTGGAAGAAGAGGAAACTCGCCTTCTCCTACTCCCCCGCCTCCTCCTCTGCTGACACTATTAGGGGTGAGGACGGGTGGAGAGCTCCCCACAGCCTCGTCAGTACCACTTTCAGGCGTGGTGGCCTGCGCTTGAGTGTGATGATGGTGGGGATGATGAGGATGATGGTGGTGGTGGTGGTGATGATGATGGTGGTGAGGCAGTGGCGATGGGCTAAAAGAGGAGGACGGAAGGCCAGAGGGAGGCGTAGAGGAGGAGACATTGAGGTTGAGGTTGAGGTCATTGGGTGGCGCCAGGATGAGATGGAGTCCTCCCTGGGAGAGGTGGGAGTTAGTGGTGGAGCGTGTGACGCAGCCACTAGGCGGAGGCGCTCCACCGCTGCCGACCTGGGTGGAGCAGGACAAGTCCTTGCTGAAGACAGAGGAGTGGTAGTCGGAGGTCTGTTCCAACTCGAACAGTGGCAGGGAGGAGAGCGTGAGGGCCGAAGACGAGCCTTTACGCAAAACCTGGCGATAAATGTCAAGCAGGGAGTCGAGCTTCGACTCAATAGACTGGACCTGTGAGGAGAACAGGGGAAGATGGGAGTAAGGAGTGTAGAGGTACATAAAAAAGAAAAATGAAAAATAGAGGACTGGGTCTTGGAAATATGAATGACCTATTATTCAATCCACTACAAGAGAATAAAATATTAAATAAGAAGCAAGACGGACCTGTCGCTCCACCTTACAGACGCGACCCAGCATGCTCATGTCCTCTAATATATCTCCATCAGACAGCAGCTTCTCTCGAATCTTCTTATCCAGAGGGATCTGGCCCTTCCCGAGGATTTGGTCCACTCTGGAAGAAACACACAGACACACACACACAGACACACACACAGACACACGCACACAAGCACATGCAAACACAATAGGACATCAATGAGAAGAAGAAAAATAGAGACCAAGTAGAAATCCGAGAGGCGGCCGACAGAAAGGAAGGAAGACTGAAGATGCGACAGGATAATAGATTTTTGTTAAGCAAACTATTTTCCAATAAATACAAGTCAAGTGAAAGGTCATACTTCCTCACTGGTTTTGAAAAATAGTCCATGCTGGGTAGACCATGACTAACCATATTAGCGTGACACATAACTTAATCTGTTTCTGGGAATTCAGTTAAGAGTTTTTTTTCCCTTTTTTTTGACCTTTGTAAAATCTTGCATTCCTTTTTCTATTCAGTTTTTGTCCCTCTCGATCCTTTCAATCCTTATATGCAGCAGTGTTCATGCTCAATCCAGTGAGGTTCAGTAGAATCTTGTGAATAAAATCAGTTAATGAGGGCAGGGATGAGCCAAGGCAATGTCATGCAAATATAACACCAACACAGTTTTTGAGGGAAATAAATAATAAAAATTGGAAAAGCTGTGACAAGATCCGCCAATGTCAAATCAGACTTGCACCTAGAAATGTCTGCTTTCCTTGAATGTGTCTTTTAATAATGTTTTTGTACACGTGGTTTGACTTTTGATATGGTTGGTCTGTCTGCGGGTGTATTGTTGAGGAGTTGTGCCCAAATACAGAAGACAGGCTTGACTAACATGGCTTTCTATACATCTATTCTATGCGTGTCCTATACTGTATTTATAGTTTAGGAATTTGTTCATTTTTGTTTTGTTATGTACACTGACTTAAAGAAATCTTTTCGTTGCAAAATTGCATCTTTATGATAGTTATGCCCAACAAATACAGTAAACGAATCAATCAAAGCTACTCGGAGCAGACAACAGTGAAAAAATATTGTAAAGTTTGTGTTTTTTAGGTCGGTCGGTTCTGACAAATGTCAGTGTTCTACAAGAGATGATCATGAAGTATAGATTACATGTTTTGGTTGCATTAGTGCATTTTGGATGTGAGACTGATCAAGAGATGTGAGAGTGAGTTAGTGAAAAAACCTGTAAAATTGGGAGTTGGCCGCGGTGAGACAAACAGCGGGTGGCGCTAATTCTCCCGTTGGAGAAGAACGGGGAGCAATAACTAACAAACAACATTAAAATGCAGAAGGTGGCGACGCCACTCAGGCTCTATGTTTGGTTCAGGTGTTGATTTGAGGGAGGCGACAGTGTCCTCGTCGCTCCGCGCACATCTGGATCGGTGGACGTTCCAGTGGATTGCCACATGTATGTAATGATTCATTTCTTTTGTGTCCAATAAACAGTATTTTGTTTTAATTTTAATGCAGTCTCAGCGAACAGCCAGGGTCTGTATTAGAGCAGCAGTGGCAGGTGTAGTACACAACTGCATTGTGTGTGTGTGTGTGTGTGTGTGTGTGTATGTGTGTGTGTGAGCTACTTGAGGTGTCTCTTTGGGGGCGTAAACACCGGCTTGCCAACTTGTGTGGGGATCCCAGAATGTCCCAGAATTCACACGAGCAAAAGCCAAAGCAAGAGTCATCGTATTGTGATTACATCATTTTGTCAGTGCTTAGTTAGGTAAGGGGACGAGTGCGGACCCAGGACACAAGTGGTTGTGAAAGGATGCACGGCGCGTCTCAGTTCCAGCTCAGTCAATTCAAAAGGGGAAACGTAATCTTCGTCTGTGTAATTTTTCCGTTTGTGTAAGATTTTAGGCCGTGCGAGCTCTTGAATTGACAGAGTGGAGTGAGATGAACGCATGCGATGCGGGAGGGACGGGGGTGGGAGGAGGTTGGGGGCCATTCTCTGACCCCTGAGTGGAGTTCTTTCTGCCCTGGCTGTAATAGACCGGGAGGGAGGAAAAGGTCTTGGCTCTGCTGCTCAGGGGCTGTGGGCCGACAATCATGTCCAGCCTGTATGCATTCATACAACATGCAAAGGAGCAAACACACAGAGATGCCACCGTGCATTTATGAGGCATGAGTGCAGGAGCATGCACGCACGCACGCGCGCGCACACACACATACACGCACACGCACACACAAAGACAGATGAATCAGTTACAGTCCGGTCAAACAGATCTCGTTTGACGGCAAAGACAACAGCAATGGAGACGTTCAGCTGATGATGCGGTCATGCTGTAGGTGTGTGTGTGTGTGTGCGTGTGTGTGTAGTTCGTCCTTCTTCGTACCTGGTCTGCAGGCTCTTGATGCGACACAGCATGTCCAAGTGACCGGCAGAGTACTGTTCGATCACATCCTTCACGTCATAGGGACGCAGCGTCTCCTTAAACTTCTTCTTGGCCACGTGGAACTTCATTATCCTGCGCGACAAAGACAGCGAGAGATTCTTAATACGGACACAAGGGGGAGCTCTGATACAGTCGGTGCACACAGGCGACTCGCTGCAACTCCACCACCGGTGTCATCGAACACACCGCAGCCAGTGAAAACCCAGCAAACCATAACCTTTATGTTCTTGTTTTTAAAAGGTGCTCAAAATGTGTCACGGCATGCCGACTGCCTGTTTCTTTTTACACCTGTGCAACACCTTGACACACACCATGTAAAAACATCCATCGAGCTTGTTGGCTGCTTACTTTAGCTGTGTGCATGTGAAACTATTGGTGTGCACCTGTGGAGCTGAACGTGAGAGCCCGAGTCAGACGCCAAGCGTAAAACTGAGCCTTGAACTGAAGTGCAGGGGGAAACAATTCTTGAATGTTTGTGCGAGGCCATGTTTTTCAAGGGCAGTCGAGGCCGTGGGCTGGTCTCTGTCACCTCCACAAGTCAAGTTCAGTCCTTCTGAGTTCAGATGCGTTCAGTGACACACACTGGGCATCTTCAACCCCCATGTACCGAAGAGAAGCTGGCAGGTTGTCGAGATGGAAAAAGATGGAAGTTTTTGTTTCTCCGTGACCGACGGACGGGTAAGTTCCATTAGATAAACCAAAACATAAATTTGCACTGCTGCGCACAGGTATAATGGCCTTCAAACACACGAAAGCAACACGTTTTTGCAGAATCAGACCTCACTGCGGTCGCCTATCTATCTTTGCACGCTTCTTGCTGAAGCTACAGCCCACATGTTGCTTGATGGCCCGATAGGCGCTGGACGTGCAGCGGTGGAATGTAACACTTATATCTGACTACTTGCTCTTTACTTTGCAGGCAGAACAATTGCAAATAAAGGATTTGATGAGATTTTTTAAATATGAAGCATTGCCATAGATTAAACTACCCTGCGTTAAACAGAGTAGTTAAAATGAGCTCCAGTTAACCACTTACAACAGTAAACAGATGCAGACAGGTTAATGAATGACGAAATAAGGAAAAAATATGAAAAAATAATAAAAAAATATAAGCTACAAATAAAGAATATATCATAGGGAAAACTACAGCTACAAGGATTCAGTTGCACTCAGTATAATCATATTCTAAGATTACTGTATATTTAAATGTAGGTGTATTTCATGGTTAGGAAATCTGCCTTCAAAACTAAAGTAATTCTTCGTTGTATCAAAATATTGAAGATTAATCACGCAACAATACAAGTTTAGAATCATTCTGATCCAAATGCTGCTAAATCCTGATACACATTTTTTTGCCAACGGATCCCCGGCCACTTTAAACCAGGGGACAGAGCATAGAAGGGGGAAAAAAAAAATCACAAATCTTTATTGTGAGATAAACAACACTGTGGTAGAAAACAGCGTCACTTACAGTTTGAAGCCGACTAAAAAGATAAAAGGATGGTGAGGACATTTAAGGCTCAAATAACAAATCTATGAATTCAGGGGATGTATGGATTCAAGCATATGAGGACGTACAATGACCAACTCGCATCCAGGGAGTAAGATACTGCAGTATTGGTAGAACAGCAAAAAACTTTCAACGTCACTTGTGTTGCACAGTTCTGCCACGGAGAAACACTTGTTTGAAGTCAAACTAAAGTGGGTGTAGAAAAATGAACCGAGTGACAGTTCGGAATGAATTTTTGTTCATGTCACGGATGTGAGTATGGGACTAAGGCCAAACTAAAGTTCAAATTACAAAACAACCCCATCTTAAAACCGAGTTTGGATTCAAACTGGGTATACATTCTTTAAACAAACCAAACCAACAGCTATTAAAGACTTCAACCCAAAACTAACAGTGTTTGATAAAACGGCATCCGACCATGTTTCTGATGCGACGTCATGACAAAGACACACATTGTCCTCGGGACATGATCACCGTACATATACAGTGTAGCCTTACAGTGATAAAGCTCCCCGCTGTCCACAATTCCTCAACATGACATGAGGCAGAGATGATCTAAAAATAAAAAAAGGTCTTCCGGTCACTTTAATCCCCTGAGCACGTTCAGCGGAGAAAGAGGGCCCAGCCCCCCCCCCCCCCCCCCCCGATCGGGCTCAGGGTCTGTTTGCATGCAGCCTTGGCAGTAGAAAAATGGAATATAAGTCGGACCGATGGAGGGAGTCTCCTTTTCCTTCGCCTCACCTGACAGCTCTAATGACAGACTTGACCGAGGGCAGCAAGTCCTCCACGGAGATCTCGCAGTGACAGCCCTTCTCATCGAAGCCATCCTCCCCGGCCACGTTGGAGTCTGCTGCTTGGGAGAGAGAAAGATTCCTGTGAGGCAGGGGACCCCCGTTTACATGCAGTGAGTAATCCCAATCCTCCGACCCACCTATAAAGAAGCGTTTGATATTCATCATCAGTCCACAATGTACTGCTATTTACGATAAATGTGATATCTAAAAGATGGCAACATGTTGCCATCTTGTTAAAAATACGCATAGGATAGTATCATGTAAATAATATAGTGCCACTTAAATAATTTCCATTTCTTTATGCTGTGATGCAGTAACCATTTGGTTTACACTCCATTATATTATACATTTATAATAGAGCAAAATAGAGTAGTAGTATTTTGAGTGTGATTCATTCACCAAAAAAGAAACAAAACTCACAATAAACAAAGTTAAAGATGAATATGACTGATAGAATTATTCTCTATTAAAATTCTTTGAGATATTGGGATAATGCCCTTACCATTAATTATTTTGGCTATGATTATATAGTGAAAAATATAATATTGTGACAGGCCGAGCAGAAGAACAGGATTTTTTTTCTCTCTTTTCATTATTGTTTCACTTCCTAGCCTCAGCTACGTGTACGTATTCCAACTAGAAATTGCCTAAATAAATAATGTAATTCCTTCCTTCATGTTGCAGCATTAAAACTGCATTTTTTTTGGCAACCTAAAAATTGATATTGAGAATGTGTAATTAAACTGTTGCCTACTTACATCCAGCAAACAGTGTGTTATTCTCAATTGTGTTAAGTAAAAAGGTTAACCAAATATTAGGTTTACATGGATTCTTAATCAAGGTCTTTTTTGGGGACACTGGGGATTAATCGGGGTGCATCGGTGCATTGCGAACACACTGATTGAATTTGACCGGACTGGGCTGAACTGAGAGTGAAAGGGAAAGGCAGACAGATCAGATAGAGAAACACAGTGTTTAGAGCTGCTGTCTGGAACAGCCGACCGGTAGTAAAGAACAGGCCTCTGGTGTGTCTGCAGATATATTGCTAACAATGCAACTTTGTGACAATGCAGCTCTGGGCCTCCGTGAGTTACAACACCCGGAGGGGGCGACAACAGAGGGTTACAGTACAAGAGCTGGATGTGCCGAGTCGAGCTCTCTGGGGGGGGGAGCATCACTTAATAGTGCACAACATGTACGGCCTGTATGTGCTGAAAGTGTTTATATGTGCGAGACACACCGAGTCAAAGCTGCTGATTATCAAGATACATTGTACATTGCCATGCCAATTAGATACTACATGGAAATCTTCCACTATGGATGCGGTGGAATTGTCAAATTGGCTTAGGGAGTTTCCTAAATCTTGAAATGACCCGGAAGTATTTGATCAGCAGCCATGATAAGAGCTGTTTGGATTCTCTAAATGCATAGGAAAGGAGCTTCAATGCTTCCTTTCCCATCTCCTTTAGCACAGGGTACACTGGAGGTTCCTGCGCGCGAGTTGCAGACGCCCCACAATTCATTGCGGCAGCGACATTTAACGTGCCGCGCCACGCACGAACGTAAACGACTCAATCCGGAGTGGAAGGTGGTAAAACACACTCGGAAATTTGTAGTGTCACCCCGGCAGACGCACGTCGCGTGATGACGTAGTTTAGTGAAAGTCGAGTCGGATTCTCTGAGCAGCGCTGTCGGCTTTTCCTACGTCCTATCAGTCCTCCTTTACACCTTTCCTTGACCTCATGACGTTTTCCACTGAGGTCAAGGAATAGTAGATAGGAAAAGACGATAGGAAGGAAAATTCGACCTCCCCCTATAACTTCTTATTTCACCTCTAAACAAGCCATAATTAAATGGATATGCTTCCCATCCTCTTACATCTCCTTTACCCAACAAGTCAGTGCATGACCAGACGGAGCCGAGCAGTTGGGTTTTGCTTAGCTCCGGCTACTGATTCCTCTCCACCAACATGCCTCGCCAGCTGGCGGGCTCGGACACCCCATATGGCTGCTGGAGCTCACCCCCCCCCCCACCTTCCATCACTCCATCACTCCACCCACAAAGACTGGCCATCACCCAGGAGGCACTGCTAGGCCGTAGGAAAGAGGTGCGAGCGACCATTAGCATTCATCCACTTGTTTGCAGGAATCAATTGGGAAAGCCAGTTCTGGTGGTACATGGTTGATCAAAATGTCTCGTTGAATGCAGGTAGTTAAAATTTTGGGATTCGACATTAAAACAAAAATATATATATATATATATATTTATATATATATATATATATATATATATATATATATTTCTGTCTGTTAAAACCCAGGGTGTAGTTTTCTGGCGGGACCTGGTGGTAAGGTTGCAAACCGCAACCAACTTAGCACCTGACGGGGACACTTTACAATGGCGCACCGCAAGTTCCATTTCCGGCAGGGCTGAAAATTCTAAGCGCAATTGGACGTATATTGTGGAACGTTCGGTGCAACAACCGTAATCAACAGGACGTAGAAACATGGCTACTTACACGGAGGTCGGGTCCACCTCATGTAACTTTATTTGACTCATTCAGAGTTGACGGAAAAAAATTGGTTCTTTGTTGCAGGTGATTATACATATATGAACACATAGTTATGGACAACAATTCCATTTCTGTGACAAATTTCTTCTAAATATTACACAATGTAGCTTTAAGCATCAAGCTAAAGCCAGAAATGGCCTAGGTTGCATGAAGACAGGAAACAGGTTGTCTAAGCTGTTTTTATTTATTCTTTTTGTGTACAGATTCAAATAAGAATAGCATAATTACTGAGCTTTCTAGGTGCAGATAGCTGCTCTTTTTTTTAACCTTTAGTCAGAGCCCGGCAAGATATTATGAAGTTTGGCCGTCTGCATTTTGAGTCCAAATTCTATCTCAGCCCGGAACTCTTTTAATTACAAAAACAGACAAACTGCCCCTGAACTGTCACTCACGATTTGACAGTATGATGAACACTGTCTGCTTTCATGATGTGATGCAAGTCACCAATGCACGCACGTAATTATGCATCACCCAAGACTGTCCAGGAGTTGCAGCGGCAAAATGAGTCGAGAAAGGATGAAAATATTCTTAACAGTTCTCAAAAGTTTCGTGAGTTATTATGTCTAATTAGTACATCATTAATATTGTATATTATATTAAATTATACACATATTGCACATCTTAGATGTCATACATGTTTAATTTCTTGCATTGCAAGTGGTAATTAGTGTCATGTACTGTTAACACTTGGGGGGTGGGGGGCGCCGATCTCGCCTAGGGCACCAACATTGCAAGGGCCGGCACTGGAACGGGCACACATGGGAGTAGTATAGATCTTCTTCTCTACTTCCCAGCAAGAATGTGAATATGTGTAGTTTCTCATAATGTAAAACTATACCTTAGATATACTTTAGCTCATGGGCATATGATGTTAGCATTTTTTTGCAGTCACAGGTTCAGAGTATAGTATTTAGAGACATCTAGTGGTAAAGTTGCATATTGCAACTACCTGAATACCCCTTGCCTCAGCCTCACCTTCCAAGCGCGAACCTACGGTGGTCTTCAAGTAAAATAAAAATGATCCTTTATTGGTGGGCTTCATGGAAGAGGACCTCATGTAGATGGTAAGTGCTCATTTTGAGGTGAGCAAAACACAACAAGTCTTAGTTTGGGGCGATTGGACATAATTATTATGAATTATGAAAAGTAGTTTCTACCACTCCTGCAAATTAACTCTCAAGTGAGTTGTCAACCCTGAACGGCAGGACAGAGTCACTCACCGTCAGTGGTGGAGCGGGACTGGCTCTTCAGGCGGAGTGAAGGTCTGAAGCGTGTGCGGTCATTGAAGCTCCAGCTCTTCTGCACCTTGGCGGGGCTGCTGCCCTCTGTACCGGCCTCGGCCACCGGTGACCTCCGGTCGTTCACCGAGGACGTCTGCCTCTGCTTGATGCTCTGGCCCCGGGGGCTCGCCAACCTTACCCGCTCCTTGAAGCTCAACTTCTGGCTGTGGAGTGACGTTTGGGTGCGCAGAGAGGAATGAGATGGGTAATGGCGTTATGAAGAGGTGAAATGAAAGACAGACAAAGATATGTTAAATACAGGTTTTGGGACAACAACAAAAATGATCAAAGAAAAACTTTGGGCAAAATGCTGCTTGCTCATTTGCATGATATAATCATGTGACATGTGGCATCATCCAGAACTCAACCTACTAATACAAGGGTACAGGGCCGCAGCACAAGATGGAGGAAGACCAGCATGCATTGCAGCAGGAGGAGCTTCACACAATACGCAAGCTCAGGTGAGGTGTGATGCTTCAGCTGTGTGTTTGAGCTGTTGCCGGGACGCGTGCATCTGCAGCAGCTACAGTATGTCAGGACTTTCACTTGATCCTGTTTGTATCAAATTGTTGTTGCACATTTATCGCACATGAATTCCACTTTGAGATCGCTTTTAGCAATGAAAAGTGCTCTATAAATGAACTTTATTATTATTATTATTATGCAATGTGTCATGAAAGCGGACGGGGTTATGGAAGAAAAATCACTTATGTGTAATGCAGCTATAAGTACCACATGCCAAGGCAAAAGGCATGACTACTACATACAATCACTTAAGTGGTGCTGTATGTTGGATTGAACCATTGACTCTATATGACAGTTCCCTAAAAGTGGCTATTGGTATGGTATATATTGCTGGGACTTCAGTGGAGATGTGTCGTCCATCTTTTGTACACAGTCACTGGATTGAACATGTGCAGTTTTACTGCAAAGGATAATAAGGCTGGCAATATGTCGACGCGTTTAATGGAAAGACCAAAACTGAAAATACGTTAATGTGTCTCTCAATACATTATGACATTATGTCACAAACCCAATGGTTCCTATTGAAGATCTCACAAATACAGTACACTGTACATTTTCATATATACCATTTGGTAAAGATGGTGCATTTTTAAAACGGAACTACTTTCGGCTGCAGATTGATACAAATATGCTGCACTGAGTGTTTGATAGTGTCAAAATACAGTCCATAGAGGACCATGTTGCCCAGTGAGACTTAATCATTGATTCACTGCTGGTTTTGGTCTTATTTATTGGATTTGTTGCCAATAAACATGTCGCAGCAACATGTCATAACTAGTGCAAGGAATAGCAACACAGAGTTACATGTTGTTTAGATGCAACACTGGGTGACTGCATGAATACATAACTAATTCTAGTAAAAGTCTATGACATCGTTTTCAGCCCCCTATCTATCCTCCGGAAGAAAATAAGTGATATTAAAAAAAACGGATAATGTTCAGTTGGCGAATGCAGTCAAAACCAAAATCACAACAGGCAGATGTAGCACGTCGCTCAGCCAAAGATGGAACAAAGGCACATAACGTGTTATTGTCAGGTCTCCCCGCAAGATTTACTGGCTCCGCCCTCTCTGAGGCTGCACCGCCTCCCGCGGTTCCCATGCACCAAGAATTAGTCGGCATTCCCAAAGAGCGGCGTCGTGTAGCAGGGAAGCGGACTCGTACCTATGTTTCCGAGCGGTACACCTCCGCAGTAGCTTCTGTTTATTGCTATGCATTTTACTGAAGAAACCAAAGGGGAGACAGACATACGGTGACGTGTTACATGATGCAGAATTGGAGGAGAGAAAATGTTGACCCCTGAATTTTCTGTCGCCACGTATTTCTTTGCTCTGTGTCGCATTTGACTGTATGTGGAGGTGCTGACACCTCCACGCAACGGCCCTCTGTGAGACCTCATGTATGAGGGACATGGAGTTTGAATGAATCTATCGAGAGTTTCTGGTGGCACTTGTCGACCGCTGACATTTAGCAGCACAGAGGAGCCAATTGGGCTTAGTCGAGGAGAGAGAACATCTACAGCCCCGCTTCGAAAAAGGCTGCAGTTTGGTGACTCACACACTTCATGTCGATATCCCTCATTTGACTATGTGAATTCAGCTGGGCCTTGGCAACAAGTGCCTGAGTCACCAGTGTGAGGCCAGTAATCTTCAGATGGATCCTCGTGGCTCCACTGAGGACGTAAAGACGCAGACGTCTGTCTTTTCTTTTTTTTCTCCTTCTTTTTCCGTCGCTGTGCTTTACCACTACACCTCTGTGATGTACTACTTTTAGATTAATGAGTGAATTCGGGCTAATAAATAAAGTACGGTGGCTCCAGCCGAAGTGGAGACGTAAAAACCCAGCCGGGAGTTCAAGAGCTCTCCTCCCTCATTCCGGAGACAAGCTCAAGACTGCGTGGGATGATATCTGTTCTGGCCTGTGTGCGGGCGAGGCGGACTCCCATCCCTTAGTTTTGCCACTTGTTTTTTTAATTTTTTTTTATCAATTGACTTTTCACATTCTTGTCGCTTCGGCATGGTCCATATACGACGCCCGGCTCGAGGGAGAAAGGGTTCGACTGCTTTCAGTTTGCTGCGGTGGTTCACGGACACACATTAACTCAGCGTATTAAAAACTGCCAACACAACACATGACCTCACCCAGGCCTCACTGGCCTGCATGCAGTCCTCACCGAATGATTCTAAAAAATGCATTCGCTAAAGGAATATACTGAGTGTGGGCCAGTCGCTATATGAAGGGCTATATTCATCACCTACTCACTTACACCCCTCCAGTTATTGTGACTCTACTGTCTCAGCAAAGCCTTAATTATGCTCCTCAGCTGGCACGTACTGGAAACCACAGATGCGTATTTGTACTTATCACAATTCTTCCCAGTCTGCTTGGGGATGACGATAATTACACCACTCAGACCCTAGGCGATCCTCGCGTACCCGGGGTTTATAATAGTTCATGTTTCTCTCCAAACAGGGCCGAGAATGGTCCGGATGTTTGAGATGCTGCTATGATATCTTAGTTTTCTGTCCAGATATTTTGTTGGATATGTTTTCAACTGCTGCTGTTGTCTTTTTTTTGTTGTTGTCGTTGAATTTGACAGGCTTGAAATAAATAAATAAATAACATAAATAAATAAATACCAAAATAATGTTTTTCTTCTATGTCTGTGGTCTCATCCGGGTCATAGTTATCCACAAGGGTGTTGAATCAGGATGCAACTGGACTGTTTTTTCCTGATATCTTACTGTATAACTGCAATAATTAATATTTGTATAACAAGGGACAGAAAGAAAATAACTGTAATGGTAGAGCCATTACCCTTAGCTTCATTTTCATACACTACTGTAGCTTCCCAGCATTAAACAGCAGACAAAGTTAGAGACGGGTAAGTCAAATTTTAAGAAAGGTAAAAAAAAAAAAGGAGATTTAACTCTGCCTTACCAAAATTATCTAAGCTTAGTTTTAAATATAGTTGGTAAAGGTCATTTAAGACTTCACTTAACATAACGGAAGACAGTGCATGTTCGGTAAAAAAAGAGTCACAAACCTTGTGGTGGACTCTCCCTGCTCCTTCCTGTGGGTGAGGAGAAGAAGAAAACATGTATTGGAAAACATCTTTTCATCATATTCCAGTGTTTACACCATATGGGACCACGCCAGTGCTTTTGCATGTTCTAGCCCACAAATCGAGTCGACCCCCGAGCCCCATTGAAAACCACGATCGCTGTGTTTGAGAAATTTGAAGACACGCTTCCCGCTGGTTTCCTCCTTTTATTCTTACGACTTCGAAAAATCTGCTGACAAATTCTCATAACTTGTTCAAGCCGTTTCTTTAGAAACGCTGGGCCCCGACGTTTAGGTGCAACACGGTGTGTAGTAGTTCAGCAGCTCAAACACGGAAGCACACTGGCGTGGTCCTCTAAGTCAGCAGGATGGGAGGTTTTTTTCTTATATATTCAGTGCTTTGTCGGCAACTATCGCTTTTACACGTGCAGAGGATTTCAGGTGCGGCAGCACATTAATCAATGACACACATTCCAGTGGAAATAGACCTGAACACAAACAGCAGGCTCACAACGAAACATGCAGAGGTCAGTGCAGACTGTCCAGGCAAACTAAGGAAGCACTTGCAAAAAAAAAGAAAGAGAAGGGCCTGACTAACACATTTGTCACTTAATCACATTTAGTGTGTTTGTAATCAGTATGTGTGTTTTACACATTAGGTTCATTGTGACTGTAACTGTAACACTATACACCTTGCAGATGGTTTTCCTAATATTTCCAGGCTCCATACAGGATTCTGAGCGGCGGCATGTGCATGGGGGGGGGGGGGGGGGGGGGGGGGGGGTAGAAAACAAACCTCGCTGGGAGATTAACTGGGAGAAAGAAAATCTCTCTTGTGCCACAAATGGCGAGAATTGCACAAGTAATGATCTTTTGAATAAGCTACGCATCTACAATTTGTAGATGAAATCCATTTTACTAGCCGTGATCTCTCACAGGGGCTCCACGGGTCACACTGGCACGCTGGAGGTGACAGAATACCCATCACCGTGGTTGCGGAAAGGTGGGGATCGTGAGATCCACGTACAAAATGACTGCGTGAACTTATCTTGGCTGGTTTCTAGCGAGTTGCCCGATTGTCTGAGGGCTGGAGGGAAAGCCGTCAGTGGGACCGTGGTGCGGTGCAAAAATGGAGCAATATCTCCTGGATAACATGCAGACAATATGCAGTTTGATATGGCGGATGTTGTTTAATATCACTTTTTTCTTCCTCAACTCTTTGTGACACCAGAGAATGTAAATATACACATTAGAAGCATTAAAGATGAACCTGTCAGAGTGTATGACCCTCGGGTCTTTTGTACATAGCAACATGTGAAATTACCCTAAATGTCTATAAGCAATAAGCAACAATTTTGCCAGGAGTTTTCTACCCGCAGCCCCCCCCCATGTGTGCACCTGGGAAACCCCTCTACAGTGATCCCATACTGCGTCTTCATGTATAGACCAGCTGCCAAAGTCAGTGACCAACTGAATTATATGCACTGGTACCTCCAAATCACTCCCAATTCAAGGAGACTCAGGTGCTGCAAAATCAGAAATGTAAAAAAAACTTGACTGGCTCATTGACACTCATTGGCACTCAAACACCTTTTGCCAAGCAGAGCCCATGTGAATGGTGTGGGGGGATAAAAGATCATGTATATAACAGCAGCAAAATTTAAAGGCTATTTAGAGACGTCTCTGAAGTCATCTGTTTACATTTTATTTACATTTTTTTTATCATACATTCAATTGAGATTAACGGAGCCTGGAAATGACTAGTCTTTTTGAAGGCTGTTAAACATTTTCTAAGTGTAATGAAGAATGCATTTGTATGTTCAATAGAGAGAAAGAGCAGATAAATTAAACAATAAGACAGAGCGGTGAAAAAGTGAAAAGTCTGAATAATTCAAAGACAAAATATATACAAACGTATATATACAGTAGTAACTTAGAATGTACATAGTTGAAGTAAAGGGAAGAGATGGCTAGAGTGGCTCAGACAACGAAATACAGACACCAGCTGCCATAGTTGTACCTACTTTGTAGGGCTGCAGGTATGCAACGCCTTCAAGTGAGGCTTCCAGGTAGCAATGGAAACCGAGTTCTCATCAGCCGCATAACTACGCCAAACACACTGCATGCAGAATACACAAAACCAGGAAGGAGAAAAAAGGTACAAAGAAAGAAAAAGATAAATGGAAAGGAAAAATTAAAGAAAAACAGACAACAAAAGCCAAAGGCAAGGAGGGAGGAAGAGGAGGAGGAGGAGGAGGGAGAGGATGAGGAGAACAGAAAAAGAAAAGACATAAAAACAACAAAAAAAGGCCGATTAGTGTAAACAAAAAAAACTGGCGTGTCACACGTCTGTGGTTGGGCGGAGGGCAGGCATGGATACATGCCTGTGGGAAGGCAGGAGGCTCTCATAGTGCCGCCACGTGGCGTCCAGGTAGGGCCTGGTGCTGTCGGTGGAATAATAACGCCACGCAGCCTGGTACGACACGGGGGCGGACAGGATGAAGAGGAGGAGGAGGAGGTGGTGGTGGTGGTGGAGGTGGACAGAAGACAAGAGGAGGTGGAGATGGAAACATGAAGGTGGGAGAGAAACGAGAGAGGGGGGGATCCACAGAGGAAGGGCAAAGCGGAGAATGACGTGGGGAGAGAAGTAGGTGAGACAGCGGGGGGGGGGGGGGGGGGAATGGGGAGCACATGGAGAGAGAGATAGATATATATATATATATATATGAGGAGGGACAATGTGAGGTCAGCGCCACAACAATTCACAACACACAGGTCAGGCTGGAAAAGAAAGAAACGTGTGATCCAGGAAAGAGAGAGAGAGAGAGAGAGAGAGGGGAAGGATGGGGTTTTTGGGGCCTGAACAAGGGAGAGTGAAAGGAGTAAAAGAAACGCTCCCACAGATTTTAGGATGGGGGACGGGGGGACGGGGGGACGGGGGGGGGACGGGCGCGGGACAGAGCGAAGCAACATGTGCTTCTTACTGACTTTCAGATTCAGATTGTTTTTGGAGAATCCATGAAGGAAAAAGAGAAACTGGTGAATGATAGCAGTCACATTTTACGGTATATCAGTCACTTGTTCAATTCTCTTTGTGAAACAGCAACAAATTCACATTGACATTAATGCATCAGTGATAACATTCAGTATTTTTGCCTGTCACAGAAACAGAGAGGTGGGGGCTGTGCGGTGCGCTTTACCTGGATGAGGTAGGCCGCTGGGTTCCTCCTTTTCTCAAAGTGCTTCTGTCGGTGCTGCTCCTGGACCTTCAGGGCGAAGCCTGAGCCCAGAATACCCTGGTGCGGCATTGACAGTGAATAAATACTGGGCCGTGCATTTGCAAAACATGAGTCTCAAGTGTCACCGAGCTGCTGGGAGAAAAACACAACTGCAGCGACTCTGTTGAGGGCGTCCCGCCGCGGCCTGCATGAAGAGAACAACGCGGTCGGTTCGGATCTGCAGCTCGTGTGTGTGTGTGTGCGTTTATTCTTCTTGACTTTTTGGTAAACGCGCCCATTCACTGTCTCGTCGAGAGTTAGGTGAGCAGAGCTGAAACTCTCTCGGGGGCATATTCATATCACGGTCGGAGACGCAGCTCTGGGTCAATGCCTCCTCCGTCGTCGCGTAAACATGTGGCTCGTTTGGCAACAGTTGCAGGGGTGCGCCAAAAAAATTTGTCCGGGAGAACCCGATATGCGAATGGTTAGGGTGAAAACCACATGGGCACATATGCACTAAGCGGCAGGTCCATGGCTCGCTACTAACATTTACTACTTTTGATTCCCCTGCTTCTTTCGGATTCCGATTTGTTGACGTGTGTTCCGAGCTGCGCCGACATCTGCGCCATGTAGCCAGTCGCTGGCGAGCTGACAGATGGCTCAAAGACAGAATGGCTCGCGTCTGTACACATGGGCAAATTGGCCTCATATTTGGACGGAAAATATATATTTGCTGGGACATAATATCAGCATACAGGTGCGACAATTGGGTTTGTTACGACAACAAAAAAAACGAACACTGTTTGCGTCAAGGCACACATGGCAAGTAAGACGACAGGGGCCTTTCCTGCCGTCATGCGAATATTCCTCCATGACTGGAGTCAGGCGATTGGCTCAGCCAACATTTGGACCGGACGCAGGCGGGGAAACTTGTCTGCGTGGCAAATTTGAAGAAAATTTGCTTCGCCAACGGAAATGAAATCGGGCGATCGTGACTCCTGCAACCGCAAATTGTTGGTTCTTGCTTCGCTGTTTGTGTTTGGATTAAACAAATCAGATGGCACGTGTTCACAGTGAGATTAAGAAGTGCCGGTATAAGCATAATTATATATATATATGTATTTTTTTTTTACTTTTGGGAGAGCCAGGCTAGTGGATTAAGTCAACTTTATACTAAGACAAGCCCCATCACCCCCTGGCTCCGCAACAAACCAACACGACAACAGATTTTTTCTAATCTTCAAAATATACTATGAAAAAAAGGGAAACTCATACTACAAATTAGACAATTGACCTTACACCTTTTTCCAGGCGTTTGATTAACAGGATTCTCAGTAACTGTAACTGACTGTGATTGACTATGTTTCTACTTTGATCCATTTAAAGCAGAAAGTAAATGTTTATTTGTGTTTATTCACTGTTTCTCACCACAATATCTTGTATGTATCCCTGAGGCTTGGGTGAATTCCCCTCCTCGTAAGCACTGCAAATTTAATTTAATTTCTATAAATACATTATTTTTTTTAATACAATACTGCGCACGTCCGTGTTGACACGGGCCAGTTCTCGTCTTCCCTGCCTCACGCGGGCAAACATATGACATAACATGAGACCGTGGGCAGGAATGTGTATTTGTATGCACGCTTGCCTCCACAGAGGAGGGCATCCGTTCAATTACAGGCAGAAACAGGGTCAACCTTTAAATGAATCACTTCATTTTTGAACTACATTTAGAAAGGGATTCTCCAAGAAGAGGATTAATACATTTTCATTTTGAAAAAGGGAAGTGAAAAGGAATCACTGAAAGAGTCTGGACTTACTGCTGGCAGGGCAAAGAAGGAGATGCCCAAGAGGGCAAACCCTGCGGACAGCATGCGTCCCGTCCACGACTTTGGCGTCTTGTCCCCGTAGCCAATGGTGGTCAGGGTGATCTTTCAACACAAATGATGAGGGTTGTTACTCTGACGTTCTCAAGAATTCAAACAGACTGATGAAACGTCGGTCTGTGAGCTGTATGTGATCTCATTTGTCAATACATTAACCTCTCCCTCCACTGTGGCAGAACGTAGTTCCAATGAAACCTGTTGACGTGAAAGGTCCGGGGAATATTGTGTGTACCCTGGATATTGTTTCTTGAAAGACATATTGCTTTATGGGATCACTTTTTCATCAGGCATCCTCACGCCATGTCATGGCTTTGGAAGCTGTCACTCATAACTTCATGAGGGGTTAGTGAATCATCTATCATGGCTTCAGAGCAGCACAATGTAGCACTGACTTCTGTTTCCCAGATTGTGGAGACTACCTTGTCTTCTAGTTTGTGAAAGCAGGTGTTAGAAAGTGATTTATTAATCATTACAGCCATTCGTCACAGCTTATTACCTCCATACACAGGGTGATATATCTCATGCTCTCGACCCACTGACACGAACCTATCAACTCTGCTTCGTCGGGTCCTTCAGGCAAAGTAGACAGAAGTCTCACGGGGCAGACTCGAGTCAAAACGCAAGTGGAGTTGAACTTGATCTTAGCATTTGTGTGAATATGTATTATTGCTCTAACTAACCTCATATTCCCCACGTCTGTCTCTGCTCCTCTTTAACCATCTCGGGGTTAAACGTCTTTTGCTGCGAATAACTGTTTTGCAATCATACATGTTTTTCCTTCTTCGCATTCTGACGGATTTTTCCGAAATGAATGCATGATTTGATGTGACGCCGTTGGGCAGTGCAATCACATCTGTGATTAGGCCCGTCGGGAGGCTTCGTAGGAGCGAGCCTGTTTGGCCTTGGTTCTACTTTCGCTGACGAAAAAGCCTGTGGCTGAAATGTTTATTCTGTCTTGGCTAAAAAAAAAAAAAGAGAGAGAAAAAGGTTTCTGAAGCACAGTATGAGGGTTGTTGTTGCCCATTATGTGTAAACACCTAGTTAAGTCTATGTGGGTGATCCATAAAGAGATAATGGGGGGGGGGGGGCATTTTGATAATATGACACCTGTAACTGAGAGGACAACAATGTGCTGGTAGAAGGAGCCAGAGATTGATGTTTTTATAAGAAGTATAAAAGAGAAAAGGAAGGAGTTAGTCGTGATGATAATCCGTAGCGATGGTGCCTGTCATTGAGGGATCTGATTGCGATGCACGACGAAAAGGCGGCAGCAGCCGTTTGGTTCCATTATGGATTTATTTTAGCCAGGATGAAAATGACAGTCAATGGAGCCGTGTGGGGCTTATGTTTACGGAGGCGCTGTCAATGCTCAGGGGCAACGGCACGCCGAATAGTCACTGTTGAAATGTGCCACTGTGTCCCCGCAGAAAAATAAATCCCTCTGACAACAAGTCCAGTGTTACTCTGAGTTATGTATTCTTTTTTCCCCCTGAAATCTGGCAGACAAGAGTGCATTCCTGCAAACTCACCGTGCCCCACCACAAGGCATCGGCGTACGTCGCAAACTCCTTGTTGTTCTTGTTCTCCACGAGGTAGACGAGGAACGAGGAGAAGATGAGAACCAAGAAGCCGATGTACCAGGCGGTGACCAGTTCCTGCGGACAGAGTTAGTTCAAAACTGACATTCAGGGTGCAATCACAGGGGGGAAACGGAGACTTTTGGTTAATGCGCACACACTTTGGAAGATTTTAATATTCACAGCAGATCAACGCGAAGGACAGAACTTTCTATGAAATTGAATGACCAGGTGATATGGTTGAGACCGTTTATGGGATCGACGCTTTAGAGCAGGGACATATATCCATATAAGGTTAGGTGGTCATTTCCTGTCATGCTTCACTGAATTGATATCCTGTCACGCAGGCGGAAAATACATTTTCAAATATAGCCTCTACCTATTAGTGAAGAGCGGTGTATTGTAGCTCATCACTCCAACACAACTGTTTTTTTTTTTAACTTTGCCGCTGTTTTCAGAAAGCTCGGAGAATGTTCAAGCCTCATGCTTCATGTTAGACCAACTTTTCCACCCCAGACAAGGGTAGGAATTATTCACTTTGTTATGTTTTATCTTTTAAAAAAAAAAGAATAATTCAGATATTTCCACTCAGTTATCATTTTTATAAATGAGAAAATTGAAAATGTGCATAAAAATCAAAGTCAATATGGATATACTGTACTCTATATGTACACTATATAATACACGTTTTTAAATACGTTTTTTGTGCGTCCCCTTTTAAACATCAGATGAAGACTTTGGTCAGGATTCGCACAGGTGTACCTAAAAATGAGGTAACTCAGAGTTCAAAGTACAATGATACAATTATGCGGGTAACCCAATTTACATGTATCAAATTGATGATGAGCATTTACTAATTAATTGAACTAATGTTCAAGCCTCTAAACAAGGCAGAAATCAATCTTGGTTAACCTGTTACGCTAATTTCACGACAGTATCACATTTTAATACTATCAATTAGTAGTCTGCAGGTAAACAAAATGTTCTATATCTTATGATCTATATCTACAGTATGTACAGTATATAGGATTGGGAGTGAGCTACGACCCACCAAACCCTGCCAGTTAGCATGGAGCTTGAGTGTGTGTGTGTGTGTGTGTGTGTGTGTGTGTGTATGTACTGGCCATCACTCTGCAGCCGGCAGCCCGCCCACCTTGCTGTGTGCGTAGACCACAGAGCCCAGCAGCTTCCAGGTGCCTCCTCTCCGGTCCATCCGCACCATGCGTAGGATCTGCAGGAAGCGCAGGCTGCGCAGGACCGAGGTGGCGAAGATGTTGCCCTGACTGCCGGCCGACACCACCGCCACGGACGCTATCAGCACTATGATATCTGGAGGTCGGAGGGGAAAGACACGCGTTCACACAAAGGGGCTTACCAAAAGAGAAAGGAAAAAAATCAGCAGCACCATTATGAATCAAAATTAAAAGCAGGGTGACCCTTGTCCACCTCCCTGGGCCCTGACTAGCCTTCTATTATTGATCGCTAGTATTATGATTATTTATATTATATTATTTATTTTTTTTACAATTTTAGTATTAACATTACAGTAGTCATTGTTATTGATTAAAACTATAATTAGCACTTTGCCCTGTTATCTTTTCTCTTCATTCTCTACCCCACCCATTTCCAATAATTATTTAATTCTATTTAAATCTTCAGTAATACTATCTGTATTTTAGACCAGTTTGATGTTGTTTGATGTTGTTATTTGTTATTTGTTTGCACATTTTGTCTCTTTCAATATCACCAATAATCATCAAAAATTTTTTTAAAGCAAAATAAATGATAAATTTACAGTACAAGTCACATTGACCGATTCACTGAAGCACGGCTGCAGGTTTCTTGCCCGTATGAATGACTGGTCAGAGGAGCAGTCAAGTCCGAATAAAAATTCAAGTGTATCTCAATCATATTTATTAATGTTGATCTTAGCGTGAAAGTGGTCTTAAAACAGACGGCCTGATTCAATCCTTCAGGGCTGCTGCAATAAGAGCGACCCACTGTTGTCACCCTCGCCGTGGCTTATCATCCCAAACAAAGGCTCCATATTACTGCAGCCGACATGATCCGCCGTGGGCATCAACAGTACAATAATGTACTGTGTACTCTTCCTATATGCTTATATACTCCAAGTCCCCCGGCTACCGCAGTGATCTGCTGCAGACACAAGCAGGGCAGAGGGGACGATCTAACTGAGGCGCTGCTCCCTCGAGAAGATTTCTCACACACACACACACTTGAGTATTATATATCAGAAATGATCAAGACCTCTGCACCGCTTATCGCAGCGGCGTAATGGTTTGCGGGTTTCGGATTCGTCCGCCTTCAATTTCTCAGAAGAACACAGCGCACAAGTGCAGTCAAACTGTATTACTGCTGCACAAACACATGCGCAAGCATCCAAACAACAAAGGCACAGAGAGGCGGGCGAAAGCACGCACAGACACAGCTCTGACTGTGCTCAGAGGAAGTTCACACAGAGAACGCACAGTGCAAATGAACAACATCGAACCCACAGAGGACGCGAGAATTCTTTTCTCTCTCCCCCATTTCCCCCTGTTGCTCCACTCACAAACAGTTCTTCCATTCCAGCGACGCGCCATGTGAAACCCTAACCCTGAGTGGTGCTATTTAGTTTTTGGAGAGAAAATGCTGACCGAGGTGTGGCTGACGGCCTCAGCCATAAAGCATGTACCTGTTGACCCTTGGTGCGGAGAGGGGAAACATGGGGGGGGGGGCGCGTCAGCAGCAGCAGCAGCACCAGCATGAAAAATGCATTAATGACACCGGGGAGATGAGAGTGTCCCGGGCACCTGGAGAGCTGGAGCGGGGTTCACTCCCTGCGATGGAGGTTGTGGTGTGTGACCATGCGAGTTAACCTGCGCAGGATTAGAAGCCCTTTGTCAGAATCCTGTAACCCCACCCCCCGCTCAGTATTGTGCTCAGAATAATTTATTAACATTCTTTAGTTTAAAACAAGGCCGTCCAGGAATTTGTGTAGGTGTGGTTCCAATCTGCTGGAGCTACAATTGCTGAAAGGCTATCAAAAAGCCAAGCATGTTATTATCATCATTCGTATTATCGTTAAAAATCTCTTTTTCAGTGTCCTTGCTCTCAGCCCAAACAAACATTCCTTATTTTCTTTCGCAGCTCTTGTTCGCGTCTGTGCGAGGCGAAGGGAGAACCGGTGGGTTTGTGCAAACACATTTGCTCCCCACTGAAACGAGTGGAGCCGCACTGTTACAACCTCGAACCGCGGTTGATGTCCTTGACTTTGCAATGCCACACAACTTGAGTCTGTAACGCAAGTGGACCAGTATGAAAATGTGTAGCCTCCGAGCCCAAGCTGAGACAGCCATGTCCACATCGTCAGCTTTCTTAGACTTTGGAAAATATCTTTAATCTGCACTGGGATTGAGTTACAGTGGAACAACCTCAGGTTTGGGATGAGCAGAAAACTTGTGTTCCTCTCTTCGTACTGAATTTCAATCTAGTCATTTTAAACGCTGAATATGACCCTGAGCAAGAAATCTATTGTATGTTGACAATCATCCGGCCATATGACTCTATGGTATGATTGAGGAAGCCAAAGTGCAAAATTCTAACTTTTGAACATGTACAGATGACTGTTGAGAACAACCAAAAAAATAAGAAAATTAGAAATGTACATATTTCGAAAATGAATCTGTTAAAGCAAACTAAAATAGCCAGGCCATCTACTGTCTACCGAATCTGAATCTATGGATTTTCAATGCAGGCGCTGCACTGATTTCCTGAGCTGCCTCCCAACATACAGCACCATCCTTTCTGTAAGGCATTTTTGTTGATTTGAATTGACACAACCATCCAAAGTACAACACAACCATCCAAAGTGCACAAAGGATGGTTGTGTTGTACTTTGAATCGGACGCGGGCTGCACGGTGGCGTAGTGGTTAGCACTGTCGCCTCACGGTTCAACCCAACCAGGGCCTTTCAGCAGAAAGCTTGGGGAAATCATCGTCAATCGCTCTGTCCCTCGAGGGAGGGTCTCGGTCTTGATGGGCGTTAAAAAGGGCTCCAGTGGACATCGATCACATATCAGTTTTAAATCCATCAGTTCATTCTTGTCACTCTTAATGGACTCAGGCATGCTCTGTATGTTTACGCCCTCTTGCAACTACACACGGAGCCTCAGAACAGGAGAGGACGACGCAGGGGCTCAAAGTAACATAGCGTTGTGTCACACTGCTTTAACATTTGACATTCAAATTCTGCATGTTACATCTTAAGCACACGAGGCTTTGCAGAGAGGCAGCAAACTTTTAGCACGAATATAACTCTTACTTTTAGGATACCCGCTGCCACGAATGAACTTTTTTTTACCAGAGTTCTCATCTGGTATATGATCAACCAGGGAAAAATATGAGCACAAACGTGTATGTGAACAGTTCCACAGATGAGAAGGCGACGGAAAAAAATGGCTCATATATCATATATCATATATCCCGAATTTCCCCATTGTGGGACGGATAAAAGTATACCTTATATATAATACAGTAAGTGTGCAAAAAATAGTGTGTGACAAAATACAGGTCAGCTCAAGGTCCAGTTATTGGCTCTGCCCGAGCTCTCATCCGCACCGCACGGTGTTCATCCAGGGATCGCCTGGCTGCACCCGTTCGTCACGACATGCGGTTCAGAGCTTGGCCAAAATCTAGCGAGTGGACCGCGAGTTGAGATGATCCTTTCGCATGTGCCGATCGCGAGGCCAAGAGCGAATCTCTTGTTTGGCTCCGCCACGGAAGGAGTGAACCCCTTTAGGAAGCGGAGATGGAAAAACTTAGTCGCTTCAATCAAACAATTAGAGGCTCAAAAAAGCCCCGACTCGCCGGGATGACTCCTCGTGCACAGAAACTGACGTCTGCACCGTCAGTGTGATTACAAGCGATGTAAGCAAGCGTGGCGTTCGGTCCAGATTAGATGTTCGACCAGAGTAATGCGTGTGCAGCAGCGGAAAGGGTCAGAGGAAGACCCAGTAGAAAACGATGAAGACTGAGAGGCCCCACGGGAGGAGGAGGAGGAGGAGGAGGAGGAGGAGGAGAGTTGAACCCTCCTAACATTTAATCATGTGTTCAGTCTCTTATTCTCACGCACACGTCCCTTTTTTCTACCTGCACTGTACAAAAGAAGAAAAAAAGCAATGCAGTATTGTTTTCGTTTGGTCTGACAAATGTGGTGGAGCAGAAATATGACCAAAAAAGGGAACCGGGCACGTCGCGCCCCGCAATCCTCCTTTTTGCACGCCTGTCAATTTCGATTGCATCTCAACGTTTCCAGGGGCGCGGTTTCAAGGGGAGACGCTTCAAGCCCACCGACACGGTTTCTCCCCTCTGGGAGGTGAGAACGCAGAGAGAGAGAGAGAGAGAGAGGAAAGAGAGCAAAAAAAAAAGAGATACATCTCATCTGCTAATTAGTTTTACCCGTCCAAGCCACAAATGCATGACGGGGACAGATCGCCATGTGAACCTGCGTCACCTCCATCTATCTCGCTCGCTGCTCCGGAGTTCAGCTCCCTCTCTCTCTCATTATCTGACTTTGTGACGTCGTCCCTCTCTTTGTTTCACACTGTCTCTCACCGTCTCCCCCCCCCCAATTTGTCCTGACCACATTCCCTCAGCGCCGGCAAACAACAAGTGTGACGGCAGGAGCCCGTGGCACCCTGCCCGACCGCTGAGCCCCGCGCTCCCTCGCTTCGGGCGCCCTACTGTACTTTTCCGAGAGGCGGCAGAGAGAGAGAGAGAGAGAGAGAGAGAGAGAGAGAGAGAGAGAGAGACAGAGAGAGAGATCCGTGTCTAAACAGCGGAAAGAATGAAAAGGCGGATTACGTACGTTCTCTCTCCTCTTGTGATCTCTGACCACAACTGAAAAAGACGCGGACAAACAATCGCCAAGATCGTGCAGGGGAACCGCGGTTTACGTCTGTCATCCGATTGCGTTCGGAGGGAGGGCAGCTTCGGTTTCCTTCGGGGTCAAGTAGAGGGTGAAGGAGAAGAAATGGTACCGCTGCCGTACAAAAAAAACCACACGCGGCGGGACGATCGGTGTCTGTGCCCACGCAACTCACCTATGACGCAAAAGGGCTTTCTGGCGAAGCGCAGTCGTCCCTGCCATCCTCTGTAGCGACAGCAGCATCCTGCCGACCAGATGCGGAAGATGTACTCCAGCCCGAACACCACGATCATCACAAACTCCTGTCCAGACACACAGATTTAAATTTAAAGATTTAAAAAAAAACAAAAAACGATACATCATCACGTGTCATCATACATTATTTTATATTATTTTTTTTTATCACCGAACTATAGTCACCGGGTGGACAAGGTGCTGCGTCCGATAATGACTGAGACAGGCCGACTGTTAATGGGCACGCACGCACGCACACGGATCCAGCTTCCGTTAGATAACAGCACTGATGCAATTAGCACAGTGCGGTTGTTAGTGGGACGGCGGCTGCAGCTTCAGGGGTTAGAATCATGAGCAGCAACTGCTCGTCTGCACCCACAGCGTCCTCCCTCCTCTTTCAGGTAGGGGCTTTCTGAACATGTGGACTCACTCATGTGTAAGTCATCGCCGTTCATTCTTTTGGCCCGACTCCGGAGGTCAAACCCGTGAACTCTCTCCTGGTGCTGTGGACAAACTGTTGCTCACGCACAAACTCTAGGGTTTCTGTTTTTTTTTTTAAAATTTTCTTTTATTTGCCATACTGGCTGCGTGAGCGGAGGGGGGAGCAATGCTGTATCCGCCGGCCAGTCGGTTCATCTACCACTTTGCTGCCGAGCTGAAATACGGGATGAGGTGTCGTGAGACTTCATGCAGACATCTACGCCGCCCACAGGACGGATTTTCAACTGTGGATACAGACTCAGTCGTCTCTCTGCGTTTGAGAACCCGATGAACTCGGCGAACCTGATAAGCGATGGAAAAAGACACGCGTTGACCTGGTGTTTCTCCGCAGCGGGGAAAATAAAGGCCGGCGTAGAGGTTGTGTGAGGTTCTAAATGACGACGCACACTCGCCAATAACGACGCCACCGCAATAAAGGGGAGGCTGGACTCTGAGTTTCTTGGCGAGAAAATAAAAATTACGTAGGTAACACTATGGTCAAAGAAGAAGCTCTTTCTTGTCATGACGATCGTCCAGGTTCTTACCAGGATGAGGAGACAGTAGGAGGAGAAGTCCTGATGGGCCGGGATGGTGGAGAACACGGAGAGCACCAGGCAGCTGAAGACCAGGATGAACCTGAATAGAGAAACACACACCAGGGGGAGGCAAAGTGGAGGACAGTCAACAAACCGCACACACACAATTGGCATCGAGCAGGAGGACATCGGCGGTCGCGACGTCTGAATCCTGCCGGGACGTCATTTCCGCCGCGCAGCGCTGTGCCCGCCAGCGGCACCGTATTTATCCTCTGAGGCAAACTCTTGAACCCCGTTTCTGGCACGGACGGAAAAGCCAGTACATGAGCGACCTGGCAGCAGCGCGGCCGCCCGAGATTATTTCCCCTCCGCAGTGAACCGTGGGCCCAGCTATTATTCAATTTCCTGAGATATCGAGTTATTCGGGCTTGTTTGTGCAACATGATTAGCAAGAAACAAGCAATGAAACTGCGGCTTTTGGGAAAACGAGCAACATCCGACCACTTCCACACTCCGACTGCAGCCGCCTCCACCGGGAAACTGAAACCTTCCGTCTTCATAACCAGAAACGTATAGGGTTTTTTTTTGGATATGTTTCCATCACATGAAATCCTCCCCAAAACACATTGTTGTCCGAAATACGAGCACGGGCTTCAGAGTTATGGCGGCTCTTGACGCTAAATGGTGAGAGCACATCTGCGTTGCATCATGTCAGATCTCCTCTTAAGCCTCCTGGAGAAAGACCGGTCCACATTCTGCGCGCGCGCGCGTGTGTGTGTACCTTCCAAGGAGAGGTAACAGTGAGCAGACACAGCTCGCCGCTCCCACACTCATTTCCCCTCTCCGCGTTGGTTACTTCAGTTACACAGTCCTTCTCCAAGGCTCCAGCTCTGGGGAGCCCTTTTTCGACCAAGCTCAAACCTTGAACAGGACCGACAGTAATCGGACACTGTTACCTGTAAATACAGTATGCACCTGTATTTACAGGTACATACTGCTTATACACAGATACTGCCAGGCCACAGAGTGCCCTCAAATATTACAACAAAATGGTGCGCATGGCATGATCAGTGTTTGCAATTCCACGTGCATCACATTTTAAGCACGCAAAGAGAAATAATAATTAGTACGTGTGTGTGTGTGTGTGTGTGTGTTATTGAATAGGGGGTAGCAAGCATATGAACAAGTGCATGATTTCTGTGCTCTTAAAATAACTAACTCATAGGCGCCACATTTGATGAATTTAAAATCATTTGGAAAATGACAGAAGTACTAAAACATCAATAGAACAAAAGGAATGTGCAGCACTAGTAAAAAAGAAAGCTATAATATTTAGCACTCTGATCAATTAGGCGACGCTTGGTGGTAACGGCAAAACATTTTAGTAATACAGGAAAACCGAATTCTGTTTGAAAAACACGCTTGTCGATCACATGGGCGCTGGGAATGAACTTTGAACGCAGCGCTAGTCAGTCAGCAGCACAACCACCAAGTCCTCTCAGGTCGTATTACATCACATTATTGACTATTCTGAGTTTCCTCCTCAAAATGTCTGGGACTGGCTGTTCTAATACATTAGGATTATGTCTTTATATATCATGTGAGCATAGTAACATGTTGCATGTCAATCCCTTGAGCGCAGGAGAGGCAGAGTCCGCCACTGACGATGCAAAAGATCATACTATAAATTGACCATTGCGTTACAAACTGTCGGCTGTTGCCACCTGTCTGCTGCCGTGAAACTCTGGGGAAACTGGATCGCAAGTGGATTGTAAGAGGATTCTTTTCTGCGCCATTGGGTCGATTTGAATTTTTACCCAGTATAATCCTTCTCTTCCTTGCAAACACGCACAATGCAGTTTGTCTATCTCCACAGCTGTGCAGAAGCAGGGATGTGGGACTCCTTACTATCGGCCCCCCGGTGCCAAATTGACCCCGGACTATCGCAGCGTTGAAAGGAAGTCTTTCAGACTTGAAAATGGGGGGCAATCACTATCACGTTCGAAAGGGGCGCCTGTGTGAAAATGGTGGGTGTGCGGAGTGGGTCACTGTCCCATAGCCTCCCGTACAGTGCGGGACCGCGCTGCGCTGACCCCGGTCGGACCCCTCTCCGACATCCAGCGAGCCCAAACGGAGGTCAACATTTTCCACAGCCGCGAGGATGGTTATGTCATTAAACCCCGACCCATGCGTTGTCCCGCTGCTCGGTCACATGGGGGGGGGGGGGGGGGGGTTCCGAGTAAATTGAAAGGCATAAAGTATCAAAAGTTTGAGGGTTTTTGCTCTGTTGACATTTTCCAAAGATTTGAATAATGCGATTTTGACTGGCGGCAAACATCCAGTGACAGGCATTGTGGCGCTGTCAGATGAAAAGCAAGCTCCTTGTCACCGGCACACCTACGCCTCTCGCACTTACAAGGTTGTCAGACCGAAAAACTGCACAGTGACAATCAGCTCCCTTCATCCATAGCACGAATGAATACATCTACTTCAAAATGGAGTAGAGGAGTACTGAAAGGCCCCCCGACAGTGTCGTTAAGTACTCGGCAGAGCTCACTAATTAATCCCACAAACCAGTGTTGTCGGCCGGTCCCGGTTCCCGTGTGATGCCCTGAGCGCAAAGGCCACAGATTTTATCTGGAGTGTCTCACAGTGTTCCCTCTTTGCTGCGGCGGCTGGAAATGAAGCCGCCTAACACACACACACACACACACACACACACATACACACACACACACACACACACACACACACACACATCTGTCCTTCCACCCACCCACTCACCCACTCACGTCTTTCAAATGCACCCTCCACCCCTCCTCCGCTCACATACAAACAGAAAGAGACCCAGCAGCGCTGAACAAGTGCACGCTGAGTGCTGCTCTCATTTGAATAATTTAATTGATTTGTTTCCAAAATGAGTTTGCTGAAGCAGACGTTCGGCCACTCTGCGATTCCTCTCCATCCGTGTCCGGAGGCAGGTCCGGGAGGGGGGTGGGAGGTGGCAACAGGCCCCTGGGTGGCCCCCCCCAAACTTGAGCCATAAGGTGATACAGTATGTAGTTGACTTATTAGCGTCGCAACCTCTGTGTGAAGTGGCTCTCTACGTTCCTTGTCAAGACAGCCGATTAAAACGAGGTGTGAAAGCGACGACGGCGGTTCCGAAAGAGGCGTGAGACGACCATAAAGACATTAAGCACCCACAAAGTGGTGCAAAACAGCCGTAAAATGATACAGAATGGCCACAAAATCACGCCGAGTGACCATAAAGATGTGTAAAACAACTATACAGAGACACGGCAGCCCCAACATGAGACTAAATAAAATACCAACAAAGAGAGAAAAAACAAGCACCAAGTCATGTAAAACTCAAACAAATGACTACAGATGGCCACGTTGTTGAAGGTCTTCAACAAGTTAAATCTCTGTGCGCAGTGTCTCGAGTGGCGCAGATGTGTTGATATTATTTCAGAGGAAACTATTTCAAGTCGTTCACTAGGTGTTCGTTTATTACAATGAAAATGAATTGTTATTGCCAAGAACCAGGGCATCAGTACACCCGCCCCGTCAGGAACGAACGTCCCTTCTAATATCCACACTCAACCAAGACACGTGCCGCAGTAAAAGAGAAAATCAGTGCAACCTCTAGATGCACAGACGGACAGGATGTAACGCGCGAAGGACCACCGCTCTGCAGGTCATGGAACGGGCCCCCTCCGAAGTCCCGAGACGTGAGTTCATCGGATCGCTGTGCATCAATACGATCACGCTGCGATGATGCGACGGGGTTTCTTACGTCACACGGCGACAGGAGAGGCTCCGTCTCACATGGCGTGCAGATAGCGTCCTCTGATGCTGTCCATGGTCCTGAAACCAAATTCTCCCCCTGCACTCGACTCCACCGACGGCACGCTGATTCAGAATTAGAGTTGAACTATCACTGCGCATGATGGTATTTGGTACCAGCACCGGTGGCTTATGACTAACCCCGTCGCTTTCCATTTTAACTTGAGCTTGAGCTTTTCCTCACTTCTGACCTACACACTGATACCATACAGTATGTATTAACCAGTTAGTGTTCTAGTAATGGATGCATTTGACCTATGGTGCAAACAGAGATGACGTGCGTGTGCACCGACAGATGTCAATCAAACCTGCAAATGGAAAAACTCTCAGCATTGAAAGATAAAGAGAAAGCACGACGTCATAGATTACTTCTTGTCATGTGGGATCATAACGTGACAACAGTGTGAATTCAAACTGCACAGTGGACACAAAGGTTTCATTACACATTTTTTACATTATAATTACATCATAATCTGTTGATTATTTTGTCATCAATTATTTAAGATATATATATATATATATATAATGTAAAAAACTGTGGAAAATGCACATCTCAGTGCAACGTCTTCAAACTGCCTCTGAAAATTCTAGATTCAAATTGGCTTGACTATAAACTTTTATCGAGAGTATACGTCTTATGATGCAGCGTTTGTTTAGAGTTCTCAAATAATGAGATTTAATTTTAAAAAAACAACAGCAACTAAATGAACGACTGACATTTTACATCTGATTACATATGGCAATGTCGATGGCTAGTGGCCATGATGGGAGTAGCCCCTCTGTCGTCCATTAAAGCCAAGGAACATACAACTGGTCAGGTACTCTCCCTTTGTCCAGCAGGGAGAGAGGGAGAGAGACGGGGAACAGGGACAGCGGGTCGGTCCCCTCTCGTATGACATGCGACGAGGCTCCATCGGCCGGGAATCAAACTGTAGATGTTGCGGTAATGTGGCATGCGCGCGGGAACCTGGTTAAAAAATAGACTGTGGTACGGAACCGGGACACAGGGTAAGATTCAGACCATGTCACTGGTGAGGGGGGCTGGGTGCTTTCATCATTTGTCAGGAGGAATGGAATCACAGAAGTGTGTGTTAATGTCAGCCCGGTTCCTCCTCAGTATCTTATCATTCCATTACAGAAAAAGCTCATACATGAAAGCTCTTTTCTTGAAATCCTTAAAAACGGTGAGCTTCACATTTTAGGTTCGAGACCATGGGAATTAAAAAATTCTCCCAAGTGCTGCAAGAGCACTTCAAAAAAAGGAAGTAAAAATAAAAGTCTAGTCATTTTCTCTACAATGAAGCAACCAAGAAATCGCACGCTCTCCATCCAGGCCTCCTTTCACGGTCGCTGTGACCCCAGGCCGTGAACCCGTGACCTGTGACCCTTCCTTTGAGGTCACGCACACACATTCCAACGCACAGTCCGATGTGCACTGCGCGACAGGAGGCGCCCTGTTCAGTCACGCCGACATCGTGCTGGGCTATTCAAACAGCGACAGGCCCCTCTCGGCGGACTCAGCACACTCAGGCTTACATGGCGGGAGGCCCTCTTTTTTTTAAGGGATGTGTTACACACAGCGAGACTGTTGTCACGTTTTCAATGCTGCAATTTTGTACCCGCTCTTTACACGCGTTTTAGCACAATCACTGCAAAAGACAAGCCTGCACGCGAGCTCTCAGCTGCTGTGCGTCAAGAGTCACAGGGCTGACGGCGAGCCCCGGGGGAAACGAGTGTGACTGCAAATGCTCAGAGGACGACGCCACGAGACCAAAGACGACAGAACAATTGCCATTATGCACCGGGGCTCTTTGAAAGGCTGAGCGGGGGGGGGGGGGGGGGGGGGGCACGCTGTATTTAGCCAAGGAGCAGTGGCAGGGGTGGGGGTGCACATTGTGCGTCTCCCTCCCCATTAGGCCGATGCATCTCAGCCGGCAAGCGGCGGTGAAAGAGGGAGCGGAACGCTGAAGAATGCGCTCGGCGGATTGGACGACGTGCACATGAACTTGCGAAGTTGGCTCAAACCGGGGGAGCGGGAGCGAGGATTTTTTCGTGACGTCCGCCCATTGGGACAGAGAATTATTTGTGAGAAGCCCTGCGGGTGTGTTTGTCGCTGCGTGAGGTATTTAGACAAAATGACACCATTTTCGATAGCATGGGCAACACGCGCCGCGGAAAATAACGCAGCGGAGTCTGATCTGTTGGCGAACTGCAGCTTCCACACGACAGAGAGCATCGCACACGGATTTTCACACTCTATTAAGAGTAACAAGCTCACGCAGTGTAACGTGAGAATTACGTATTTTCAATGACGTCCTGTATGGATTGAGGAGGAAGTTCTCTCCACCACAGTGGACGGTTTGAATCATTTGGAGCCGACGGCAAAGAGAACACATGACAGGCATTGTTGTTGATTTGCAAGATGTTCAATTATGTCTGTCATCTCATTTTTCAGTTTTAACTTCTGTGTGTGCAAGGCCGGAATCATTTTTTTGGGAGTAATCGTGCCGCCTGGTTGCCGATTACTTACTTACTACACACATTGAGGTTGCAGTTCACTACGTACTGTACACCTATGGGTCAAACTGATGCAGGCTAAGTGACAGAATTGTCTTTCGGTACGATGCAACAAAATCCGACAGCACCAAAAACTACAGCCTGTAAATTGACAACAGAGTTGAATTAACACCTCACTTAACCAGTTCCAATAAAAACTGAAGTCCACAACCTTCACAGAATGAGGATGTATTGCGGGACTGTTGTATCGGACCGCATCCCTTTTACTTAGGTGTACCTAATAAACTGCCAACAACAGTGTATAGGACTCTCTCACCGATCCCCCTCGCCTGGTGCTTGCTGCCCCGACACGTTAACCTCCACTTGACGCGTTCTGACGTCAGTGGATGGGACTACAG
Source organism: Scophthalmus maximus (assembly GCF_022379125.1). NCBI lineage: Eukaryota > Metazoa > Chordata > Actinopteri > Pleuronectiformes > Scophthalmidae > Scophthalmus > Scophthalmus maximus. The sequence continues at coordinate 20,394,301 of NC_061522.1, forward strand.
GGAGAGCTTGGCATTGGTGGGTTTAATTTGCTCCCGTCGGCCCGGGGCGCATCACCGCAGATTTATGTGTTACGCTGACAACTACACAAACACTAGGCTTTATAGATTATTTCACATTGAGGATAGAGGCTCTTGTAGGATCAGAAGCTGCTGCCATGCCCGGCAGCAGCAGAGCTGACTCACAGAATATTTATTTTCAACCTAAACACGCGTCACTGTACATTTCTTCATGTTGAAGATCTGTTGCTATGCTGGCTTTTCAATTCCAGCACTAAGATTACTGTATAGAAACCCCAACCCTGTATTTATTAATAGTTAATGCCATTACTATAAAAAATCTCCCAAAAATAATAAAAAAAATAATAAAAAATAAATAATAAAAAAACAGAAACAAAAACTGTATGGAGCCGTGCAGGAATTATTGGGATTTCAATGAAAACCCTTAAATATGAAGGCTCGGTGGACTCACTATATGAAAAGCCAATTCCATTCATCTAATTACTTGACTTCAAAAGTACTTTGCTGCAATACTCATTACATTACTTTTACGCGGAAAGAAAAAATTAAATAAAGTATAGGGGTGTTTATTCACCACCAACTGCTAAACCAGCTTAACGTCATGGCCTTAAAAAAATCGACTTCAATTGGTAAAAACACAAACGAACGAAGGTTTTTCAAATTAAACTTAGCAATTGTGCCGACTGCCTAGCTTGTTGACTCTTAAGTTGAACAAACTTAATTCATTTGTGTGTTTCCGATGAGAATATTTTATTTTAAGCTGGTGAAAACTGAATACAATTTTTTCAGAATATGGATTACTACCCCCGCCAAGGAGGTTATGTGTTTGACCCCTGCCTATCGGTTTTGTTGGACAGTTGGTTGGACAGTTGGTTTGTTTGTTTGTCAGCAGATTACGCAAAAGCCGGAGGACTTACGGATTCCGATACAGTGGACGTATGGGACTTGGGCCGAGAAAATAATTCATTCAATTTTGGCGCAGATTCGGAGAAAAGGGGGGCAGGTCAATGGGTCGGTTTTTTCCACTTACTTTTTAAAATTTCAAAGATCATCTGAGTAATTAATTGATTTTGATTAAAAATAGTCAGGGGACTGATTTCGGGACCGGTGTCTAGTGTGTGCAATTTATTGTAGCTCGATTGAATTGTACGGGACTTGTGGAGGCATTTGCTCCAACGAGCAACACTGCATATTTCGGATTGGCAATCCCAGCAAGGGGTAAGAACACAGGGTGACTGTGAAATGGAATTTTTATTTCATGACCATGGCTGTACCGTTGCCGAAGATTCTAGTTCGACCGGGTGGCTCCAATCGACGGGAAGAAACTGAAGCTAGATCTGCACGGGGGAGGTTTTATTTAGCTGCTTTGAACTGGCGTTCAGTGGTTTAGGAATAATATCAAAAGAACTACGCAGACTGAAAACACTCTTCAGTTGATCTTGTTACTAGTTTTCACGTTTCATTTCTGAAGTGACGGCATAATTAAAGTCTGCGACCGGAGAGGTGTTAGATTGTAACGTGTGCCTTCCCCCCGACACTGGTGATAATTATGTGATAGTTGTACGCTGGCAAGAGACAAAGAGGCCTGACGGCGAAGCCTTGCTTTCGAACGGCAGTAAAAAAACAACTTTAAAAATCAGATGTAACAACGTGTCCGGAAGTCCTGGGAAGACGAGCACAGAGCTCTCAGGGTTTTAGGAACCGGGTGTACCACACGGGTTGTTCTCTTCGATGCACAGTCTGTGATTCTTTATCTTGGTAATTTAGACATTTTGCACCTCCTTTTTAAAAAAACAAAAACCCAAAACAAGACTGAATGTTGCCTTAGCTGCTGGTAGACTGTATAACAAATGGCTCCTTCATCTCACCACATTCCCCACTGGGCCTCACAAAAGATAATTAGTGCGAGAAAGCAGATGGACACGGTGCATCATCCCCGAAATGCTTCCCCCAGCACAGCTGCAGTGGGGATGGAGTTAGCTGCACAGCTGGGCGGGGACATCGCAGCTCGACTCGGAGAAGAAGAAAAAAAGGAAGAAAAGGAACGCAAGAGGAAAACAAGCTTGCACATAATCCCCTGTGCCGTGAAAAAAAGATGCACAAAAGCGGACCGCACACGGCGCTACGGGGAGAGGAGGCCGCAGAGATCGCACGCGGGGCACAGACACTTCTCCTGTATTCTCAACACACCGAGGAGACGAGGGTGTCAATCGAGCCATTGGACGCGGAATGAAACGTCGTCGGCCTTTTAACAAGACTCCTGAAGAGGCCGTGCACATCAGCACTATTCTGACTCCACCAATGAGCCGCACACCGAGTGCGCCCCCATCCCGCTGTGTCGTTGGTGAACCGTCCGTCCCTGGATTCCCTGCGAGCAATGCACGTAGGCTGGACTTTCGCCATTTTACAAAGTGTTCTTTGAAACTGAATAGTTTCATAAATGATAAAACTGTGCCTGAACAAAGGAGTCGGGAAGCTTTTGTTCGCACACGTTGATTTCAGCAACTACAATCACAGGGGAAAATGTGCTCAGCCGGAGCTGAGAAAAATCAATTATGTGAGCTGGTCATGAATTCAATAATTGTGGGGGAAAACTAACCCTAACCCTCTTCGTTGTACGCGTTTGCATTGTATGAATTTGTGTGCATCTCATTTACAACTCTGCAGATAGCAAACGAAGCTGACGTTAAGCCGAAGTTGAAAATCATTGTCACTGTCTGACCAACGGTCTTCAACACACTTCCAAAGCAGCAAATCCTCGCATTTGCAAAAGCTGGGATCTGCAAAACGTCCTGGCACCTCTGCTATTGATGCATGACTATCGATCGGGGTGTTTTTTAATGGCTGCGTCGGTACAGAGTGTGCATTTGAAGATCCAAAGAGACAGCTGTTTCTTCGTCCAGACGCACGCTCACATCTGGAGTCTAACTGGAGCAGATTTCACAGCACACAGCACCTCATACCACACAGATTCCCATCTGGCGACTTGGCCGCCACAAGCCTCGGCGAATACTGCACGTTAAAATCCAGCTCTGCGCTGGAGCGGCGATGCTGGAAATCTGCGGCGCCTCGCAAAAAACAGAGGCACTCAAACTGCGCTTGGCAACGCTCCGAGACGCATCTCGTGAAAGCACTTATGCGGGGGGGGGGGGCTACAGGGGCTGTCGGGTGAGAGGATGTCAGAGATTTTTACCACATGGCCTCGCAAAGATGTTTCGTCAAACGTTTACAATTAATTCCTTCGCTGTTTTTGCTGAACAGACTCGGATGAATCACAGCCAAGAAACTCTTCTGCCCGTTGAGACAGACTTTTTATAGTGGGCCCCTTTACGTGACGATCAATCCTCACCGTTTTTCACTGAGTACTTTTTACACACACCTCCCATTACCTCTGTTGTGGGAGAGGATATTGTCCAAAGCAATCATCATCAGGGATTGATCAGTGTCATTTGCAGGCCTATCGATCCTTTCCCACGGTTGAAAATGTCCACGGTGACAGTTTCTCGCAGACAGTGTCTCGGTGCTCGGCTGCGATGTGCGCAGTTTTCGGTGGCGTCTCAACTTTTTTCCAGTCCCGCTCTCCATCGATCAACACTATCGGTCTGCTTCCTTCCAGCCTGTGACGGGTCAATACTCGGACCCTCAGGGCTCAAATCCCCGCTCCTAGCTGCGATTCCCTCCGTGGGCAAACAAGTATTAATGGTGCCAGGTGAGGAGATAATGAGGCGCCCAGACAGTGGCCCACCGAGGCCGGAGGGACACAGAGTTCTCATTGTAACACTGTAATGGGAGACGGGCAGGGAATAGGAGTGAAGTGGCGTCCCGGGCTAACCCTACGGAGTTTGGAAAATGAATACCTTTATTTCTTGAATAAAAGCATCACCTGTCCAGATGGTGTTCTGGCCAGTGTCTACAGGGAACACCACACCCACGCTCCCCTGCGGTGTGCACAGTCACCTACTCAAAGGTCAGAGTCATAGAAATATGAACCTGCTGTATTTGTGGAGGATGAATCAGCAGAGGGAGGGGGGGTGGACGACGACGACACAAAGTTAGAGGCTTCAATTCATTCAGGACAGCATCTGCGGAACACGGGAAATCTCAAAGGTCATAAAAAAGACTTTCAGCAGCAACTGGTCAGCACCGAGATGAAGGCCATCCAGACAATTGACCCCGTGCGTCGATCTTTAGAGCTCCAAACTCGGATCAAAAGCCACTCTCTCTCTGAAAAAAACTCTGGCTCATGGGGGTAAACTTTTCTCTGACAGTATGGAAGAGACCAGCAGGGCTAAGTGCTGTGCGGTGATTTCACCCGCTGCGATATCTGCGCGGGCAAACCCCCGTGACCTCAAAATGGCAAGGGCCCCATTAATCAACAGGGCAGGGTCGGGCTGGTCGATGGGCCGACGTCTAGCATCCATCCCCATGCAGTCTAAATTTGGGTGATAATGAAAGGATGAGGTTGACGGCTGGGAACATTAAAATGGGCTGCGCTGCCGCGCCAGGGCTGAATTATTAATCAAATACAGATATACGATGTGACGACAGCGTTTTCGATCAACGTCCAATCTTCACTTTCACTCTTCAGCCTCCTCTCTTTTTCTTATTTTCTTTGGCGGTAACTGAGCCTGAAGGTCGACATTTTGGATGTAATTAATTATTCTGCCACACCACTTCCTTGACTTAAAGACAGCTCATCAACCATGTGCCATCAGCTTTAAATGAATGTGTATGTGTGTTATGTGGAATCATCAGACTGACTGCATTATTTTTTCTGTTTTTGATTCTTAATATCTTTCAGCTCATTGATTTGGTTTTATGTCCTATAACTGTAATATTTGGACTCTCTCCGCACTCATCTTACCTTGTTTTCATCCAAAAAACAGCTGTGATTTTTCACCACCTTGTTCGAGGTTGGCAAGCTGCAGAGGAGCCAGATGCTCTCCCTAGTGTGTGTGTCTTACATTTGGTGCAACAGAGAGAGGGTGTGGAGTTCAGGGTGGTGGATGGATGTGTTGAGTAGAGATTGATAGATAATCAGGGAAAAAAGAAACTCACCAACTCATAGAGAAATAAGGATGCAAAGCTACTTACAAAGCTTACAAAGAAAAACACACAAAAAGTGCATATTAATTCAATGCATCAACTGTACTGGTTGCCTTGCTGGCAGTAATATCCACAACACATCAATACCCCTGGGGGGGTTATGTATGTGCTTTTTATGAGCATAAACAAATCAGTATGTAGAGAAAAAAAACACACCTTGAAGGCCTCAGCAATCCACTGTGCAATATGTGTGAATATCTTACGATCCATCCACAAGGCTATGCACACCAGAGTTTCCCAGTGGAACGAACGAAAAGCTGGGGGAGAGGAGGGGGGGTCTGTGCAGTGGGGTGGGTGTGGTGGTGGAGGGCAACTGCTCAATGACTACTGTAACTAGCATGACAGAGCGAGACAGTTGAGCATCCATTCCCGAAATACTACTTTGCTTTGCAACAAGCACAGTCCCTTTTTGGTTCATTGGATCTAAATCTCCCTCAGATATTATGACAATACATTAAAAACATGGAATAATCTTCCACAGGTCCGATGTTAAAGTGTCTCATAACCTGCCCATGATTGCAGCATATTTCAGTGTACTGAAGAGAGATACTGAAGTTCCATCACTTAAATTCCTTTCAGTTCTTAAGTGGCGCACTGGGAGAACAGCCATCGGAAATGTGGTCATGTCGTGATGAATGACCCCTGAGTGACATGATGTATGACCTGCAGGGGAATACTAAAGACTTTACACAGAGTCCGTATCTCCAACACTGACAAGCCATCATAAAAAAATATACCCAGGACCGCAAGGGAGACGATGGGATGAGGCCTTAATGATTCTGAGGCGAGACCTGATGTTAAGAGCACAATGACTGAGTGTCAGCATCTGTTAGGGCAGCGACTGCTAACAGGCCAAATTCTTTGTAGCAGACAATCTGCCAACTTTTCAATAAAATACAAATCTGCCTGTAACTGCATGTGCCTAGACATTTTTTTCTCTATTTGCTATTTGGGATTAAAACCGTTCAAACAATCCAGATTCAGCGTTTATTTCCCCTGCACCTTATTGACAATGAATCTCTCCCTCCAACATGACCTCACCTCCCCTGATGTAATCTCCTCAGAGATGTTGGTGATTCTAAACATAGTCTCAGAGAAGGGGCTGACCAGCATGTGCGATATGACTGATCCAGTTAGCGTGAAAGTCAGACACCACTGAGGCCCGTCTGCAAACCCCAGTGAGCATTTGGACAGAAAAAGACAAATTCCTGATTCATTCACTATTGTAGTATTTACATTCTTTATGCACTATTTCTATACTAAAATAGCTGCTGGTGTCTGTGTAAAAGAAAACCACGGTTTGGTCTTTCCTTCCTGGCGTGTGTGTGTGTGTGTGTGTGTGTGTACGACCTGGGAACAAAGCAGTGGTGAATCCTCATGAGTTGAACGCAGAACAATAGATGAGAGTGTTTCAAGCGTCACATGTTCTTCAGCATGAGGTGCGCTGATATTAGCCTTTTTATGTCATAATAATTAATAATAATGTGATGTTATGTGTACTGGTCCGTGTCAGAGAGATTTCAACGCACCAACCTTGACACCACGCTGACAAAGCACGGAGAGAAAACAATGCAACGAACACAGAAATCACAGGAAGACAGAGGGACTCTGCAAGTTTGGATGAAATGTCTCGCTTGATTGGACGGGAACAAAATGTAGTGCCGTCATTCATGGTTCCCAGAAGATGAACGGAAATAAGTTTGGTGATCCGGAGCTTTTATTTAGTGCTGCCATAGATTAGGCTCAAAAATTTCCATTGACAACAATTAAACAGATGGCTATGAAATCTAGAAAATACATTCATGTTCCCAAGATGATGAATTGCAATAAATATGATCCCCTCATCTACCACAAGCAGAATCAAAATCTGATTCAGAAATAATTTATTGAGCCACAGGGGAAAATGGGTTTCGATCATCACCACAGCAACAGTTTTAATTTGCTAAATCAATGGCTTTCCCATTGATTTAAAATGAAAAAAATGAAATACACATGAAACTTAGTAGCAAATATTAGTTTCGTAATAGAATGACCCAATCCTTATGAAAAAAGGAAGAGACTTGTCAAGGAAATTGCCCATTTATACATATATAATATCAGGAAATACTGCACAGGAGATAAGAATCAGCAAATAAATCAACTGAACGTGGCAGAGGTAACAAACGTGTTGAAGAAGTGTCCGTGCCATGCTACCGCAGAAGCGATCTCACGTGAAGTTCTGCTATGTTGACAGGTACATTTTTTGAAAACGTTGCAAATTCATATCGCACTTGCAGGCTGTGCTGTGCAAACGAGAGAATTGAGATGGAAGACGTCAGTGTCACTGCACGAGAAGCAATCAGCACAGGAAGTCATTTTATACAAGCGCTGCTGCAGCAAAACACAAAACCTCAAGACAGAATGTCACATCTTTATTGTCCTCCTTGCATTTGTTTGTTGTTTTGTCAACTACACCTCCCTCAGCTACCTTTTCTTTTTCTTCAAATTACAATTTCCACTAATGTTCCTACTTTACACACACACACACACACACAAACACACACACACACACACACACACACACACACACACACACACACACACACACACACACACACACTTGGAAAGTACAAATCAGCACATTTCCACTCACGTCACCATAAACATTTATTTAGTTGCGAGCAGACATGATAAGACATGAACAAACTAACCTTGCAATGAGGCAGCTGGGAGTGTTTCCTATATACTGTAGTTCTTATTATTTCATTACATTGTGTGGGCCCTTGTAAACTGTAGGCGTAGGCCCTTTCATCACTGCACAAGAGGAAACACAATGGGTTTCTAAAAGCATATTCAGCACTGACCTATAATATCAGACTGCAGATTGACATTATGAAGTCAGAGTACATGACGAGATGAGGCCCCGGGCCCCCTGGTTCGTCCGGTGGCTCTCGGCGTATGAAGGTGAATTCAGCCGGATGAGACGCAACTACAACACGAAAAAGTGGAATGGGCAGACGAAACAAAGAGGAGGCAGGCGTCAGTCGAGCGGAGGTGATTTGTGTTCTCTGTGGCTGATGCATTCCTTCCAACCATCAGTAACCCCTCAGCCCCGTCACAGAGGTGGGGGTCAGCCATTGTGTAAAGAGGAGATCACTTTGTGGCTCCGGTAACTCGGCTACGACAACATTCAGGAGCGTTTTCAGCACCTCTCTGAGACAATGAGGAGGATGAGGATGATTGATGGGCGTCTGGCTCCTCCCCCGATGCCGCTCCATCGATCTCGAACGGGTTTGACTGACAGCCGACGTTACAGCCAAGGAAGCACATGCACCTGATCGCATGCCACCACTCATGGGAAAACCATTTTCTGCGGAGCGCTGTGGAAAAGCAGTACACTTCCTGTTCAGTCGCAGAGTGGTGAACAGCACATTCTTTGGCGGGCGCTCAGTGTCTCTGTTAAAGGGATTTGTTATGCCGTTTTTAGCAGAGAGGGTTTACACGTCAGACCGGTGCATGCGACCGAGCGAGCCGCCTGGCTCTTGTGGAAACAATAATTGAAGTTCCAGATAATCATGCTCGCCGTTTTCTGGAAAAACTGTTGACTTTTCTGCTCAAGGTAATTTGAACCTGAAGCCACCGTGGAGCAACAGAGGAATCAGAAATCAGAAACAAATCAAGGAGCATATAAAAGGGCCGTACGGTAGTTCAGAGTGACAGGAAAATGATCTGGTGAAAGGTTACACTCTTTATGGTGCACGATTGGTTTTTAATAGCCAGGGGGAATGTTTCAATTGAGGGGCATTCACAGAGCCAGGAGGATAAAAAAAAAATAAAAAAACATAAATACAGGAGCTGGTTGGCTGTTTTTGTTACAGTAACAATAACAGCCTCACAGTAAATTACAACTGGGCTGGAGCTGCGGCCATGATGAGCTGCAGTGAAAGCCAAATGGAAAGATGATATAAATCTGAGATGTTAAATCTATTCACTTCAGAATGCACGCGTTGGAAATTATGAGAAGTTTTTCTGGTTAAAGGGTGTGGGGAGGATGAGGTCAGAGATGGAGGTATTTTCCATCCATTAGTGGTGTAGCATGAGATACACACATAATTCACTTTCCACATCTTCACCCAATTAACTAATCGCATCATAATCGAGCGAGCCCTGGCTCCGACGCTTCACGTCAGCGAGAAGTTACCGAGCGCCCGAGCGCCAGGGCAAAGACTTTCTCCTGTAAACGCACGTGCACACATGGCCAACAGGGAGAGGATGTTGTACTCCAAAGTGATTCGAATGAACACAGCTGATGAAAACGAATGAGAAACATTTCCAAACGCACGCCGGCAGCTGCCGTGGCGAACTCATTGTAAAAACTATAAATGTACTGAAGTGCAGGTGACGAATGGACACGATGTGTCCATTCACTCAGGCACATTTTGCCTCTCAAGCAAGGACATTAGGAGTGGAGGCAAAGTGATTGGGTCGGAGAAGTTAGACAGAGAGTTCGGTCTCATCTCATGCATTAGTGAAAGCCAGGACTGCCCTTATTCTCTTTCCGCTGTGCTTGTTCACAAATGGGTTAACCTTCTCTTCAGCTTACTTCAATAAAGGTCACTGAGCCCTTCGGTGACAAAGAAAACACTCCTGCTTTAACGGATCCTCGGGGACTCTGCGGAGACTGATCATGATTGAGAAGGCAACAGTCTTCTTCTTCATCCGTCACTTGAGGTCTTACCAGGACAGACACAGATGGGCGCCGGATTCTATGCATCAGAAAAAGATCAGAAGGACAAGAAAAGACCCCCCCCAAAAGACAGGTGCTGTTATTTATTCTGCAAGTCTCCAGAACTCTATAAATAAATACTCTGGTGGTTGTAGAAGCAAATGCAGTATGATTTACTTCATTTTCTGGTTCCACACCACTGAATTACTTGTTTGTTTGGCGATGGAAATTTATCTGGTGTTGTGCCAGTCGATCAGCGCTTTGCAAGGCAGGACTTAAAACGGGGACTCAATCTTCCTGTGCCAAAGCTATAAAGCCGATGGAAGAAAAAATAGGCTGACAAGCACGTATTAGACTGACAGTTTGTTGGTGAAGGTGTGTGTAAGTAGACGTTTCTGCAAAAATCCCCCTTTGCTCCAACCAAGCAGAAATGGGCCAACACGGACAAAATGTCACTTAATAATCAAATGAAATGCAATAGCAATTCGGTCTTATTAGCCGGATGATTCCGAATTTCATCGTCCACACGTCTATGAAAGCATGTGTCCATATTCTGCTATTTGGATTTACCTTTTGTCATCCGTCTCGTCAGATTGGGTATGCTAGACTCAACGAATCCTCCAAATTAAACCGCAAAATAAATCCTTTGTAACTGCCCCACAGAACAAAACCAGAGTAACAAAAACAAATGACTTTGATCGTCTTCCAAAAGTGGATCCATCCAGCGATCCCGACAAAGACCCATTGTCCAGAGCTGCTACAAGGCCTTGTCACATGAAGCAAAAACACCTTTTTTCCTTTGCTGGGGACTGATTCTCTGATTTCTTTCGGGGGCAGATAGCCTCGATTGGATGGGTGGTTATTTTGAGAAGATGATAGTTCAAGAGCTCAGCTGATTTTTGGGGAAAATGTTCTACCAAAGAACGGGTGAGTAGTTTGGATTCTTGTCCAATCCAAAACAACATACACACATTTCTGTCCTGTGTCCAAAATAAGTCGGGGATTTTCTTGCAAATTTTTATAATCTATATTGTATATACTCTCATCTGCAAAGGCTTGAGGCTTCAACCTGTGCCCCCGTTTTGTTGAGAATCATCAGTAGAACTTTTTCTTTTTATTCCCTGTGAGGCTGAACAAAGTGCTTGGTCTCTCAAAGCGAAATGTCCCGAGAGTAGTTTTTGATCAAATTAATCGTGATCAAAAAAAGAGAGGAAAAAGGTGGAGAGGAGAGTCCGGATGCTGTTGCATTTGGGTAATGGCAGCACTGCGGAGTGACATTTCAGACAGTAATGAAAGGAAACTGTGCTTCGACCAAGGATGCTCACTGTAGTATTGGTAATGCTACATATGAAAATCGCATTCAGCTACAGAGAATGGCCTACAGTTCTTTTTTTTGTGCCAGTGACAATGACATTCTCGTTCCCGTCTCCTGTATCATTGACCTTGAATGAAGAATCAGACATCCATTCAGCCCAGTCTGAATGCTATTTGTTTCAAAGCCAAACAGCCCTTGAAGCAGACATTTGACAACAATGTTCACTAATAGACACAGTATTTGAACAAGAACAATACGAATAATAAACCCGTTTTCCCCTGCAATCTCAATTGGCAGTGATGCAAACAGGTACCACACAAGCTGCATACGGATATTGCAGTTTCCCGTCTTCACAGTTTTACTGTCTGGGGTATTAAGACATGAAAACATGACATAAGAACATCATTGTTTGTGCGAAGCTGGCAACAGCAAGAATGCAGCGGATGGAACGAATAGATTTGCCCACATTGACAGATGTAAAAAGCTCTCACATTACTAACATCTCCTTTGTTTCCCTTTTTTCCTCCGCTGCAGTAAAAAAAATGCCGTATCGTGACGGCAAGGATCGAGAATTCTCATTTGTCCGAAGACACTATGCCTCATCACTCCCACTGTTGTTGTCCCGAGTCATACCCGGGGGCTTCATGCTTATGTGCTGTATGTCTGTGGTGGATTGCATGTAGAGATTTATTTTGGATGGTATGTTCGTGAGATTGCAATTTTCCAATTTTCACAGTGTGAAGTGTTTGTGTCATCCAGAAAGTTGACCACTAAACAGGCTGCGTTAGTTCAGGTCACACTTTCAGAGGTTGGATATCATCATCCTTATTCCTTAAACGAAACCCGAGCTCCGAGCCATGCTTCCATTCTGCCTCACTCATGCAAAAAAAAACAACTTTAATTCTTATCTTAGTTCAGTTGTGAACTTGTGTTGATCTCAAAAGAGCATAATAGTTTGAGCAACCCTTTTAAATCTGTTTAACTCGACAATCGTTGCACACTTTTATTCCTCTCATCTCTTCTTTAACCTTTGACTCATGGCTTTGGCAGGTGTTTGGACCAGATGTATCTAACCAAAGGCTCCTTGGCTCAGGCCGCCGTTGGCAGCTCAGCATACTTCACACAACAGCGCAGGCAAAGTTTGCATCTGGAAGTCGTTGCCTCACTGTCCTTATTATCAAATGAAATTACCAGGCTGAGAACACACGGGTGTTAGCCCGCTTGCGAGCTGCTGTTTTGGGCTGGAGAGTGAACGGTTTGCAGTGTTCCTCTCAACCGCAGTCCCAGACTGACACGATGAGGCACTTTGGTTTCCTGGTTACCGTTTCTTTTAAGTGCCCAGTGCAAAGTTAGTTACTGAAGCCGTTTGCCTTCATTTTGAGAACAAGATAAAGTTTGATATCAATCTCATCTGGGGTGTGCATGGTTTCTTTTAAGGTGAAGTTGCATAGAAATAGTTAAACAATTAATTACAAATGAAGACAGTCATTGTAGTGTTGGTAGTTAGTGATAGTTTTGCTGGCTAGGCTCATTGTTTTCCTCTGCCTCCGGTCTCTATGCGAGGTTAGGTTCATGTCCAAGCTTTACAAATAGACACAAATCATGAGATTGACGTCAATTATCCGGCTTTTTTCTTATTTCGCAAATGAAAAATTCCCCAAATATTGAAATAAATTTCTTAATTAAATCAGTTTTATTCGAATTTGTGTCGATTCTCTCATTTAAAAATTAAAGATAAGACAGTAACACTGAGCTAAGTCCTGAGCTAAGAACTAAGTCCCCATGTGCCCAGATTTCAGTAAGTACAATGTTACTATAAACATGAAATATTGGTCCCGAGCAATACAACTAACTACTAAGTTGCAGTAAACTAGGATTTTCTTTCAACAATTGATGGATAAGGATGCCAACGTGCCAGACCTAATCTTTTTGTCATGGGAACATTACATGGCTTCCACTTCACAGGGACACTCACATAGATTCAGAAAAAAATAATTATTTTCTTCCAAAATGTTTTTTTTGCTCTGCTTTCATGTCAGGAATTATTCTCTGAGAGCTGTCAGCAGAGGAGTCTGTGAGTCTGGAAGGAAGGGACTAATAAAAAAAAAAAACGCCTCCTCTCAGACTCCACTTGATCATCCTCCTGCTGAAGTTGCAGTAGTGCTGAGTCCCGCTAACCTCTCCCCGTCTCATCTGCTTGCAGCTATACTAGAATGGCCAAACCTTCCACATTGTGCTGTCGAAACCATTAATAATCGACAAAAGGCCCCGCTCCAGTTTGCAGGACAAAAGGCGCCATGCAGTGCATGATTATTGTGATTGTAATGATGAAGAATGCTCTCATGTGCGCCCTGAATGACGGGAACATCGATGTGGTGGCAGAGCTGGTCACCAAAAAAAAAAAGCATGGCAAAGCTGGCACCACAAAAATACTAGTCCAAATGTTTGGCTATGAGAGGGGCGACCTCAAGAAATGATCTTGTATTTTGCAAGAAAGGTGAGCAATCGCAGCAGTAGTGAGATGCTTTTCAAATCCAACCAAAGATTTCATGACTTTAAAACGTTGATTCATAAATAGCAAGCAAAGCAATCTTGTTCTGATTTGCTTCCGAAGGAAATTATACCCCGAGTGCTACTGTGCAACGTTCTTCTTCCTCTTTGGAGGATTATTATAGGCTGGCAAACAACAAATTGTGGCATTACCAAAACCAGGTGGTACGGAGTGTGGACTATGCATCATTCCAAATTCTATCATTTCAAATCTGGGAGAAATGCAGGACGTAACTCAAAAGGAACCAGTTCTGAACTGGCGCCACACAAGCACCGGCAAACCGCCGGCCCGGTGGAGAAGAGGTAGGAGAGGGGCCAGTTCAGCCCGCCTGCCTGCCGAGGACAGTAAAAACTTGGATTTGTTTGACAGTCTGTCGTGCCAACAACGTAACAGGAATCCCTCTGGCGCCCCCGACCGGCCAGTCTGACGATGACAGATGGGAGCCATGTCATTGTGTTTGTGAGGGAGAGAGAGATTAATCAGGAATTAGACATTCATTAACTAGACGTTGGCGAGCTGCCACAGTCGAGGTAATTAATGAGAAACACTGTCATGGCACATGGTAATTCACTGACGAGGCACTTTGGATGTGTGTGAGTGATCTCTCCTCTCGCGTTGGGACTGCGGACTGTGTATTTTATGATGTAGATGTTTGCGGCGTGTTGTTGGATGATCGAGTAGCCAGCCATCCAGCAATTGTTCCATGAAAAGTCTTTAAACAAGACAAACTGTTTCGCATGAGGTGTCCTACAACCACGTCCAAAGGTAAAGTACACGTACTCTGAACTGATACGCTCAAAAAGCCTAAAAGCCTGAAATTTATGCCTGAAGTGAATGTGCTCATTGTGTTGTTGGTTTCAGAAAGTTACAAAAGTTACTGGACGTAGCCCCCTAAAAATCCATCATTGGAAAATGATGGGGGGGGGGGTGTTTCAGACAGGCCTGTCACGATAATTACATTATGGACTTATCATATGATACATGAATGTCCTCTCTCATCTGATTAGTCGTATTATTAATCAATTACTGGTTTGGTCTATAAATGTCATGAAAATGTATGAAAATATGGATTTCTAAATATTTTCCTAAAGGCACCTTGTCTTCAAATTGCTCATTTTGTCTGAGGCCTAAACACAAGTGTAAACTTTGGATAACACTTCTCTCAGCAGCAACACAAATCGTGGAGGACCTGCATCCGCAACAAGCAAGCTCACCATGACTCAGGATCCAAAAATGGTCTTAAAATATAATATTTTTTATCGCAATTATTTCTGGGACAATATGTCGTGTGACAAAAAGTAGTTATCCTGACAGGCCTAGTTTCAGAATCTGTTTTGAAGATCCAACAAGCATGTTGTTTGAGGCATATTGAGGCCCTTACAAATCTGAGCCATGGGTACAGTGTTCTTTCCTTAGGCACAGTTGTACTTTGTGCACAGTGATCCTTGGGCTAAATGCTAACGTCACCATTCTAAGGGGCTGACAATGACGAACGGTGTCAAGCACATAATCTTAGACCGACCAACACTTTCTGTGCAGCCAGCAAACATGGCTTTCAATTTCATGATACCATTATGTTCATCTATTTGAGTTAAATCTTATAAAATACAGGTAACAGAGTCATTAAAATAAACTTTTCTTCTGGAAGCAGCAGATATGTGCGGACCAATTTATGACCACACTGAATATAGCCCCAGTGAAGATCAATACTAATACACATAAACCCACAACCGAAAACGATAAAAATGTACTGACACACAAAAGCACACTGGTGCAGCAGGGAGCGTACCCTGGTTCCTAGGGTCCTGTGTCACATAGATCAATATTCAGTTAACACACATCAACCCATCCTATGGTGTTTAGGTCAAATTTGGCCCATTTTGAGTTTAAATAGTTGAGAAATATTATGACGAGGAAGTGGGCTCACCCTGACCTCCACCCCTAGCCTTAAAAAAGGTGAAAAGTTCCGTCCAATGTAGAGCTGTTATATTGAGAGTCATGCAACAGTGCTGGGGAGCACAAAATCCCTTGGCCAGTTCCCACAATAGCTCATGTCATATTAAGCAAACACAGAGCTGGAGAACAATAGGGCTGTGCAATAAGACCAAAATATCAGGTTCAGATAGAAGTCATTTTATATGAAGACTACAAGTACTCGTTACCCCTTTCCTTTTTCTTGACCCTATGAATTGAGCCCATGTATTTGTAGATTCGAGTTGTAACAGCAGCTGTTATCTCCATCGTCATGATTCTCCACCGTATGTTGTGTCTTGCTACATCGAAGTGGGGTGTTGGTGTTGAGCCTCGTATTTCTTGACGTGATTCTTGGCAGTAGATAAGGTTAGTGGTGTTTTGTGTTTTTTTCTGGGCCCACTATTCATACACAAACCAGGTCCACGTGACAGAAGCGGCCCCTCTTTCAGGGTAGGAGTCCTTCTCTTGTTCGAAAATTGTCACCTTCTGTGTTACGTCCACTCCTCGTGTCACGTCGGTTTGTGTTGCCTTCATGCAGATTCCGTGCCTGCGTCCATGCCGTGTGGAGAAACCCAACGCGTCATCCGAATGATGAAAAATACGCTACTCACCACTTACTCGAGTGTCCTCGGAACAGACACCGAAACCCGTTTTGCCCCAGTGTGTGAATGATGTGCGATGGAAAAGCACTGCATTCAAAATGTAAATGAAGCACTTTGAGTGGTTGTCAAGACATATACGGTAAATGCAGTCCATTAACCATATCACAAAGGCCAAAGCTTACCCATTATGTGTTGTATCAATGCAAGGAACACACAAGCCCAGAGGAACATATTGCTCTGTGCAGCACCTGCATGTCCAAAAAGGTAATTTGTAATGTGTGACCGTGGATTTCAACTCCTGGAGGAGAGTACATGCGGTGTAAGGTCTGCGTCAGTGCGGAAAACACTCTGTTACACAGTCCAATCTGCTCTACGGGCAGACAGGTCAGACACACAAGTAGCTGAAAGTCTGCCCGCGAACTCGGAGGCATTAGAGACAGATTTCCGAACGGCCTCTGCACAAACTCAATGTGAGGCCTGAAAATGGACCTGAAACAAACAACAGAGACAAGCCGGTGAAATCCTGCGTCTAAATCCCTCAAAATACATAAATAAATAAAACCGGGCCGTGGAAATTAATCACTGTAAGAAATCTGCCTCGTGTCAAAAGAGAGCAGAAAGACATCTGCTCCTGATTACACTGCTCACTGACAGCAGGATGTCTCCTCTGCCGTTCCTGTCTCAGCTTCATCATCCTCCTCCCTCTACGGTTTCAGAACACCCTCCGCTTTTTCGCAGCATCGCCCTCTCTCTCGGTGTTTCTTTGGCTTTCCTCCCTCGCTTTCTGTCTCACTTTTCTCCGGAGCTTTTGCCAATCCCTCGGCGCTGTCTGCAGCCAAGCCACGCGACGCGAGCAGCAGTAGCCTTGACATGGTGGTAATGAAAGAGGGGTCCGGACGTGACCTGTGGTGGCTCTGCTGCCGGCGGGACGGGGGGGGGGGGACGGGTGATGACCGCCCTGTCACCTGAACTCGTCTGCCTGAACTTACTGACCCCCCCACCCCCTCGTTGCTCGGCAGCGGGGTGATGAAAGGTCACCCCATCGCAGTTGGGATTTTTTGTGGATTTATTTTGAAGGTGATATCACATTATTAAATATAGCAGTATGATACTTGATACTCGTGGGAGGTGGGGAGGGAAAGATGTGAGGCAAACATACTAGAGGTACAATAGACAGGCGCTTGCCAGGGCTCTAAAAAGAAGTGGTCCAACCATAACCCTAACCCTTACCCAGCGTCAGACCTAAATCACTGCTCAAGACCTTGTGCTCGGGAGGCACAGAGAGTTATCCTTGGGTCAAAATCGCCCCTGGCGCCTGCGCCGGCAATGTGTAAAAAGTGCCGTGTGACATGGAGAAAGTGCGCTGTGTGAATGTGCGCGTGAATGTGACTGTTTGGCTGTGTTTAAATGCATTGAGAGCTATAAATACGGTCCATTTACCATTCACCGCACAGCACGGGTCCTGCAGGAACTTCACGGGGGAAATGAAACAGGACCACTAGAAAAAGAGGAACGACGAAAGCTTGTGAAAAGATGTATACAGCCATTATTGGCAAAAGGTCATAAGTCATAAGGTGTGGGAGGGCTTTATACCAACTCTTATGAAAGTATATATTAGATGGATTCAATTTTTTTAAGTTCAGCATTGTTACAGGAAGTAAAATAAGGGGCCATTATGATGATCTGTCCAACACAAGCTGCGAAACACAATATATGCATCCACAGGAGCAGCTGAAATGCCTGTTAACACCAAACTGATTCTGCAAAAGTCTCTTCTTTTTTTTTTTTAAGTGCCTCGGTGCCACAGCACCTCTTTTTTTTTTAGAGGGAGCCTTGAATGTTTAATGAGCGCCTGTCATACTGATTGTATACGACAGAAGCTGGCCGTCTGCGAGCAGCACACGGGTGCAGACAGGGGAGAGACACCCACGTTTTCCCCGCTTAAGTGTCTAGGGACGGAGAGTTGGCACGGGATCGGGGTCAGGCTGATTGGCAAAAGTGCTCGCTGCTGTAAGAACGGTTCTCGCTGTCATTCATCAGGACTCCACTCCGCTCTGTGTAATGCGCTTCTGTTAACAGGAAGCATATTGCTTTCAGTGGCGCAGTGGAAGAAGAAGTTTGGCAATCAAATGTTGGTTTAAGTGAAGAAACAAAACACTCAACTTTCAACCGGCAGACGTGTAAAGGAGAAGGAGCCTGCAAGGAGCGCTCAGACTGCTGCATGGCAGAAAAAGAAAAAAAAAGAAAAAGACATTGGTTCCGCTGCTTTCGTTAGCTACTTGTTCACTTATGCACTTCCCAGGCCTTACCGCCTCGCATCATCAATTTAGGATCACGCAAACGGTGTGGTCTTTGACAGCAACCTACACACTTCCTCACGTTTGTGTCTGGATTTCATACAAAAAGAAAAACTCCTCTTTGCACTCTCACGTTCCTGGTGGATCATTTTGACACAGTTCAGAGCTCAGCAGCGTGGATGTGGGGGTGCAAGGGGTCCCGTCCCCTCCAGCGGCGCTCCACGCGGCCCGCCCCCAGACAGCATGAACTCACCAGAACAGCACGGTAAGCTCATGAGACGCAGGCCATGGCGGCTTTGGAAAAGCTATCCCCTGACATTTTCCATTCATAAAATTCCCGGAATTGAGATGAAGGAGGGAAAATAAATCAGGCTGCAGCCCGGTGTCTGTGTTTTTTCATATATGGCTTCTTTTTTTCTTTTTCTTTTTTTTTGTTCATGTTGCTGTGATTGGCAGAATGAGGGTTTAGCCATATGTTTCCTCCTGCTACCAGTCTCCACAGCCTCCTTTTGTTTTTCCTACTGACATTAAATAGACATGAAGACAGAATATGCTGAGTGTGCCCTCCAAGTGAAGTGGTTGAAAATGAGAGGCTTTTACGACATGGAAAGGTCTTCATTAGTCTGTGTAATACCACCACCACATGACTATAATTTTAAAAATGCCTATTGAGTCTCTCCCCAAAAGCCCTTGGTTTCGTTTTGGTTCTAAAACACTCAGTCTGATGTACAGTGGCTTGGTTGGTTTTCATATTCAAGGGAGAAAATTGGTGAGCTGGATTGAATCAGACAATTCAATTCCTGTTTTTCTAATCGGCAGTTCTTTGAGTTGGGTTTTCATTCACTACATCAGGGTCGTCCTGCTAACACACCTGCTCCCGCTGCACCAACAGCTGTGCATTGTAAAGATAAAAACAGGATCAACTTTGAAGAGGGTGAAAAAAAGGAATATGTCATTTCATCAAACAAACAGAAGTGATCCCTTTTCTTCCCCCTGATCCCTTGCAAACTGGATCAAAAAACCTGCAGAACTTATTTTCACAGCGCACACATCACGCCGAGCCCAAAGCACATGTCTCTGCGGTTAAGGTTGAAAAACAGGAAGACTTGAAAAGGACTAAATCATTTGAGGCCCATTGTGTGTCCCAGCATCCACTGTGTTTCTTTTCATGGCTGTGGAGTGCTGTGATGAGCCGATACACAAGTGTAGCCGATCATCACCTCCGATTAATCACCTCGTTCACTAGTGTATCCATCACTTCGTACAACATTATTGCCTCATAATGTCCCTCTCTATCGCTTAACCCTTTGATTTTTTTTGGTGCATTATAGATATGGTGTCAAATGTGGGCCGCAGGAGGGAAATTATAAATATACCAGACACTGGGCTTATTACTCAAGCAATAAAATACTGCACAATATGGTGGAGCGTTAAATCACGTGATGGAGCACGGTCGAGCAAAGCGAGCTGTCCATTTCTGGACAAAGGAAAATTCTATCATGTTATTCTTGGGACAGTTTAACCAAAGTGATCCAGAGGGGAACATTGAAATCAATTTCAAATGGACTACACCGATTCTGGCTGCTCTGAGGGCCCTAAACTTGAAGTTGACATTTACAGATTTAAGTTTTTCGGAATTTATTTACGTTTATTCTCATGACTGTGACCAACTTTAAGCCTTATTGCTTTTTTAGTATCATTATGTCCTCAGAAACAGCTAAGTGGTAAAATGTATTTGAAAAAACAAGAGCCTTTTTGTCTGAAGGCCTCATTTGGATCTATCACCAATCAGAATTTAGGTGGTGTGCAAACCATGTTTTCCTTTGATTGACAAGTCACAAACCAATGTGCGTTTTTTCATAGTGAAAAAACAAAAAGCTATGTAAGTTTTGATGTAATTTTACAGTGCAATATGTTTATACTTCATGTGGTGATATAAAAGACTTTCAGGAAATTCAATTGAGTCATTTTTGGTAAGCAGGCCTGTTTTTGGCAACTCCAACAGAGTAAATACCTGAAAAAAGAAAAATGCAATCTGGCAGAAAGAAGTCTTAATCATTGATTTGTAAAATTTCCCTACAATTTCTTCATGAATCCAGGTAAGGTGATGTAGAAAATCAGCGTGGTATAAACGGTATGGAAAAAATCTGTTTCTGGGATTTTGATAATATACCATGATTCATTTACACACACTCTGTGATGCGTGGAGTGCGAAGAAAATAATGTGCGGCGCGACCTTTGTCTGTCTTTTGTAAAATGCGCCCTCTACGGGCGTTTTTGTGCCCTCTGAATGTGTGCAGTGTTGGGGTGCGAGGTGTCGACCGGACGACGGGCCCAGCCCGGCCTGCAGAGGCGGCCGCCGTCGCCGACCGTCTTCTCTTCAATGTGATGTTCTCTCTCTCTCTCTCCTGTGTGACTCATGTGGACTTGTGGTATGCGACGTCCCCTGCTGCACACGGCCGCTAATTGGGATCAGCATATTACCCACCAAAACAATGCTGCGGTGGTGTGAGTCTGCCGGGGTCCAGTGGCCTTTTATTCACCGCAGACCCAATAATCCCCCTGTCTCTGGGGGCAAAGCTCATTAAATCTCGGCTGGAGCCCATTATGAGCGCCCGCCGGCTCTGGCACCTCCTGCAAATCCTATCATGGCACAGTTTATGGAGCCGTGGCTAGCGCGGCGGGCTAGCGGACAACTAATCACAGCCCCGGTGTTTGGACTAGCAGATTAGCACTCCTCACTGATCGCTGATCCCTTGGGATTAAAGCCACACAGCGGCCGAGCCCAACTGTACGGGATGAAATAGGAACACACAGGCATGTCGGCCCTCACACAAACACACATGGGCCTATATAAAACGCACGAATTTCAGCAACAGCCTCTTTCGACTTATTTGCCCTGAGATTTGTTAAAGTGAACTGGGAGCTGAAACACCTGATTCTCATCTATAACTCTCTATTGGCTGGCCCATGTGTGTTCCGAGCAGCCCTAGAGGCTAAAAGGCACATCTCACTCCGGGAATCTTAAAACTGTGTGTTGCTCTAAAAGGGACTCAATGTCTCTCTTATCAACTCGTGCTCGTCTGCAGGGGTTTATCCTGTGGAAGTTTCTTGTTTGCCTGTTTTTTTTTTTTTTTTAAATCTCAAGTATTCTTATTCCGTTTAGTGTGTTTTATTGTCCTTTTACTGCCTGTGTTTATTGTGTACTTTTACTATGAAGTGTCTGCAAACCAAATTTCCCTAATTGGACAGTAAACTTTGAAGAACAGTTGCAATCTTTTTAGGAACATCTAATAGGAAACAGGACGCAGAGAGCTGCATCGTCGCGTTAAAAGACCCAACTCTCAGACTTCAGAACATGAAGTCTGACTGAATTAGAGCCCATATGTGTTTTTCTAATTAATCAAAATGCAACTCAACATGCCCGACCCAACTGATGTTGTACAATTCATGTGGTCCGTGTCATGTTCATTTGTGCTGCTTCACTGGGGCGACAAGCTGATGTAACTGTACGCATAGTTTCCCATCTGTGCTGCAGAATCCATTTGACGTTGTTTGCTGCCATGGTTATCCATTCAGAAAAGCTCTGAAGTTTTTCATCGCATTGAGAAACAATGACAACAATAGCAAAGCTGAGTGAGAGCAACAGGGCGTGACTTGAAAGCAGGCAGACACTGCATTCTTAGGCAGGATCCCCACTGGAGGATGAGGCACATCCTGATGTTGCACTTAAATACTTTGAATATTAAATTCATACATCACTAAAGATTTCATATTGGGTTTCACGCTCACAGTGTGGTTCAAATATCAAACAACAAGTGACGAACCTTACTGCGCATTGCCAAGATTTCCTCCAGCGCACAGGCACACTGCCCTCAACCCCACAAAAACCATCGCCCGTGTCATGAATATGCTCTGCGTGAGTATAATGTGAAGCTCCCGCTGGGAAAAATCATATCGTAGTGACAACGTAATTACATAACAGAAAAGGCACTGTCAAACAATTAAAATGCAACTCCCTTGAGGGCAAACAAGCTCATTTCTGCCTTTTGTCAAATCAATGCCGCAATACAGAATTAAATAAAAAATTACATTTTACAGTATGTACACATGCAAAAGGCTCAGAGACAGCCATTTCAAGCCAACAATACCTATAATACTGTATGTGCCCTAACTATACTTGCAGATCTGTGAGTGAGGAAGGATGGGAGATTTTATGTGCATTCCGTGGAAGGGAGGTATCGGCAGAAGGTGGACGTTTGTTTAACGGTTTCAGTCTCGGTTTTAGAATCGTTACACTCACACTCAACATACATATTAAACTGAGACAGTAAACACACTGTGCTGTGTTACATTAGTTATTTTCCCTCTGGCTCCACCGGCAGCTTCAAGATGAGTCACTATGCAGTAGGTCTATCGCTTGAAAGCAGTGTCAAGCTGCTGGTGCAATGCATTGAACTGGCTTCGGGCAGAATAGCAGGGGTTTGTTGAATATGTATCAGGTCGTGTGTTATTGCACTTGCAGCCTTTCTGTATACTAGGCTCGAGGCTGCAACAGTATCTGTCTTTAAATTGCGTTAGCGAGGGGAACGAGTGAGCTCTGATCGCCAGAGAGAGAAGCAGGGAAGCAGCGCAAAGGGGGCGAATGAGAAAGGCCTCTATAGGTAACGAGAGGCAAAGAGTAGGACCCTCGACACTCCACTCTCAATCCTAATGGCTTTGGAAAAATCTGATGCTAAATTCAGAACAGAGAGCAATTAAGGATTGACATTACAGACAGAAGAAGGAGGCTGAGAGAGGGAACCAGGGCCTGAGCATTAAACTGTCAGAGATAAAAGCTTTATTGTCAAATAGTTCTTTAACGTCATGACTGCTTCGCTCCTGCCTGTCAGGCAGCTATTGGTTTGACTTTATTTCATTTTTTGGGGGATGAAAATCAACATGCAGAGAGTTTTGAATTTAATTAAAATACAACGGGTCAGCGGGTTCCGTGGTTATGTGCTGGAGAAACCCTCTGACATCTGGTTTTATTTGGCCTTTTCAGAGTGCGTCTATCACATTACAATTAAGCTTTTCTCAGTTTAGCCACGGCTCAATTGCCTTACACAGCAAATACGCAAAAATACTTAGTTTGCGCGAGGCAGGGCGCAGGATGAGGAGCATTATGCAAACCAACCCATCTCCAATAAAACAACTTATCAAACTGCTACTGACTACATTTGAATTGTTTGAAACAATCAAAAGGCTTCACCTTTTTATACCTGGGGATGCAAGAGAAGTAAAATAACTCTACTCCTTTCTCTTCTACAGCGACATTGGGACGGTCCTAAACTTTGCCTCCGGCCGAGGTCAGAAAACCCACTGGTAGCAGATTGTGGTGGTCAGTCAATTTTGCTCAACTTTGGCCTAACAGCGGCTGAAAAAAACGAGGGCAGTGTGCACCAATATGGCATGTGCACTGTAAATAACAACAATCGTCAATGAAAACAACACCTTGCTCTGCATAATGTTGCACGAGCCTGTCTGTAATGAAAGCAGGGTTACCGAATTCAAAGTGGACCAAATACATTCTCCGGCTGTGATGGAGTGCTGTAAGTGGAAAGACTGGGTGCAGTCCTCAACACTCTCCGATTATCAATCACGTCAGGGTCATACCAGTAATTCATTAATAATAGACTACATACAGCAAGGTTAGATATAATGCATTTTCTTTACAAAGAAGGGCTCCTCGACTCTTACGTCACTGATGCAATCCACTACCATCAGCCGGGCCTCATTGGCAACAGCTCGTTCAATCAGAAGACCGTACGACTTTTTGAACCTCTGAGCTTGTGGCGGATCAGTAAATGTAAAGTGCCAAATGTGCAACAGACAAACAAACAAACAAAGAAAAGGTTTTGTGTCAAATCCAAGCTCGTCCTGTAAAATGCTTTGCCGAGTCGTGTGGAGGGAGGGAGCATCGTGGTGACCCAGGAGGGCAGAGATCCATCTGTCACGTCTGGCCATTTTCAACAGTTCGAACACAGGGGAGCGCCAAGTCATCCCACAGAGCGGATGGCTCGTCTCTTATCCGTTCTGATGAGCAGAATGTTGAAGCATGTGGAGTTTTTAGGAACATAAGGAGATATTTTCAATTTTGACACAATCCGCACAGTCAGTGGCACCAGTGTGTGTTTTGGCCAGTACGTACGCACTCCTCAACTTTGCTTATGAAAGAAGTTGGCTTATCAGACAAGTGAAACCTGTGTAGAGCAGATGGCTAATGTAATATCTCAACGCGTGTGCGACTTCATGCACTGAGTGATGAGCGGCGACATGGTGCTGGGTAAAGTACAGGGTTAAAAACGGTCACGTGGTGGTGTCTGGTAAAAATGAGATAACATCAGCCTGTTTTAAGTGTGATAGCACTGTAATAACCTCATTATTCACTCTCAGTCCACTTTGTAGCAAATCTATTCGACCACTCCCCTATTTCCAGGCCGCTAAAGACGGGACTCTAAATAGCATCATGCAGCATCACACCGCGGTGTCTGTGATGGAGGAGGAAGGTTAGAGGAAGGAGCCAAGGAAATGAGGCCAATTTACCCATGGGGCCCCACTAACCAGGAGTGGGCAAACAGGTTCCACATAGAGACGCCATCAAAATACAGCCTAATGGCAACTTGGGCCCACCCACTTCCTGCTCGGGTGCTCCCCAAGGGGGTGTTCTCGGACCCCTGAGTTTCTGTCTGGGTGTCTTCCTCCCAGCTAGCCTGTCTTTCTGCACCTCATTGCATTTAGTCTGGCTGTGAACGTCTCTCTGTTCCTAAGTGGAAGGCTAAACAAACTGCACACTTTGCCACGAAATGGGGTTCAAATTAGAGCGATGACCTCAGGCTGGAAAGGAAAAAAAGCCACTGGAAGTGAAATTCTACAGAAGGGCTACTGTGCAGGAAGAGAGGATGCTTTTTGCCAGACGACTGAGGCCACTGAGGGAGGCTCACTGTGTTTCCAGTGGCAGTAAAAGGGAGCAGGCCCGACCAGCGAGCACAGAGTGTGCAGGGCAGACTGGAAGTCAAAGAATTTCCGTCACAGTGTGAGAGTGAGAGAAAGAAAGAGTGGGCTAGTGTCTGCCAGCAAGAGCACACTCTCATTTTCCACAAGGGAGAAGTTATGGCGTGATTTACATGTATGCCAAACCACTCCATTTGGCGGGAAATTGATGTGTGTGTGTGTGTGTGTGTGTGTGTGTGTGTGAGTGTCAGCATAGACGTGTGTGAGGCCAGCTAGTTAGTAAGATCTGCCCTGCTGGCTGCAGGCACACGGAGACATGTGCACACAGGCACACGCACATCATTTAATTTCCCACCTCAACAAGTGTGCCATCATGCTGGGCACAGTGGAAGGAAGGCTGGGTGCAGCGCGGCGATTCGAAAACCAGCACTTGACATATTCAGCCGCAGAGTCAAAGATGCTTTGCATATCATGCATATACCACGGTCAATCAAACACTAATAACAGCTCTGCCTCGGCGCAGAATTACAGTTGGGAAAGGGTCATTTTGTGCCTCTCAGCTCTGATGTCTTTATTTTTATATCTGCACGGCCGACCGCGGAGGATAATTGGACGCCTGTAAGTGCCTCTGCGACCTCATTAGTTGTATTTCAACATCACACCTCAAGTTGCTCTCCAGCACGCGCTGCGGTCACCACGCAGGGGGTGCAGGGTCACACCGGTGATCAGGTAAGTACCTGCGTTGTCACAACAGCCAAACAACCATATCTGGGGCACGTCATCACTTTTCCAGATTCTATTAGCTACACTAATATGTCCGCTAATGATGAGGCATTACAGAGGCCAAAAATAACCTGGCAGGGTGGCGAGGCTTCGTCGCGGCTCTGCGTGCCGTGGGCTATAAGAGTATATGGACTGTGGCCGTGGCCCGCTGGGCTCACCCTCTCCTGTTTGGCTCGGCCTCATTATGGCACAATCACACCTCGCTATCTATGGAGCTGCCACGGTCTGCCTGGCTGCCAGTCCAGACAGGTGGGAGGGAAAGGGGAGAGAAGGACTCAGTCGAAACAGGCAGAGAGAGCACGAGGTAAACGTGAGAGAGTGGTAAAAGGGTAGAAAGGAATGCCACGGTGGTCGCATCAATGAGGAGTTAGCAAGAGAATAAAAGGGACAAGTGGGCGGAAGGAATATGGGGGAAAAAAAGGTGAAAACCAGTGGAGACGATAAAAGAGCGGGTAACTGAGACAGAGGCCAAGAAAGGGGGGGGGGGGGGTGCATGAGTTTGTGGATGACTGTGGCAATGTTTCTCTTTCTCCTCCCCCTCCTTATTTTCCGTCTGAGTTACACGGTCATTTGGCGGCCTCGGTCTGAGACCACCGGCGTGTTTCCACTTGGCCGTCTGGTCGTCTGCCTGTCTGTTTATCTGCGTGTCTTCCCGACTACAGGTTTCGTACTGTCCTCCTGGTCGTCCACTCAAATTCTCTCCTCCCGTCTGTCTTTCGTCCGGGGCCCACAGTTTGTCTGTCTGCTTGGCCCGCTGACAGTTTCTCACCGCGATCAACGCAGGAAAAGCAGAGCCCTCATTTCCCAGGAGGACTGTAGGGCTGAGGTGGGTGAAGCAATCAACACACTAAATATATATATATATGTGTATATATATTGTCTCCCCTGTTGCTCTGCCCCGATGCTACCAATCAATCTTCAGTGAGGTTCACCCGGCCTTTAAAGCTCCTGTGCCAGGATCAGAAGGCCAGTGGCTTCCAGCGTGGACACTGCTGGTTTTGCTGCTGGTATCATCTTGTGTTTTGACATTTGTGTTTTTTTAATGTTAATAAACCCCCATGGTTCCAGTTGTTCTAGAGGTTTTCTGTCGTTGATCTGGGTCAGGGGTTGAGTGTTGCGCTTGCAATACATTCTTTCAATGACAGGTGTTTGGTTCAGGTGACAAATGGCCAAGGGGAACGAAAAAGCACGCAAATGTGTCTGTCTTATGATGGGAAAATGAGTAAAAGTTGCCATTCACCAAGAGCCAGCTTCGCCGTGTGTCCTTTGTTAGTTATGTTTTGGCTTTTGGGAAGGAGCGGGACTGATGCCAGGTCTGCACACACGTTTCCACACTTAGCGTTCACACCCAAAAACTCTTCAGCATCTGGAAACTACTACCCAAATCTCTAATTTAGCTCATTATGGCCTTCGTTCCCATCAAAAATGCAATCTCTGACATCCAAACAGAAAAGCTGTTTGTTTTTTTATGAATGGTAATATCAAATAACCAACAATCCGTTCAAAAGTGTCAAGGTCTTCAATTACCAAAGTAGGTTTTTCTGTATAAACCCATCGTGACGTCATCTCACCAGACGGAGCAACAGCAGCACATTCAACAGTAGCACCTGTGCAGTATATCTGGCATCATGCACAGTATAATGTAACTTTTTGGTTCGAGGGGATCCATTAACCAACACGGAGCGGAACATAAAATACAGAGAGACGGGCAAAAGAAAAATATGCTGGTTTTATTTTTTTTGGTCTTTATAGTGGAAAATAACAGAAGCACTCAAAAAAAACCCCACAAGAGCATAAAACATAACAACCACCAGCGGTTTAAACGGGGGTCAAAAGTGTCATGAGGAGAAGGTCAAGAGCCCTCTGGAATGATTCAGATATGTTTACAGGACCAATAATATGAAAAAAACAAAAACACAATTGAGGTTCTGTATGTGACATTTTTCAAACACCAGGGAAGAATGTCTGATGGGAAGTAACTTTCCCTCCTCTTATCCTCCCCCACTTCACTCCCTGCCACTTGCACTTCACTTCTTCTCCATCAACTCGATGTGCTATTTTTGCTCCCGGTCCCCCGCCGTGTCGCACAGTAGATGATGGAGAGAACACAACAGAAGAAGCACAGGACGTCAGGTGGAGAGGAGGACAGCGATGCCGGCGCTTAGCGCAGTGGTCGCTGCGGCCTCCAGGCGTGATAAGAGCGGAACACCTTGGCTGGAACATGTACTCCACTGTCAGCCAGCCAGGACAGAAACCCGTATTGACCAAATATAAAAAACTTATACCTGAATACAGTGACGAGTCTTGTTCATGGCAATTAGGATTTGATTCAAAGTATATGTTGTTGGAGAAGGTGCAGGAGTCGGCGAACTACTACTATCTGTTGATATTTTTTTAAAAGAGCGACGTCAAAGGCACAGTTTGAGTTTAAAGCAGAAATCCAGACGTTTACATATCTTGGCAGACGTGAATGCAGCAGAGATGCATTTGCTGCCTTGTTGCACCACGTGACACTGTGGGTGTTTCTTCGATTCAAACCGGCGCGCTGTCTGACCGTGTCTAGAGGTTTAGCCACACTTAAAGGGGTCATCGCGGAGAAAGGTCAACGCACGGGGGACAGTGCGAACAAGGATGCATGAGCTGATCCCAGCCGACACCGTAGGACAGGGGAAACGTAGGACAATTTAGATTTGCCAGTCAAACAAACCTCCATGTCTAAAGTCTGTGGGAGGAAACAACGGGACCAAGAGATAAGCTGCGCAGGCATGGGAAGAACATGAAAATCCCACGGTTCAGATAAGACAAGATGTTATGTAAGATTGCACAACAGGACAGTTCTTTTAGCAATAATTTGCAACGAATAATAATTTGAGAATCAAAATTAAACTTCTATCAGCTTTGTCTTCCCGTAAGCGTTTCCCAGTTTTAATGTTTTACTCCCTGTCATATTGTAGCAGGTTTGCCTTTAAATACATACTTACTGTATTAATAATCATCTGCAGCATTACTCCCATTTTTTCCTACGCAAGCTTTTTGCAAATGTCATCTCTGTCTCTCCTGCCGACCTCAGACAGCCTCTGATATTCAAATGTGGCTACAGCTGCACTACTTACACTTCAGCCCACGATTCACCAAGTGCTTTTAGTTTGCCTGTTTCACACCCAGGTCTTCCCGGCGACCTTCTGGGCTCGCATGGTGTCAAACCATCCGGGCTGTGCCGCAGCGAGCTGCCATGTTGGAAAGCAAAGGGTTGAAACATAGTGAGAAGAATCTCCTTAAAGGCAGAGTCTGGTTAGTTTTGGTCAGCTTGAAACGTGGATTTACGATTGGCGCATCGGTCCGTCCGCAAGGCAGCGGTGGCGTCACTTTGAGGTCACTTCCGGCGCATCTAGGATGTTTCGCGAGGTTCGCGCACCTCTCATTTTTGGTAACTTGGCGCTCGCGGCGCTCGCGGCGCGTCCGGCGCATTGGCGGCATGGACGAGTTGGAGGCAAGACCCCCGCTCATATGATCCGTCGATAGGACAGATATTCACAGATGGTAAAAACCGAAACTAAGTCATGGCCCTGTTGAGATCTCTCCTACACCGCCAGACAGTGTTGTTCAGGGAGAATGAGGGGAAGTTTTCACTACGACGCCCCCCCCGTCGTCGTTCAGAGGACGAACAGACCACCTTCTTCTTTTACGTCGCTTTCCTGAAGACAAGTTTAAAACCACAATTTCTTCCTCATCTACCGATCCCAACACCAGCTCTGTCGCCGTTGCCACGGTGCGTGGCCGCCTCTTTCTTGTCCTTGCGGTGAGTCCAGCGGTGTAGACTCTTGTCTAGGAGAAGACTGCACTCTGTCAGGCGCGCCCGAAGCGCCGGTATAAACCAACGGTGAACTGCTGTGACGTCACCACCGCCGCGGCCGCATGCACGGACCCACGTGTCGAGCATAAATCCAGCTTTCAGAGTGCAGCTTGGTTGATTCAGTGTCAAGATGAGGATTATATCAGTAATTCACCGATCCAGTAAATTGATCACCGGGCTGCTGATATGGTTCTGAAATAATAACAGCAACAGCAGTAGCAGAGAACAGCTTGTTTTAATTGTCTCTGAAGTGGAACAGCTGGCTGCGAGTGCTGGGCCTCACAGCATAACACAGACGGGGGGGAGAGGGAGGACGACAAGTACAGAGAGAGCGGGGGGGGGGGGTTTGGGGCCCATGGCCAGGGGGTTGAGGCTCAAGCCAAACACTGTCATTCTGCTCTTTAGAACATAAGAGAGTTTGTCCTCACTGACATCAGCACGACTCGGATCCGGCGAGACAAGCAGCTGCGAAACGCTCCAGCCGATCACAGCAAACAGTTACAGTCGTCTGTGGATCTTATAAAAAAAAAAAACTGTTCAAAAGCATTCAAGAAAGCTGTGTCCGCCAGCAGGTATCATTCTAGAAATACCTTGGGCACAGCCCGCTGCTGCTGGAGGTGAGTCAGACGCTGCAGCTCCACCTGCTCATCAAGGCGCAGCATCCCGTGGAGATCTCATCTCCTCTCAAGGCCATTACTCTTTGGTTTTCACTTCGCTGCAACGACTTGACGCTGCGGTGACAATTACTCAATGATCATTTTTTTTTTTATTGTGTTACTAATAAAGTCAGTAGTGCCGCCTCCGTGCAGTCGCACCTCATGTTGCCTCTTCTTTGGCGTTGACAAACTCTCTGGTCATCGGCTGTGGAGTGGTCTCTTAAAGCTGCTGGTTATGAAGTGCTCGACTGAAAGGTCAAAGTCATCACATACTCTTCAGGACCACCGAGGCAGAGCTTTGTTATCAGCAGCGCACAGGAGCAACGTGAGCTGCCGCGGCTCATCCCGGCATTTTAGTTCTCGCACGTGAAATTCATTTTTCACCCAAATGGTGCTTCCGGAGCCACATCTGTGCTGCGGTGCGGCGCACCTCGTGGTGCAGATGAAGCAATTGTTTTTTTATTGAACTGTCAAAACTGGTATTGATGGCGGCACAGTGTGCGAGCCTTCTGCACTCTGTAGGATGAAGCCATTCATAATACACGTGACATGACATGTGGCCGGGCGGGATGATGGCACGTGTTGCTCAGAGAGCAACAATGTCTCCGTGGGTCTGTGTTATCTTAGAGCTCAAAGATGAATTATGTTGACGTTGAAGGTGCAAACACAGATGGAGAATGCAGCGTATAGTCTGGATGAGAAGATGGTACAGTATCTTGTTTCGTGGTCACCATACGAAAAGGTCTATGACACACACTGTACATACACGTGTTAGTATGCGCTGTGGTCCTCAGCGTAGATCTGCATTGTTACATGTTTCCATTAGAGCTGATGAAAGTGAGTGTGACGCAGGATTTGAAAACCTTTTTTTTGAAACCAACCGAACCGACGGCTCACTTTTTCTTCCCGCTACATCTTAAATGTATGCACCTGTTTACAATGCGCGATGAATTCTGATCCAATCTGGCAGAAAACAAATAATGTTCCTGCAATGAGGCCTTTCTACCGAGTGTTTAACCTGATATATTACACCAAGATGCTGCGGTGAGACAAAGGGCCTCTCCGTTCCCCAGTCATGAATATTCAAATGAGATGTCCAATTTGTGTTGGGGGAGATTATTGGAAAGCTACCGAAGCATGCAGGATTCTCCCTAAAGCCCGGCTCAAACCATGTTATGCACTAGACTGAATGACTTGCGTAGATACAGTCTGAAATTAAAGTGGGATCCCCTGCCCGCTCTATTAGAAGAAAAAAAGAATTGAGTCAGCCCGTTGGCATTTTAAGCCGCTGGCAAAATCCAATATGTCTCCTGAGTAAGACCTTATGAGTTCTGCCTGGCAGGCCAGAGCTTTACGCAACTGCTAAAGTTTTGAGCTTTGTGAAAAAGAAAGAAAGCGGGGGAAGTTAAGGAAAGAATAGAAGTTTGTGCAATTTCAAATGTATGGTACATTTTTCTAACGCACAATAAATAAATGGACACGGACAATGACACGGATCATGTGGTATTGGTTGTCGTATTGCAGATGAGGGGAACGTGAGTCCACTGACGGGGGCTGTTTTTCTATTTTCACGCCACGAGAGCGACAACATAGGCGACGTGCAGTGGTATCTGCCCACACTGGCCGGTGCTGGTGGCTGCTTCAACCAAAGAGGAGGCTTTTCCAAACATCACTTACACATTATTTCAGTTGCGTCGCACCAATGAACTGCACAGGGACCTGTGACAGGTTACGCGATGATGTCACAAGGGAGAATGAGGACAACATCAGACAAGATCAGGCCCCCAATATTATTTATATCTATCATAAATCTAATTTTATGGCCAGCTCAAGATATTCCGTAGACCCTGACACTAATGAGCATCAAGGATCTTCAGACTTGGCTTTTAAAAGAAAGACTGAGCTGTGACTGGTCAATATCACTGTACTCTTCAAGGCACAATCGCCGAGCTCACACACTTTGCAAACGTCTTTTTCTCCTAACTTGGATCTCCGAATGATTAGGCTCAGCAATTGAAGTCAAAGAAGGCAGCAGCCATAGAACACAAGCAAGTTAAAGAGATGTCATGTTGAGTTATCGTGCAAAAAAACAGCCGTTTTTTTTTTTAAATTCATCTTTCACCTGCACCACCAAACATATGTTTGTCACATCGCCTTCTTTTAGGAAAGAACGTGTGCGTCTGTGCTTACAGTTCAGCGAAGCACAGTACTTAACCACTTGCAAAGCTACTGTCACCTTTTTAAAGACAATCCAGGCAGATAGGAACAGACCGAACAAAGAGAATCTCAGTGCTCAGTCGACTGCAGTGGCTTGGATGCCTTGTCACCGAGCACAAACGGGACAGTGCAGATCAATGTGCAGAATTACTGCATGGTGCTTACGCAAACAGAATAGGTCATTTAAATGGGTTTTTTTCCTGTAAAGTAGCTTACAAGCTCTATGTTTGACCCTTGGCCATATCAGCTGCATTAATGAGCCGTGAGGCCACATAGAGACATTTATCTGACTAAACACACGCGCGTTAAGATGCTGGCAGCGTGAGCAGGTGAAGATTGAAAAATCAGTTTTTTTTAAAACACGTGTCTGCAGGAAGGTTAAGGGCTGAAAATGTCATGACACGTGAAAACTTCACACATTGGAATCGTGACATTCACACACATGAAACCGTTCCCAAATTCCCCCCACAGATGTGCACATACGCACAGCACCGGCAGCACTGTGATGCGAGCGGTAATAACCTGTGCCCGGGACTCACCAGCACCCGGACACGCTGCGTTTCGACACGAGAGACCATTGAAAAGGCAACAACAACAGCCGTTCCCTGCGCCCTGGAATCATTTATTGTGCGCTATGTGTGGCTGGTCTGTACACGTGTGTGCGTGTGCGTGTCCAACTGGTTATGTATTTTGTGCACATTTGCATCAAAGTTTGTGCACCCCAGTCACTCAGGGGTCCCTCCTCCTGCCCCACATCCCTGCAGAAGACATCACTGCACACTGAGCACTGCTGAAGGGTCTCACACACACACACACACACACACACACACACACACACACAAGTACCTCGGTCACAGCCTTTCAGTGACTCCCTGCACTCTGGCCAAAGAAAAGGACCTTTATTACCAGTCGTACAGTACGCCTACGCTCTGCAGAGCAGAAGCGAGACCGAGACAGCCAAGAGAGTCAAATGAGGAAGAAAAGACTGGATGAAAAGAGATACAGAGCTGAATAAGGTTCGCATGTAAGGTTTGAACAGGGGCAGAAGACAGAAGGTAAACCTGAAGAAGGCCAGACCAAGCTTCTCCTGAAATGCGTTCAAGGAAAAAGCAATTCAGTATAGGTGAACAGTGTTCTCTGCAGAAGCGACAATTCTGTTGGAGTAAACCTTGCTACTTAGACCTCAAGAAAAAGGAAAGAAATGAGGAATACCGTGGAGGCACCTCGCAGAGAAGTCGATTGCTGTGGCATTGCATCATGGCCCCGTGAAGGAGGAAATGCTCATTCGCTGGAATGTAGCGATGCCTCGCGAACGGACCATTATGCGGAACAATGCAGACACTGTCCATGTCACAAGAAGGCCTGAGTTTGATGAGGTGTCATTAGGTTGTGATGGCAGGAAATCAGCAGACAATCCGGGTTGAACATACAGAAAATATCTAATTAGGAAATACTGAAAGTTCATGGCTGTGGGTGATAATCAGTATCCAACATACACATAACATCATAGTGGCTTCGCTGTAATTTGGATGTTTTGTGTGGTGATGACATGAGTAATGAGTGATCATGGACAGTGCTCACCACTGAGCAAGTGGTTTCCATTTAGGATGAATTTTTTTGTGGTTTTTAATGTCCCTTATTCGGGCAACTGGAAACAGATTGGATTCTTAGTTTTCGGTGTAGTTCAGAAGCAATTCTACAAGCAAGTGGCCATTAAGGAGGCACTACAATCTACTTACTCACAGCGATGTCTCTTCAAATTGCAGATTCTTGTGATAACATGGTAATTCTGGACTAAAACCTTAAGTATTTCATTATTGCTAAACCAGATGCCAAAGTGCTAAGTAACCACTGCACCACTGTGCCACCCGTAATAAAATCCAATAAATCTCTGTGCTTGTCATCTGGGCTGAGCAAGAGAACCTACAGTTGTGCGCCAATGAACCACTGCATCTAACAAAAAAATGTATTCTTTGATATTTTATACTATTTTGATACAATCTACTTTGTCTATTTCAATTGTATTCTAAAGCAGATCCAAACACAAACCCATGTGTTTTGGCACAGATCAATGTTATCACAGTTTAGTTTGCCATGTCTTTACCTTCACCGTCTCCTCATAATACTTCTTCCTCTTTGGTCTTGTAACTGCTGCAGTGAATAAAGAGAAACTTTTTAAGATACAAAAAAGCCGAAGAGAGCGGGGAATGAAGTGAAATTACACAAAAGATTCAAGTCCATCTTGCTTAATATTTTGTGCAGTACAGTTGAAAAGCTTCAATATGACATTGCGGTGGTAATGTATCTGAGTCGCCATCTAATAGAATCCACTGAGATTGCCTTGTACATTGGAATCAGCAAATGAATACAATTTTTTTGACACTTTTTAAGCACAAACCCAGAAGCCGCGGTTGAGGGTTACCAACGTTTACCCATGTGGGCAGAGTGATAGAAAGAGTGCAAATGGTCTGCTAAACAAAAGTCTCTGTTTTTGCAGGCGCTCTGCATTAAAACGACAATGAGAGACTAAATATTGCCGGGAGTACATAAACTGTGTGGTTTCAGTGAGGTTGTTTAAATGTGTGGGTGCTCTGATGCTCGCTCCTTTCCTCCAAGAATCCAGTCTGGACGACTCTGGCTTAGTCTGGCAAGACCGCGTTGAAACATATAGAAAAGCCCTCTGTGCTGCCAGAGTGGCCCATTTCTCATAATTAATAGCGGAAAATAAAACCCTGGGTTTCTTTTCAGCACTTTGTCAAGGCTGATGGAGAGCCACGGCTCTATTGATCCGTGTATTCGTATAGCCCTCAGTAGCAATGACTTCATCAAAGCTTCTTCAAAAGATAAAATTCGAACTATTCTGGACAAAATTCCCCTCCTGCCCTAAACTGTCACCGATTTATCTTCACACACAGCAATCTGAGATGTGGCTGTAAAACCTGATAATCAACCAATCAACCTTCACAGAGTAGCTTCAATGATTTTCTTCTTGTAAACCGTTACACTGTCTCGTAGGCCCTAACCCCAACTAGGCTGCTCAATGAAGCTTTTCCCCTAGTTAGCACTTGTTGATATGATTAGTCTTTGTCAATAGGCTGCACACCACGGTCATTTGTGTAGCTAGGGTTTACATCTCAGTCAGAGAACGCAGTCACACGTCAGTAGTGGTACCGTCTACATAATAGTTGAGGACAGGTCAAAGTTACAGGTGACCTTCTCATTGCAGCAGACGAAGGACTTTTCATCCTACTCGCCTTGCTGGATGCAGCCAATGCTGCATTGTCCGCATTAAACGGCATCAAATCCTGTTACTCAACCAGTCCTATTTGTGAGAGCTGTTTGTTGTACATGCCAAAATTAGTGTTTGGCATTTTTTGGCAATCCAAAATTGACAACAAGTAAATGTTAATCAATTAATGTTAAACAACAGCGTTCGTAAGTTAATAACAAGTCCTGCAAGGTTGGACCAGTTCCATTCACCTTATACAGTATTCGCTTCCTTTAGACATTATTATTAGGAAACACTTCATAAACTTTGATAGTTACGCAGATATATTTATCAATACAGCCAATCAATAAACTAAACTGACATTAATGTACTTTCCCCCAAACACTTAAGTATCATCATATTTGATGTTATGGTTACTCTAGACAGCACTGTCCCAGACTGCAACACCACCGTGAGGAACCTTGGAATCGCAGGACATGTCCTCTAGCGCAAACATAAAACCAACTTCAATGACTCATTTGTTTGCCCACGCAACCTTGCAAAAATAAGGCAAACATCTCCAAAGATGAAGAAGACTATTTGAAACATTCAATGCATTTGTTATTTCTAGGCTGACTTTGCATATCGGAGCAAAAACCAAGCCATGAGGTTAAAGGAAAGACAGGATGGTGTCGAGGGACAGATGTGGCGGAGAACGCTACACTGCATTTAGGGTTCCCTGTAGCACACAGCCTCGATCATTTCTTGAATGGAGCGTATCCAGAAACTAAGCCAAACTAAGCAATCGAGGTAATGGGGAGTCTGGTCGGGTTTGAAGCAAAGCTGAACAGGGCGACGTACGGAGATATCCTAGGAAAACATGGTCCCGAGCTCTCAGGATCTCAGTCTGGGCTTTGGGTTCACCTTCCAACAGGAAAGTGGTTCTCAACGCACAGCCCAGGCAACGTACAGTATGAGCAACCTTGTCCTTAAGTGGGCCAGCCAGAGCCCTGACCTGAACGCAACTGAACATCTCTGA
This sequence comes from Scophthalmus maximus, assembly GCF_022379125.1. Classification (NCBI taxonomy): domain Eukaryota; kingdom Metazoa; phylum Chordata; class Actinopteri; order Pleuronectiformes; family Scophthalmidae; genus Scophthalmus; species Scophthalmus maximus. The sequence continues at coordinate 20,431,618 of NC_061522.1, forward strand.
AGCAAATGGGTTTCCAGCAATGGTCCCCATCCAACCAGACATCGCTTGACAGGCCCTCCAGAGAAGAATGGCAGAAAATCCCCCAAATCAAATGTGATATTTCAGCTCCTTTTTCATACATTGGAAGGGGACAATATATACATTTTCATTATTTTAGCATGAGGCTGCAACCTAAAAAGTGAATTGGAATGAATAATTTTGACTTGGAGAACCCAAATTAGGTCATAAAAAACCCCCTACTTCCTATCACACACACAACCTCACACTCTTTTCCTCATTCTCGCTCCTTTATCTTCTCTGTCTTGAGGCCATGCACACTTTGTTTTGCTGTTTTGCCATACACACTCTCTCCCCTCAGTTTCCACCGCTGTCATACCATCTATTTGTCCTTCTCTGCTCCCTCTCTGTTTGTCTCCCTGCTCTTTCTTTCCATTTGCTGAACTATGCTCCAATTAGCCTGGCCCCACAAGGCAGCAATGTACCAGTGAGGACACTTTATAAGGACATCCCACACACAGCCCCCCCCCACACACACACACCTGACTGTTGAGTACATATTGTATAACATAAAACCAGCTTTATAAATATTTCTGCTTCACTGTCACAATTGTGCATTACCATACTACTATATTTCACACTTTCAAAATAAATATTCACACAAGGAGCCTGTTATCACGTGCTCCATTTTCAGACTGACGTTAATATGACATACTGTAGGCCTGGTATAGTTGGTTACAGATTACATAACAATTTTCTTTTTTTCATTTGCCTGGAAGACATGTTGTGACATAAATGTGACTCTGCAGTCCAAATGTCAAAGCGTCTGTACCACTGACAGGAAATGAATCACTGTTTTAGGTTTTCCAAACATAGTATGCGGTGGGCTACATTGTCACCACCACGACAACAACAACAGTAAAAACTATGACACAGAAATTAGACAAAACTAAAAGTTGTTCCTTTTGTCAAATCACTGGTCTTCTCTAAAAAAAAGAGAGGGATTAACTGAAAGTAAACAAAGAAGATGGGAAATTACAGCAGCTATTCATTAATCTCAAAAAATTGTAATGAGATTACTTTGTTTGTTTCCAAGAGATAAAGTAATCAAATTATTCATTGCATATACTCACATATCCTGCACCGCTGTCACCTAACGGAATAGTTCCAACATTTGTGAAATACACATGTTTTTTTCATGAGTAAAATGAGAAAATGCCACACTCATGCCTGGTGTTTTGTGTACAAAGTTGAACTGGGGAAGTGGTGAACGGGGCTTACTGTTGCCAAAAGACTGAAGGCCGGGGGAAACAACAGACCTTCCTGTGTACAGTGCAAAATATACCAAGAAATACTTGACTTCCCCAAAAAGCAAGATATTTCTTTTTACATTTCTGCTATATTTTGTTTATGTAAATTAACTAAATACCACTCAAAGCGCTTTGCGGTACAAGTCACATTCACCCATTCACACACACACACCATGTGTATGAATTAAACAAACAAGATACAACATAAATAGTGTTGGGTAAGGTATCTATCAAAACAGAGCACAGAAACCGGCCTGCTGCTTCCCCCTGCCGCCACGCCTGATGCCGACCTAAGCTACTATTCCGTCCTGGTTCCGGCTATATAATGTCTCCCTTCATCACATTCCCTGCATTTAGAGCCAGGGGTCACTGCATATAGGGGCCTAAAATGTCTACGCTGCATCTTTCCATGAAGAGGAAATGTTTATTTGATCTATTTTGCTGTGTAATGCTGTCTTCGCTGCTGTGTGCTCAGCAGTTGGACTGAGCACAAGCTTGATAAATCCGTGAACTAGAATGGAGAAGTAAATCTAGCTTTTTTCCCCCTTCATTTCTAAATTTAATTTTTAAAAAAAAAATAATTCATTGAACTCATATTATCAGAGCATTTATTTTCTGTCAGATGAAAATTCAAACACAAAATCTAACTAACCCGGGCTCGATGGTCTCCTCAGGCGGTGTGTGACAGATAGAAGCGTCTATCCTGATGCAGGATTTCAACAGCTATCCAGGAGTACTGAAAGTCTGCAGAGGCCGCGAATCCACATTTGCACACACGTTGCATTTTTTTAGATTGCTCTGTGTCATACTTTCACCGACGCCTTCCATTATGCCCCCCCCCCCCCCCCCCCCCCCCCCCCCCCCCCCCCCCCGCCGCTCATCTTCCTGAGTGACACCAATTACTGAGCAGTGGAACAAGAGCAGCGAGTTGAGAGAAGACAAATCGCAGCAGGGATTATTTGCATGGTGATTTGAATATGCTCATGTCTCCTTGTGTATCTCTGCTCTTGGTCATTTGCCTGCAGGCTTGGAGCTGCTGGTCAAATCCAATGTATAGCAGCTCCACGTGTCTTACGATAAAGTGCAGGTATAACATGTATGGCCATGAAGCCACCTGTGCCAATACAAATGTGCACATACTGTTTGCGTGGTTTCTGGGTATGGCACATTACTACAGGGTGTTGCCCCATTCACAGCAGACTGTGACATCATCACGGCAGGAAACAGAGGCGCCGCTTCTTTTCGTCGATGTTCAGATGTAATGTCAAACCTCCTGTCCCTAACCCTGTGTCTCAGTGCACAGTCATTTGTCCTCACAAAGCTTTAACGGCGATGCAGCGGCGACAATTTGTATACATCAGTCTCAGACAGATTCCGGCTCGCGTCAAAAATCCTCAAATTGTGTCATTTTAATAAGAGACAATGTTTGTGTATGTTTATGGCGCGTCTGCATTCATGTGTGCATCAAAAAACACCCAGGATTCATGAACACTGAGTTGTGGTAATCACTGAACTGAGTGACACGGAGTTGTTTTAAAGCATCAATTATATCTTCTAAATTTGGTTAGAACTGCATAATCATGGGTGCCAATTTTTGGCAAACAAAAAAAAGACAAATTGGCAGCCAAGTTACAAGAGAACAATGTGGAATATGAAACTTCGAGTGAGAATGGGATGAAATTTATATAATGAGATAAAGTGCAAGAAAAAAGGCTAAATTAAATTTGGTTGGAATATGAGTTGGATGTCGAAGTAATTGCTGTAGAGTGGCTTTACAGACCAAAAGAGAACATAATGTTATATTTAAGCTGTATAACCAAAAAATGGCTCTGCAAATTTCATGCATCTCTGTCAAACGTGGTTCCAGAAGCTCGGTCAGGTCGTGACTAATTGCTGCAAAAACGCTGGCCATCCATGGACGTGCTCCAGGCAGCACTGACAAATTTACATGTCAGGGATCATCAGGCTAATGTCTGCTCCGAACATTTGTGCAGATTTACTCTGCTTCGGGCAAGCCAATCGATTTCACGGCTAACTTTTACCCCTTTCCTGACCGAGCCTTAAAAGAGAGGGTAAAAATAAACCCCAAAAATGTATTTGTGTAAAATCTGTTTTCCCAACATATACTCCAACCAGGCAGAGGAAAACCTTTTTGGTGTATGCACTGGATAAACACCTTTAAATGGGAATAATGGCACCATCATCGAACAAGAAGAGCATCACAATACATCCTGACTGATGTCTTTCTACATGGGAATCGCCTTCGGGGACGAGACCTTGGAAATGATCAGCGCATGCACTGCAGAAAATCCAAAGCATGCTCATAAACAAACAGCAGCGCGGCAGAATATCTCCCCTCTCACAAATGTGAGACTCAACGCAATTATGACAGAGGAACTGCAATGCCTGAGATTATTTCTTTCTCCCCTTTTTTTTTTTTTTTCACACTGCAACTGTGAAATGTTTGGACATGTTTTTTTTGTTTAAATCGTGTCTTCATAGATATGACGCAAATATCCTCCTGAATCATCAGTCAATCTACCTGTGCAGCTCTCAAAATCAAATAAGAATAATGTCAAATCGATCGAACACACTGTCAATACTGAATGCATTGAAAAAACAACTACTTTCTGCTGAATGCAGTTGCTTTTTGGAGCATTGTGTGTGCTGAAACAGAGACTGAGGCTTCCAGCCGAGCTCCAGTAATTCTGGCTGTCAGTTGCAGCAGCAGCAGCAGCAGCACAAACTGACAGGGAGGGGGCTATCGCTTAACACCTCGTTAGAGGCGTTCCGAGAAAAATACTCCTCCATTGTTGAGCTCCCATACAGCCCCCATAGCCAGAGAACGACGAGCGGTCGACGCACCTGGAAGCCTTAACTTGTCGGCTGGAAAAAACTCATGATTGACACTTAATGTGAAAAAAGAAGAAGAAAAAGAATAGTCCATATGTTCCTCTTCCAGGGAACGGACCACACCGACTGAATTAGATGTTAAGATCAAAGGTCAGCCAGTCAAATGAATTTGACCACAAAAAGAACATTTGTACAAATTTAGGCTAAAGGCTGCCCCTCACCAGCTACTTACATTTAAGTCCATCTTTATCATATCCAAGTGGGGGGGGGAAATACAAACATGCTAGAGTATAGCACCAGCTATACAGTAGCTTCTCTCAGTTACAGGTTTTGTTTGTTTGCATGCATTGCAAACCCTTTTCTCAGTCAAATTGCGATCTGGTTGTAAGTTTTTTGATCCAAGTTAAACTATTTGTGAGAGCTGGAAGTGGTTGTCAGAGGATTTTAATGCTCCCCTGAAGTCTTCAGATTAAGTAGGTCATTTGCATTTCCAGAGCAAAAGGCTATGTGGCGGTCAGTGCAAATTTGCACAATGTCTCCCTCAGTTACACGTAGCGTCGTCATCGATGTTTCAGCAGTGGGCAGATCAGCAGGTGAAAATGCGAGGCGGTAAGTGGGGAGCGACATGTCGGGAGCGAACGCTGACACAGGTCCCTCAGAGGGACACAAACACCTCACACGGTGGTGACGACGATGATGTGTCAGGCTTCTGAGGCGCCGGAGCCGAGGCTTCCATTAATGTCCATGTCAATAATTAAGAGACGACTGCTTTGGGAGAGTGCGAGTGAGAGGGATGGGAGTGAGGGAGGAGATGAGGGTGAGAGAAATGAAGACCTGCTGCAGAGGGGGGAGAAAGTGAGAAAAAGGCCTGAGAGGGAGAAGACGCATGTCACAAGCAAGAACATCTGTGGAGTTGCTGAGGTATTGACCTATGGTGGTGGAAGTTGTAGATTCACCTTAGACAAGAGTATGCACTTGCTGCACTTTTTTATAATCCATATGGAGATGACGTGCGTTATGTGTCTTTGAGACTCACATTTCTGCACTATGACCAACGTCAATAGATTGTGAAATGCCTGGATCTACTAATACTCTAAGCAAATTCAAACTTAAATGTGATTTACTGACATGAACTCCAGTGAGATTACAGTAACACCGTTGTGTTTAAAGGGTCAGTTCAACAACATAAAAAAATAATGGTACTAACGCGGCACTATCAGTGTGGTATATAAAAAAAATCGATCAGATACGTTTCTGCCCCACTTTAATTTAGTAAGGTGAATTATATTTTTCTGATCAATGCAAATATTGGACAATTTTATCTTTCTTTGTCATGTAAGACTGTCAAGCAATGCTTTAATGAACTGCCAGATTTCTGAGCAAGGTTTGGTGGGATACTCTGGGTGATAACGATGTTCAGATGTTCCGCTCATAGGAAGTTATCCCTATGCGCTAAAAACATGCTAACTATGCAAAGATTGAAATGTAATTTTGAAAATGTGTAACAACATTTTTTTGCAGACTCTTGATGTCAAACAAAGGCCAGAGACTATATGGTATTAACGCTATCTCACTATAGACTGTTCACGTTACAGGGCTTTACTTAGTTTTTAAATTTCTATTTTCTGTATTTTATATTGTCTATCTTGTGCAGCAGCATTGATTTACTTTGAGGGGAGGATAATTTGGTCCCCACCAGGATAAAAATAATTCGGCAGAGGTGGGGCTATATATAGACCAGAAAGGGGGAAATCCCATGCATGCCCCTGGCAAATCGCACCCTGAAGATAATGTTATCTCAGATCCCGACCAGGCAGCTGCATCCGTCCCACAGTGACACACCCTGGGCCCAGGTCCTCAGCTGCCTGCACCCATCACAGGCCTCTTCACGTGATCGGACAGGACGCTCGGTCGACATGGACGGTAGTGAAATGATTTCACCCCGGAGAGCAGCATCAAAGTGAGGATCGCTCAGAACCTAAATGCGGAAGTACGCGCTTTTGTAAACGGACGCATGTCACCGGGTCCGGTAAGTGAAGCCAAAGCCAAAGTGCCTGAAGCCTGTATTCCCCCGGGACAACCAGCAGAGGGCGACTCCACTGGTTACTAAAAAGAAGTCCGTTTCTAGAGACATCGGAGAGAAAATGATTCTGTTTGTCATTTGATTCGTAAAATCAGCAAACATTGTCCTCTATCTCTAGTTTCCAGTCCTCTTCAATACAGTGTGATGTTAATTTTGGTCTCATTTAGAGTAAAAGCACAGTACGCATTGGAGCGTGGGTACAGTGCAATTCGGAGCTAATACCGTCCAATCGATTCATGGTTGCAGGCAAGCCCGGATTATCCATATATATATATATATATATATATATATAAGATTCTTTATGTCATATATATATATGACATAAAGAATCTGAGTTGCGTTGAAAAATGTTTGTAACTAGCTAATGGGGGATTTATCACTTAAAGAGACAGATGTTTTTCTCATAAGTTGGCTGACATGTTCACCAGTGACGGCGTTCGACAGCGGGAACAAGCTGTGCATACAACACTTACACATCATCATCATTTAAGTTGACATGTTGAACCTGTTCGCAAATTGTTGCTTATTTACACATCGCGCAGACATGGAGCAACACTGTGATTCATTGGGAGTCTTGTTTCTTGCCACCTGGTGAAAGTTACACTCACTCTCTTTTAGCTCTGTGTTTGCTCTCGACCGACCCCTGAGGGGAATGTCTGTCCCCCCTGCATCAATGTTCCACTATGTTCACCGGTGGGTCGCTAACCGCGCCCGTCTGTTGTTTGGTGCTGAGCAGGCAGTGGCCTTTTCAGAGATTATTCACTGAAATCAGTTGCGGCAAATTGTGGGCCGGACAGCTAAACAATGAAGCTGAGGGGAAGCTGCAGGTCCAGGTTAAAATTCTCTGTTGATAAATGAACACAGCCTTTCACAGTTTTCCTTTATTGTAATTGTACAAATGTTGATAATAGGCACTTTAACTTCATTATAAGTCAAAGGACAGATTTACAGTTTTCTCTGCTGCCTCCAGGTGGCCGAAAAATTATTAATGCTTTACTTTAAGTCAGCACACTGAAGGACTCCTCAACCAGACTAGTCAGTATAGTAGTAGTTCCTGTCCAGAGTTATTTACCTTAACTCCCTTCCTCCATTAAGTCCTGTGCATACAGTATACCTCTCCTATCTCTCTTCTCTATGTGTTACCAGGGCCTCAAAGCAAGAGAAATGATGCCTGAGACACACACACAGGAAGATAACCACTGATTATCTTCCAGCCTCCTACAGATCCAAGGCCAGCTCCACCTGACAACCTCCTCTTATGACACTTGTCGCCGTTCTCACATCTATCCACCCTTGTCATCTAATAATTATTAATATAATAAAACATTACTAATGCTATACTGTTGTGACATGGTCTCTCTCTTTTTTTTTCATTTCTGCAATGCTTACACTATAGAGAAGTAAATCATCATCATCAATTCAGTTGTTGTGCTCACAGGGTTGAAATATTACATTTGAAAAAAATTCAAATCTCTCGAAAAACAATATCCCAGTTACGTAGAGGCTGGATAAAAGGCACTTATACTCCGGGCCATGTGCACCGTTAGATACCACCTGGTCATTTGGTTGAAGTGACCCCTGAGGGCTTTTTGGTTGTTGCTAAGACACGGGCTGCATTAGAACAGGAATCCTGAGAAGTCTTTTAAAATGAAAAGGTGTTTTGAGACTCATGGAGCCGCATCCAGCTGCAGCGACGTTGGCAGAGGGGCGGAAATGATCAGGGTATAGCCGAGGAATGGAGGAAGCTCCACAGGGGTGGGTCGCGTAAGAGAGAGGGGGTGGACTCGGCCGCTGGGGGCTGGCAGCCTGTGCAGCTGCTGTGTTTTGGTCCCCTGGCGGGTCACATGGTGCAGATGACGAGGTTGTGTGGCTGCGGTGGTGGGCTGAGTTAGAGGGTGGGGGTCTATTTTTGAGTACTGCCTTTCTGAACCCTCCACCACCACCTCCTCCATCGCCATCTCCCCCCCCCCTTTTGTCTCCATTTTTTGCTCCCCTGGCCTCCCTTTTCCCGTGTAATTAGGCTTCTAATTAAGGCTGTGGATGGTGAGAGGATGAATGCCCACTGTCGGCCCGGCCCCTCTTCTCTGTCTCTCTCTCTGTCTGTGCATGGATCCTGCGAGCTGCACTGTGAGTGTGCAACACAAAGACCCCGAGCTGGCGCTTGTGATACATTCTGGTAAATTGTTTATCTAACATTGAGTTATACATCGTAAAATGCAAACATGCGCTCTGCTCATCAAAAAGGAGACAAAAGGCAGTCTCACCAAACGATTAGATGGAGAAGGTACGCCTAGAAACTGCTTTTCAGACAGTTCAAGTCCCAAATCACTCCAGGGAATCCTCTAGTGCGCCAGTTTAAGTAAACATTTTTTCATCTAAACATCAATGGATATCTTAACCATAATAATTTTGGGCGGCTGTGGCTCAGGACGTAAAATCGTTTCATCCACCAACCCGAAGGTTGGCGGTTAGATCCCAGCTTCTGCCAGTCCACATGCCGTTGTGCCCTTGGGCAAGACACTAAACCCTAACTTGCCTCTGACGGCTCTTCTGACAGTGTATGAATGTGACAGAAAAATGTGCGGTGAATAGCAGCGCTGTATGAATGTGTGTGAATGGGTGAATGTGACTTTCCTGTAAAGCGCTTTGAGTGGTCTATATGGCTATATAAATACAGTCCATTTACAGTCCATTTAATCATTCCTTATACTGTGGTTACTTTGGTTGTCATGGCAAATGAGAGGCAGGTGGAAAATGGTCTGTGTAATATTGAGAGAAATGAGTCTCAAGTAGGTCACAAATGTGGAACACGTGATGTACAAGCGAAAGATAAGAGTTAGAAATGCGTACAAGGATCTGTGTGTAACTTTTGGCTACACACAGATCCGCTAACACAGGCGTGTGGAGTTTTGAGACTCTTTTCTCTATCCAGAATTTAAGTGCTGGTGGGAAAATTTGACGTCTGGGCTTTCTTTGAATGTGTGTGTCATTTCAAGAGGATAATCATCAATATACTTACTAATATACCTTCTAAGAATTCATTTTTGTCACAATAACAAAAAACTAAATGAACAAATACAGCATTCACGTGAGGGTCGTGCAATGATGATTTATTGTGGAACAATAGAAAAATGTCTGTGTTTATTTAGTTTTGACACAAACTACTATTTGTGGAAATATCATTTGACATGTAGGAGATTTAAATTTTTCATTCTTCCACCTGGCGCAAATTGAGGTCAGATATTATTGGAAGGAAGGAAACATGAACAAACATGGAGGAGAGTGAACATGACATAGAACGTGGTATTTCGGAACAGGAGAATGCATCTGACTAGCCAAGACGAAACAAGGAGCTTGTACCTAAAAGAGCTTCCTCGACGGCATGGACGTGGTTTGGGTCTGCACAACAGACTCAAAACACCACTAACCTCCTCAACCACCTACACGAGAATCAGCAGAGTCTGCAGATGAGAGCCCCAAAAGTACAGTTCTCAAAGTAAACTGTGATAGGCTTTTGCCCACAGCACAACATATGGCGTAGGATCACGAAGATGGAAGGAGGTAACAGCTGCCGTTACAAATTTAACATCTGCAAAGACATGGTCCCAATTTGCACGGTCCAGAAAAGGTAGGAGCAACGTTGTCCGGGAATATGAATTCACCTCTATCGGGGGATATGGTTTTGGTCCAATCCCACTGCCCCTGCATTCACCATACAACATTTTGTCGTAGCAAAAGCTGAGTCCGATTGATTCTTTTTTAAATCTATTTCTGCTTTTCCTTTATAAATCAACAAAAACGTGAAGAGGCAGCTGTTTCTTTTTTATGCTCCGCACACACACTTCAGATTAGTCCGGCTGCGTCATCTTCTATTTACAGCAGATGAAAACAAGAATTTGCCAATGTAAACCATTGCTTATTTCTGCTAGACTTCTACGTGCCTCCGTGCCATCCTACACCTCTAACTCGTCAAGGACGGACGGACGGGGGGGGGGTTAATCGGCGCTGACGTTTAGCATAGCCGGTATATAGATTCCCAGGTGGAGGTCTTCCATTCATCACATGGATATTTATAGTTCCACGCGCCCCTGACCCCCACGCGTTCAATAAGTTCAAAGGCCCGGTACGCCCAGAAAGCCGCTGTCAGTCATGTGGCTGGTGGCCAATGACAACACACGCAGGGAATCTGCATGCAAAATTGATAAATGTGTATAGGTGGTTGTGTGGAGAGTGGGCAGATGGATGGCTAGATGGAAGTGCATATGGATTGGAGGATGTGTGGGCTTTAAGTGTGTGCATGAGTGTTTATTGCATGTCCGTGTGCCTGCAGGGCACAGGCACGAGTGGTCATTCGGTAAGTATTTGTTTACGTGTTCATGTCGTTCAATAATCCATTTGTGTGTGAGTGTGTGTGCGTGCGTGCGCGCGCGTGCGTGTGTATTAATGCAGTACAGAGTGTGAAACAGCTGATGGGTGTTCAAAATTAAAGCGTGACAGTGAATATGTGGGTGAGGCGATGTAGGCTGAGTGGCCTGCCAACACAGCCAGCTGCCTTTCACATTCAAATCACATAAACATCACTCTTTTAACAAGATAAACTCCTTCATTCTACATGGTGGAAAAAAAACCATATCATATCTATTTTCTTCTTCCGATTGGGTACTTGCAGTCTTATTAATATTAAACAGAAAATTCACAGCATCTCTTCAATACGACAAAGATCAGGATGCACTGTGTCAAGGAGGGAAGGCCTCCTACACGTTTTAGCAGCATCGCACAAAGGAGGACAGTGAATGATGATTGAGTCAGGTAGTATTCACTCTCAGGCTCTGCTTGCAATTAAAACCTTGATTAGTTATTTCTATCTTTGCAATTGCAGAAAGGGTTAGTTTTAGAGTACAGTAAGGCCAGTGAGGAGAGGCCAGCAAGGAAGTTTAGCCTGCAAGGACAAACTCAGGGCAAACTAATACAAAATATCAATGATCCTAGTTCAGTATGTGGTCCGTAAACACTGGCATGACCACTGTTTTTATTTATTTATAGTTAGTTTAATATTTTATTTAATTTTGTATTTTTATTTTATGTAGGATTGATGTATGTTTAATGTATGTATCTTTGTAAATGCTGCTGGATGCCTGAATTTCCCACGGGATAAATAAAGTATCTACTACTACTACTACTACTACTACTAAAAGCAGCAGACAGTATAGTAGAAACGTCTCCCTTGTTTTTTTTATCTTAAAAAAAAGTGATGTGTAGGAGGCACTAGTACCAAGTGCATGCTTTGTGAGCTGTGTGGTCAGACTTGTAAAGCAGTGTTCAACGCCAACATTTACACTGCATTAAAGCAAACAGCCTTCTTATTCATGTCAAAGAGACTTTCTGTGCAGGCTCTCTCTGCAAAAGAAATGCACAAGGCTCAACTTTTAACAGTGTTGCCAGTAGCACACTGCGATGTACTGTACACACAGATACACGCAAGCGCACATTCCTGGCAGATCACTTTGTAACCTGAACAGTGTAATTCTTATTCCACTCACCTTGGGAACATCACATTTAATATAGAATGACTGAGGTCGTAAAATCACAATGTTAGGAACCACCGGGCAGTGCTTTGGTTTCTGATAAACCTTCAAACTCAACCCTCCTCCTTAAACACAAGCAATTTTCAATCTCATTCGATCAGGTCTGTTAAATCTGTAATGCAGATTGTTCAAGTTTGATTTGAGTGTGTTGTTTCAGCCATGTACCAGTGAGTGAGATGGTTAAAATACAATTCGCTAAGTCCAGTTGAGTAATAGATCTGTCATCTTGATCTCTTATCGGATGGTATTGACAAACACAAAGGCAGGGTACTGAAATTCAAAGTTGACGCCAAACCACCCTGACTTTTACATTCCACAAATATTAGTTTGAAAAAAGAATCGAGGATCTATTCCATGACAGTTCTCACACTGTATTTATAATTATTACTTGTTAAGTATATTCTGTCAAAGCTGTTTTCGACACTGTTCTAAACATGCCTCTTAGGAATGGGCCGTTTGCCTGGCCTCTTGTATTGATGATATAATTTGCGTCGAAGAGTCCGATCCCCCCGCTGCTACAGAGCGCTGTTTGCCTGCTTATTCAAAATGTAATAATAATGAATGTGCTGCTTGTCCAAATTGCTCCAAATTCACCACTGCGTTTCCTTGTGTTTGCGGCAACACGCCTGCAATTTCGAAGTATTTTGGATGAACGGTTCTCAAGATGGGCCGATTACGTACACAAATGCATACATACACACACAGGTTTCTCACATTGCAGTAAGATGGAAAAAACTTTGGGGACATTTGTCATGGAACAATAACGTAGCTTCTCTCCGTGGAGCCTACGGGATCGTATATGAGAGCGTTTTTTAAGTAGTCCTCTGTCTCCCGGTTCAATTAGAGAGAATCTAATAAGCACGCGACTTCACACTGTGTTTACAGCGCCATAAAAGATAACTCCTTCTCTCCTTCTCACTGATGAGCCCCGCGTCCCATTTGTCCTCGAACGGAGGAATCGCCATCTCACCAGCTCCCTAGATACATTTTCTCTGCCCTTTTCTTTTTAACTAAACCTCCAAGTTCTAAAGAAACGGCAGACACCGCAACAATGTTAAAGTTTACAACAGCAAATGAGTTAAGCGTAGAAAAAGCTAGTGCGGAGGTCTTGAGTACATGCAAGAGGAAAACAGTGTGTAAAACGGAGCGTTTAACAGCTCTCAGCGGTACTTTTACAGCTCGAATCTCCCGGGACAGACGAGTCCTCTCGACGCTATGGCCCACAAAGAAGCGGCGCTTCCATCCTTGTAAACGCCTGTAAGAGCAGTGGGTGGGCCCAGTTAAAAAAGGTTTCATTGAGCGCGTGTGACAGAGGATGGAGCGTCGTTAAGTTGCACTGGGGGGGGGCATGATATGATGCAATTTGATTCATTAGTGGTCTGATTGATGTTCATCCGCCTGCGATTAGGAGGGGGTAAACAGCAGCTGCTCACTGGAGTGAAAGTTGTTCCGCCAGGCGAAGGTCATAACTCCGTCGACGCTGGGGCAAAATAGAGGCTGCTGCTGGACAGGATACAGCCCATTCATGGCTAGATAAGAAGTACAGCTGCCTGACCTGTCTAGATCCATCATAGTGAAATTGATTCTCAAACATTGTACATGTACCCTGTTGCTTCAGAGATTTCAAACAATGACATATTGACGAAAAGATAAAGCCAAAGAGTCCACTACAAAACCAGAACTCTAGCCCACTTGTTGAAACAGAGTGCATGTAAACTATAGCGAGCGAGCAGAGTAAGACGGTTAGACGGTTGGAATAGCTGCTAAAAGTATGAATAAACATTTGAAATAGTTGTGGTGCCATAGACTGAATATAAAAATAGACGTAGTCACCAGCAGAGGGCGACTCCCTGGTTGCAAAAAGAAGTCTATTTCTATAGGAGTCTATGACAAAATGACACTTCTCATTTGGTCTATAACGTCGGTAAACATTTTCCTCAGGAGTTTATTGTCTCAATCGCTATAGTTTCAAGTCTTCTCCGATACAGAATGATGTTCATTTTGTAAATTACAGCATGTCTCATTTAGAGCAAAAGAGACGATGAAGCACAGTAAGCAATGGATCTTGGAGACGGCGGGGTTGACATCTGGTACCGTCCAATGGGTGGACGGTTGCAGGTATAGGTGTGCGTGCAGTGGACGAGCTCTCAGTCAGACCCAACCCCCGCTTCTATGTCTGTTAGAAAAAAGAACAAGATCTGGTGAAAATGTTAAACTTGAGGTTTCAAAACAGCAGTCGGCAAACCACTGGGTGACGTCCACTTGAGTGGTGCCAAGAGTGAATGGCTTTAATTGCTAGTTTAAAGTAGTTTGTTAAGGGTTTACTAAAAGTAATGGATCGTGGTAGAAGTGGTAGAATTACAAATGCAAACTTGACGAGAACCTTAAACGTCCTCAAACATCAACAGTTTTATAGCATGAAAACATGAACATATTGATAATACCCATTTTTAAATATCTACTACGTACTAAATTACGTCCAGTTTAAAATCGACTTCATCAAGACGATTTTGCGTCTGACAAAAGAGGATGAAAACCACTGCATTCCTGCTTTGATTGATCATACATTGATCCAGGTTTGATCTCAGCTCAACTCTCAGTACCAGGATTTTGAGCTTCAGATTACAGAAAGTTGGAACTTTTGACTAAAGGCACCACACATGTTCAGGTTAGTGAACAATGGGAAGGTTTGCTGCCGGAAGCCCTGGAGGGGAAGTAAGACAAGTTGGTAGTTTACGCAGCCGGAGCATAAGGCGGAGGATCACAGACCTTTCAGGGTGAAGCAGCAGATGGTCGACGAGGAAGCTGCTTGGCATGCATTGACGTTCATCCAGGTGTTCGTGCGGCGAGAAAGAGAAGGAACAAGAGCGTCTTCTTTCCTCCTCTTCTGTTGGAGGCACGCGGTATATTCATAAGCAGGGCAGTCTGTTCAAAAGTCATTATATTCTTCTATTCATGAGTAGCCAGGCAGAAGCCATACGGGATTAAAGTCTCTCGGGCTGGAAGAAGATATTCGTCATGACAGATCACTGTCCACCGCTCTCTCAATTCAACTGTTTCCGTCAGTGAAATAACCCACAAACATCAAATGATATTTCACTATCAATTAAATTGTCTGGATTAAAGTGACTATATTTAAAGTTTGGTTCTTGCTACACAGCCAACGTTAGCTGTTAACAGCTGTGAACTTACCAGTCCAGCAGAAACATTGCAACGTCAATATGAAACCTCATTCCTATATTTGCCAACAGCTGTCTCCATTGGTGGAAAGCACACCAATGTTAGCGGTTACAATCAAGCTTAGTAAAAAAAAAAAAAAAAACAAGCAAAATGCTCCAATCACTATCAAATCCGCGGTTGGATAATTTTGCTTGCTGCAAATTATATTCAAACGACTTCTCACAGAAGCAGCTTTTTCGACGGATTATAAAAGTCAATTCGCTAAGGGAGAAAAAAACAGAATCGATCAGAGATCACAATTAAACAAGACACTAGCTGTTAGCGTGAATGGAGTATTTTTTGTGAATGATAGATTCTAACTATTCTCCCATAAAGAAACGGAGGCAGAACAACAAGTTAAGCCAGACTTGGCAAGTGCACCAAGGAACAGAACTGCTCCAGAAACAAAAAAACCCTAAATCCTGTAAGAAGTCCTCTGTAATCCCACGTCACAACAAGGCCAGGGGAAAATAGACTCAATTAGCAGCAAAAACAACAAAATATTGGTTTTGAAAGAAAGAACTAGGACGATGAGGGGTTTTTAATGAATGCCAGCTGAGAGTAGGCTTTTTTTTTATTTTCCACTGTGTGAGGTTTCATATGGCTCAATGGTTTTTTTTTATTTCTCAAAAGGGAAAACAGGCCATTCTAACCCCAGAATAGACGTGTGAAGATGTTGTGTTTTGGGTTCAATAAAGACTCGCCTCTGACGCTTCACATCTGACATCATACCTCTTACAGTCCCCGAGGTTACAGAAATGACACGGCGACCACAGTTGCTGCACGACAAAGACAAACAACTACTTGTGAAAAGTTATTCTGAGACACAACTTTACTCGTCTGATGCTCAACATACGGCTGATGTCCCATGGTGCTTTCGAGCACAGGTGTAATGGAGAAGCCCCGTAGAGCCTCTGGTGACAGCGCTGGTGTCCGTTTAAACGTCGGGAACGTTGAGAGAATAAAATATAAACTGGGTTTTCTGGCTCTAAGCAACTAAAGCCTCAGCCCTCCTGCTCTTTCGAATCCAATGTGGACACTGCACTCGATACCAGCATGGCGGACGACTGAAGCTTTCATTGCTTACAGGCTATAATATTGAGACCGCCCGGCTGCACAGATCAGAAACCAAGAAACCAGTCGCAATAATGAGTTTTCAAGTCATATTTCCGTTAACAAATATTTATATTAATTGTTCATTACAATAATTTGGCTGAGGCTTTTGTCCATAGCGACTTAAAGCTACAGCGTGTAAGATATAAAAGAACTTATTCACAGAAATTGAATATATCGTCCATAACTATGTGTTCATATACTGTATCTATAATCACCTGCAACAAAGAACCGATGTTTTTTCGCCAACTTTGAATTAGTTAAATATAGTTACATGAGGTGGACCCGACCTCCGTGTGAGTCGCCATGTTTGCTACGTCGTGTTGAATACGGTTGTTGCACAAAACGGTCCAGAATACGTCACATTCGTGTTGAAATTTTTGCGCTGCCGGAAAAACGGAAATGGAATCAGCGGTGCGCTACCATAAAGTGTCCCTGTGGGTTGCTCAGTTGGTTGCGGTATGCAACTCGACACGGTAAGTTGCCGCCAGAAAATTACAAAAATTTGAATCATTAGATTACATAGACATTTATCAAACAGGCATCTCAAATAAAACTCAAAATGTGTTTATTTCTCTGTCTCTTTTATTTTTGTAAAGAACCAACCTACCAGTGAGAAACAGCATAATGATTCATACCACGGGAGCAAGTAAGATGCAGGTGTGAAACATGAAAAAATGCACTAGATTGTCTCATAAAATATATTAAAGCATATTTTTTTCCTAAAAACTTAATCATCAAAGGTCTTGTATTTATGATTCCCTCAGTAGCTGAAAAGTATCTGAGTCTTATGACTTAAGTGGCCTTCTAGAATTCTTTTTTAAATATTTTATTTCGGAGCATCACCATAACCGTGTGTTTCTTTAATCAGTTATGAATTCATACCAAGCAATAACAAACGAATCATGCTGTTACACCAGTAGTAACGTCTACTTCCTGTGCACGTTTCTCAATTGAAATGACTATACTCATATAGCTGATTTGTATCGCAGCATATCGCAATATTTATTTTGTTTTGCTCATCTGGCACAGTGGAGACCATTATCTAACGGAGGGCAACAGGTTAAGTCATCGGAGCCCGTCAGTGAAACTTTGAGGAAAGGGGGGCGTCCACACTATAACCAAAAAGTCGCCACGACTCACTTCACCAGCCCATAGAGTCGAGGCATCGTCTCTTTCTCAGGTGTGTGTGTAAAGGGAGATTAATATCTAACCCTACATAAACAGATCACCACCTCAGTGCACTCCGCTGTCAAAGGTGGTAATGCCGCCATCAAACTTGACAAACTGTCATAGGAATATTCAGAACACACACACACACACACACACACACACACATCGCTGGCACAACAATATTTCACAGAAGGCAGAGATGTGAGATCAGATTCAGAGTACAAAGAAAAAATGTTAAAGTTAATAATATTTGTACCTTAACAAGTCTAAGAGATTATTATTATTATTACTCGTGGTTTGGGGGCATTTACAAAGTACACTACTCCTTAATAACGACAGGAAATTGGTAAGAGCGTAGAGTGTGTTTAACAACTAGCTGCTTCTTCAATTTCAATTTTCCACAAAGGAGAAAATGGATTAAACATTGCGAGCCACCAAGAGCACACAAGAGCTGCGGAGAACAACTATGCAGCACTCATAGTTTGAGGATTAGATCTAAATATAAGTTATGAACCAAATCTCTCATTAAAATAAATTTGATTCTCCTATAAAAACCAATAACGACGGTTGGTTTTCCATCTCCGTGCAAACTGCCAAGGGCAATAATTCTACTTCACAATCCTCACCACAGCAGCCAGGCTGAAATATAAATTACTTTGACAAATATTTTTCCAAAAACCTCAGTAGCCATATGTAGAATTGAGCTGCAGCAGAGCGCGAGCACGACTTAATCATAGTGACAAGCCAGTCTGAAGAGGGGATTCCAATAGAAAGCTGGAACCCAGAGGAGTTTATCAATGAACCATCATCAAAGTACAAAATCCCACTCCTAAATAACTTGGGGCTGGGGGGGGGGCATTTTGGGAATAACATGACTGGCAAAGTGCCCTGTTGATAGTCTCTCACAATGCATCTCTACAAAGAACACACTCAGGCCGACGTATTCTTCTGTCAACATGCGGTTCAAAACGCTTTCATCTATGATAAGTGATCGGGCTACCGTGCTCCAAACTAATCATTTCTCTTTGCAGCCCAGCTAGCCTATCAAAAAACCCGGGTGGGTAATATGACCCATGTGGTGCAGTCATTTCAACCACTCTGTTATTCCAACAAGCAGCTGTTGTGTGATCCTGCTCAGCTTGATTCCCAAAATCCAACTCCACCGCCCTCCCGCCCTCCCGCCCTCCCTCCATCCGCCTCGACACACGAGCTGGCTGGCTGTGGGGTCAGGCCTATTTTGTGAAGACAAACACATATGAGTTGATATGTCGAGCGACGCGCCGACATGACTTGGCAAGCGCAGGCGACGGGCAGCAGCTCAGAGCGCAATTTAACAGACTCATGTCGGGAAGGTAGCTGACATTCAAGCCGCTGTCTGGGACACCTCGTGATTTTTATTATTGATTTACTGGATACAAGGTTTCTCACGCACAGTTTGTAACGCAGTCACCGTTGCTTACGCTCCACTCTGAGTGGACTTGATTTGACCCCGGGGTATAGGAACGCCAAGCGGTGTACAGTGGAGCTATCGTTCTGTATGTAGAGATACCATCGCCGCGCCCCCTCTGGCCTCATCCTCACTTACAGTGTATGCGACGCTGATTGAAAACGACACACCAAGCTGGTCACCAACACTCTACACACTCATTACCATCGCTCCACTTGCTCTCCCTCTCTCCGTGTGTCACACACACACACACACACACACATTCACTTTATACCCTCCGAAGCAACAACTTCCTGCAGCACTGGTACACAAATGCACCCACCCGTGCACCAGTTGAAGCCGTTGGTGTGGTCGTATCGCCCCGTCCGCAGCTCCCGTCAGAGCTCGTAAAGAGCAAAGGAACCGGGCCAGGGTAAACACAGCGCAGTTCAGGAGAGAGGCCACCCTTCACTTTTGATGAAGAGGTGAGAATAACAACAAGTATCACTTTACACACGAGGTACAAAAAAACATGGAGCAATCTGCCGTGGTGATGCGTGATCCGTGTAACCAATGTGCAAATGGTTGGAAACATTTCAAGAATTGTCGAAGTTCAATATCTGACAATTATTGCGAGGTCTTGACCTTTCCTAAGTGCCTTGAGACGACGTATGTCGTGATTTGGCGCTGCACAAGTAAAACTGAATAGTTTAACAGCTACGGTAAATATTATTTAGTATCAGTACTATGAATCCTTTAGCAGCCGTTTAGCTTTGTGTAGCACATGGACTGGAAAGCGGGAGAAATAGCCTGGCTCTCAGATGTAACATCTTAATAAGTGAGCTTTAGACGTGCCATGGAGGCAGATGTTGTTACCTTTGGACAGAACCAGGCTAACTGTTTCCGTGTCACTCCAAGTAAAGTTAACATTTGTCCTCGAATACTTTCCAAGCCTGAATTAACATACAATGTGTTGAGAAGTGACATTTCGGGGTCATTTGTAATTTTGTCACCGTCGGACAGAACAAGGCAAACAGTTTCCCATGTTAACAGAATTAATGCTACACTAAACTTGCATAAAAAACAACATTTTCAGTCTTGGCAAATGACTAAAGTGCAACCATTCACAAAAATCAAAAATAAGAAAGAACTGAACTGAACTGTGAACAACTGATTCATGCCTTTATTCCAAGCCAAATTCAGCTTTGGAAGATATTTAGATTTGATGTTAAGACTAAGTTACAACACTAACTTCACCTCGTTAACTATATGCCATCAAAAACAATGCAATCATCTTTACAGGAAGTTCCCAGAAATAACCAAAAGAAAATCTTGGAGGGAGCCTTAGTGATTTACCCTCTAAAGCCACTAGCTATCAGGGAAGACGGCTCACTTTAAAAAGGAAGCTAGAAACATTTCCTCGCTTTAACCTTGAATTGGCTACGACTTTCCTGATACCGGCATGGCTTCACACTGCAGTACTTTAGTTGAATTCGTTGCAATCTTTGTTTTTTTCATGCTTACTTAATAATAAATTAGAATTTGGTCTGAATCTTTATTATGCAGTGGGTTTTATTTGAAATATGATGTTATTCTAATATGTATTATCATTATTATTCAGTAGGTTTTCACATCCAGTTTATGTTACATTTCTATTGGCATTTTATCCTCATTTCATTGCTAATTCTTTTCACATGTTAAGAACTCATTGCATGTAATTTCTCTCACCGCAAAGCAAAGACCAGATGACACAGAACGGTGGGCACATGGTAACAACAGGCATTTGATCCACAGCAGATTCGTGTTTGCATGACAACTATATCTTCTCTGGCTACGTACACTATGTACACCTTTGTTTTTTTGTTCTTGTTCTTCAAAGTTCAATGATAATGCACTGATTGGCCTCAGGCTCAATGCTAGGTGCAATTTGCGTGGACGATTTTTTCTGATCTACTTTTCTGCCTTATTATCGCTCCTCTTCGTCACTGCAGCTCGCCTGTGTTCGAATAATGATCGTCATTATGTTTGCAGACATATTTTCCCGTTGAATACATTTTGCTTCTTCTGATACACCTGTAATTTGGCCGCAGATGATTCTGCCCTTTATGGAGCTCTCTTATTTGTCTCGTATTTTGTAGGAACCTCTTACTACCAGAGCTCACCCATAGCTTAAAAATACTGACCTGCCTGTCTGACCCACTGGGATGCTTGTGTATGATATACATTTTTACTTTAGAGATCCTACTACCCACTGTTCGACCAGTTTCAAATATAGTGTACATGCAATTATAAAAGGCAGAATTGCAACAGCTGTAAAAGCTGACATATCACTCCTGAAGAAAAAAATATAGAGCACGCGGGCACACACACACACACACACACACACACACACACACACACACACACACACACACACCATCTACATGACACAGGACTTTGCCTGAGGTGACTTGGGGAGCAAACTTACCACTAATCCGTTCTGACAAGTCAGCTACAAGAAAATGCTAACAGGGCAGAGTAATGGTTAAAGCCACCGTGGCCACTCGCTCATACCTCAGCACTTTGACCTCACTCCTCGAACCCGGCTGACGTTTCTGGTACATGTTGTCTAATTTTCGAGGATAAACAAGAGATTACACTGGCTGGGCTGCGGCTGTGTGAGAGCCTGGAACAGTCCCGGGGACTCTCACTGGTTCATTTCGCCCGAGGGGGGGGGTCATAACCATGGGAAAAAATTAAGGTTGACGCAAAAAATATGGCTCCATCTCACAGAAGTCAGACTCAGAAAGGAGCTGACCCCCTGACACTTGTGACACGCAGTCATAAAACACAACCGCAGAGAAACTGGGCCTTGGCAGAAAACGGCATGGAAATCTCATAAAAGTGACCAGTTTTTGATACATTATTATGCTTTGAATGACATTTTAGCAAATTTGTGATAAACATGTTTATCTCTAATACACTCTGCAGCATTGTTCTATATTTAGCTTCTGGTCTGGCCATTAGTTTTGGCGAAAACCTTACCCCGAGTGAGGTTTCCACACTGAGCTTTTTATATTGCCAACAGAGGAGCTGTGTACAGGCTCACTGCTACATGGGATGATGGTTGCCCTGAGCGACCATGATGCTCGCGGAACACGGCGTGGGGCTGATATCCCATTTTTCCTTAATGTCTGAATTTAAACATCAGAAGGTGGACCACGAGAGAGTAAGAGAAACAAATGGCCGACGTGTTGCGCAAACAAGTTTCAGGTTTCCACAGATTTGCGAATAGCGAATTCTGTCTGAAGTTTTGTGGAAGAGTTATAGATCTCTAGAATAGCTATATATATGTAACATGATACAGGACGCACTGAACGCATGACAAGGTAGACAGGAATCATAGAAAATGAGGAAAAATTTCTCTGTTGCCCTTCTCACAATATAATTTCTCTGTCTGTCTGTCTCTTTTCTTCCCCCCATGCTGTTCTCTCTCTCACTTCCTTCCACAGTGGAGGCACATTGCACGCGGCGGGGTGGGGGGTTGAGGGACAGGCTGGCCACCCAGCTGTAGTGTTGTGCCTGTGGGTAAGACAGGGAGGTCAAAGGGCCTCTGGCCCGTCACCCACGACACTGCAGCATTATCAGACTCGTGCCAAGTGAAGTGCCGGGGGCATGGCCGGGCGCTGTGTCTCTCTGACGCGCTGCCATCTCCCCTCCTAGGACCAATCTTCAGCATGTGTGCTCGCCCTGGCTGTGCATGTGGATGGCGGTAAATGCTTTGTCCTTGCATAGAAACCCCCCTTCCCCGTCACATTATGACTACTGTCGTGTGTAGCTTACGTCACACTAGAACGAGGCACGGCGATGCTATTTTTGGACGGAGAGTGGCTTTCCCGAGGCATTTTGCTACTGTGGGTCTTTTGGCATTAGCTGCAATATCAGCAAAAAGTTGCAAGGATTTTCTGCGTTCCCAGTCTAACAAAATACGGTGATGTGTGCGTTTGATTGATTTGAGATTCTTCGTCTGTGAAAACGGTGCCTTGCAGGCAATAAAAGACAAATGAGTCACATCCTGTATACAAAGTGCCCTTCCTGGAGATTAAGACAGATCATGAGAAAAATGAACTGATATACATATTAGATATTAGATTAGGGCAGGATGGGAGTCTGGGCTTAGCTGTGTTATTCCAACAGGGACGGAGCAGGCCTAAATATAGTGTGATAACTGTGGCTAGGGCACGGCTTGTGTCGGCCATGACTAACTGCTGGCCATGTTGTCACAGCAGTGGCAGTATGGCCAGTAGGGGCGACACCATCAGTGGACGACAAATGCACACACAGCCATGAGCACTCACTGAATTATTTGTGAGGGTTTTCTGTGGTTTTTTTATTTTTTATTATTAAAACCCGCCCAAGATGGCTTTTCTACAGCATCTGTTTCTATGGCAACAGGAAAGCGCTGAAAATGTCAGGGATGACATAAAAGGAAAAAACAAAAAAACAAAACAAAAAGAGAGGCCAGCGGTATAAGAGGTCATTAAGAGGTCATACTCCTCGGCTTCTCAACACACTGTCACCATGATGACGAGATGAGATCGCAGGGGGGATGAACACTTGTACAACACTCACAGCTGACGGTATAGGTCATTCTGAAGTGATGCCGCAACAGTTCAGTTTTTTTTACAGAGGAGAGGAGAAGGGATAAGAGGGCTGCAAAAAAAAAAAAAAAAATTAAATCCCTGGAGGCTTTGCAGTGAGTGTGCCGGGGTGAGAGACGGAGAGGCTCAGCGGAGAAAAGGTAAGAGCAGATGAGAAACAGGTGGTGAAACAGGGACGGTGACTCATTCGGCACACCGTCGCACAAACCACAACCAGTGAAATGAAAAAAACAAAACCTTCTCATCACAACGCGAGATTCGAGGAGTCCACGGTCACAGCCACCAGTCCCCCAGCTCCAGACAGGGGTTCCTGTGATGGGCAAAGAAGCTGGGCCTCATTTTGATACAAGAGATGAATCCTCCCGCCTGCTCACTGTTGGAGGCATTGCGGCGAGGCAGCCCTTCAGCGGGGGGCCAACAGGTGCTGCTAGGGTAAATGATGTTCATCATGGCTTAAGCACCATGCCCTCTCCGCGTGCATAGGCGTGCGCCGCACCGAGGCCTTGTCTTTGCGTTCTGAGCAAGCTCATCTCTGAAAGACAGAACGGGGGGGAAACTCCCTCTGAGTAAACACAGCACTGAAACCTGATCCCAGCAGCAGGCAATCCCCATCACCTGTTATTGTCCACTGGTATCAAACGGGCACAGTGATTTGAATGTACAGACTTGAAAGATGAAACGCACGCATGCGATTTGATCCACATTACAAATGAGAGCGTCTTTCATGTGGCTCAGTATTTATCGTGGTTTGTGTAAATTTAGTTGGAGGGTTGTTCTCTGTCGTCTGGACGTGACCATTTTAGACTGAGCTGCTTCAGGTCATTCTAAAGTGACGCAACCGTGATCCAAATTGTTTGGCTACTCAATGTGTAGAAACTGAAGACAACAGGATTCTGTTCACGTTTATCTTATCATCAACTAAATCCCATTAAAAGACCAAAACAAAACAAAGACTTTTATTCTGCTAATCCGTTTAGTGTGTGTAGTCAAAGCCTATAAAAACCTATTCTTCGTACCGTTGTCCAAAAACACATCAATGAGCCACAAAAACACATTTCACACGTCTAATAATAAGAGAGAAAAATATTCAACATCTATAGTCAGACTGGCCATCAGAAGAAATTCTGCAAAATGTGTATTAATCTGCAAAATAATCCCTAACAAATAGTGTGGGTAGAATTCCCTAAGAACTACAGTGCCACGTTTCCCAGTTTTGCTGGGTACAGAGCCTTTTTAAATCCAAATATACATTTGTGGCATTTCATATTTATATGTGATTAATACTCACATTTTCAGTTTGGGGTTGAGAGCCACGGAAAGGGTGGTTTCAGTTTTAGTCTTTTCATGGGATATGTTGACAATAAAAACTAGACATCAGTCCTTTTACTGCAAACCTTTTCCAAATGTTTTCATGTTGTTTTTTTCAAAACAATATCATGCGACCATTGATTTCAATTTATTCCTTTGCACTATGAAGTGACTGATTTTTGCCTGCGATTCTGTATCACGGTGCACGTTTTGTTGCTTTTGTGTTCTTTGCTGGTGTTTGGCAGCTGACAGCATTTGGACGTGGGAGCATCCTTGAACCCACAAATAGGAAAGAGTTTTTCATGCAGTGAAAGCTCTAAGTGCATTCGAACAGCACAGTTGTTTCTGCAAGGAAACCACTATGAAACATAACATGAGCACAATTCAACGCTTGAACTACCCTGGAAGTCATTTACATCAAACACACATTAGCTGTCCTTTTCCACGTGCGCATTAGACTTTCACCTCTCCTCGTCGAGTTGTTCAGGTGAATTCACACCATGACTGCGTTGACACAGCTTCTGCTCTTTGCTCTTGCCCCCGCACGGTTTGGGGGAAAACCGGTATCTGGACAAAGGCATCACACCTCTGCTTTGTATCACTGTGCCGATCAAACCAGCCAGCTCCTTTTCGACACTTGCACTGAAGCAAACAGGCCGGCACTGTTTACAGCGCTTTGCTCCCACTGTTTATAAGAAGCTTCTTTCCATTGAGTCACATGCTCAGACGCGGACAGTGGGCCACGCTGGGCGCTGACGCAAAATGCCCTTATGTGTCGCACAGGTTAAGAACGCCCTATTGGGAATATGCATGGATGCGAAAGGGCTTTCTGGGCTGAATCTGCAACGGACATATTCCACACCCGAAGGTGAAAAGATGATAAGGAAGGGGTTTAGAGAAAACAGGTATTTTCTTTGTGACAGTCTCTCAATGGCTGGATTATAAAAACAACTGCTCAAATTGTAATACATAACAGCACTGGGATTCGCAGCAGCATCTCATTAGTCATTCAGATGTCTACTAAACCTTTTATTGTGTCTGCTGGCTTCAAAAATCCCAAATAACACGCATCCGATACAGCATTTGGGGTGACTCAGCATCCTTTACTGCATCCTATAAATCCAAGCATTGCACACAATAAAGCAACTGATAGATATTTTTAAAAGTGAGAGCAGCGGGTTCGTGTCACTGCTCCGTGCCCCATGATCGCTCAGCGTGCCAGCTCAGAAACCTGAGGTGGAGGAAAGCTGTATCCTTTTCCCCCCACATTTTCCAGCCCCCGAACATACTTGCAAGGATAAGGGCTTGTTAATCCAGAGGTGAGATGAATGGCAGCACTGTGTGTGCGCGTGTGTGTGTGTGTGGTGTGTGCGTGTGTGTGTGTGGTGTGTGTGTGTGTGTGTGTGTGTGTGTGTCAGCAGGAAGGAGGGCAGGCTGGGACCCCAGGGGCAACTCAGCTCTGCACAAAGACTGGCTCAGTGCTACGACTGTCACATAGGGAACGGATACAAATATGTATGCAGCAGCCGCACAGTATACACGAAAATGCAAAGCAAAGGAGTCACGGTGAGAAAGAGAATAGCTTTTACTACAGTATGAGAGTTACAGAGTCAAATACTGACATGGCCTTTCCCCCGGCGTTAACATTGTCACTTGCATTTTGTTTTGAAAATCGAATATTATACACAAACAAGGGGAA
Source organism: Scophthalmus maximus (assembly GCF_022379125.1). Taxonomy (NCBI): domain Eukaryota; kingdom Metazoa; phylum Chordata; class Actinopteri; order Pleuronectiformes; family Scophthalmidae; genus Scophthalmus; species Scophthalmus maximus. Next base: position 20,458,024 of record NC_061522.1, read on the forward strand.
CTGTCCCTGGCGCTGTTGTTGAAATTACGTGTGTTGGCAGCTGGAATGCGGTTGAAGGTGAATTTGAAAGCTGCGTACCAATCTCTGAGGGCAAAGAACGTGGTTCAAGCAACCCCACTGGTTTGAACAGTTATCAATCGCTCCTATCTTTCTTCTCATCCAGAATCAGTGAAACGGCTTTTTGCAAGGATAAGATCAGCAGTGCCGCAGACACTCGAGTGACACCTCCGCTCCACAAGCCCTCAGTCGACCCTGCTCAATTTAAGAACTATCAATCAGTCGCATTAGTTCCCTTCTTGTCTAAAGCTACTGAAAGGGCAGTTTCCAAAGAGGTCTCAAAATTCCTCTCACAGAATGACCTCCTTGATTCAAACCAGTCAACCTTTGAGAGCAGCCACTCCACTGAAACGGTACCGTTGTTTGTGACAGATGACCCCAGGGCAGCAACAGGTGCAGCTCAGTCCTCAGTTCTTATCCTGCTCACCGCGCTCTCCAACCTGGGCATCACAGGAAATGTGTAACCCACAAACGTTCACAGCCCACATCCCACAGGGGTTCCCCAAGGCTTGTTGCGGCGGGGCCCTTTCTTAATATGAACCACCTTCTTGGCCCCCGATTATCCGCTCACATGGCTTCTCACATCAGTGGTACGCAGACGATGCCCAACTGTATAAAATATAAAGCAACTGCCAAAATGGCATATATATCAGTTTTAAATAGTTTGTGCTAACAATGAGCACAACCAACCAATGAATAACATGACCAAAAGTGCATTTCCGAACTTGCACCAGCAGCAAATAAGAAAAAAAGCCTAATAGCAAAAAAAGAGAATATTTTTCAATGACTTGAACCTCAAGTATACTACTGCTTGTAGTGCAAAGAATGTAAACTTAAAAGTGCAGTGTTCGAGAAATGTATGCGGCAGGGAAAGTCATATTGTGTGTCCATGGTTTGAATTTGAATCCTTTATTTTCAACAGTTTTGGAAGGAACCATGTCCTCAGCCAAATAAAAATGGCGTTGCTTCCGTCACAATCTTCCAGTGTTGTCTGCAATGACAAACTTTCGACATGTTCTTTGGGAAGTTTTCTCATCTTAGATGGTAGAACAAGTTTGTGGTATTGCCTCCAGTCATTTCCCGCAGTTCCCTTGCAATTTCGGAGATAACGTTCGTTTGCTGAACGTCTGCCCGGGAGAAAGCAATCCATCTCCAAACTACAGACACTGAGCCTTTTTTGGCACTAAGTCTTGTTCGTCAGCCATCTTCTGTATACATAATAAATGTGTAGACCTCCAAGATGCGTAGTGAATCCAATGTGGGTCATCCTAATGGTTTCAACCAAACAGTGTTTGCTTAGTGGCGTAGGAAGGTTTGCACAGCTGTTAATTTGTTAAATAACATGATCTGTACAATTCCCTGAAAAGTGGATCATATACCAACTTCATAGATAGTCCAGTTTGTTGTGTCTGCTACCAGGCCACTTTGCTAACTGCACATGGTCCACACCAAAATGACTCTAAGCAGGTTAGAAATTAGTACATATCTGTGGTGCCCGTGTGCAAGTCCGCAACGGAGTACTGCAATGTGGTTAGAGCATCTCTCTCTGTCGTCAAGAATCTCTTGACGACTCAACTCATCCAAAAGTAACTCCTCTCCCAACACCTAACACTCTAAATATCACTTACTGTGCATTTCTTCACTTAATCTCTTCACTTGCTTACTGAGCAGATTTAGTGCTCACTTAGTGCCGACTTTAAGGTCTCCTGCAGTTCTCAACTTTAGTGTTGTCCCTCAGTTACAAGTCGGTTTGGATAAAAGCCTCTGACAAATGAGTACATGTAAATATGAATCTTAAGCAATAAAAGCCAATGAGGATTGTTCGGTTTGGGCCATTCAAACAGATGATAACTGGATGCTGTAGGAAGGCTTGTAAGCGCATTCGCTCCTCTGACCTGTTCCTAAGGTGTCGGCTCAGGCGAGGCAGATAAGGCAAAGACCTTTATTTTTATTGCCTCCGGATCACAGTGGATGATGAAATTGAACTTCTGTGACTTATTCAAACAGGGTTACAGCTGTCCAAGCAAAACAGCTTGACCAAATTAGCATCAAACACACTGATCCTTACAAGGAACCACGCGCAGACGCACATGCAAACACACACGACTCACACTTAAGAGTAGGATGTGACATAATATTTCATCCTCACCACGTGAGGAATTGTTACCGCTGCAGCCAAACCTTGATCGACTGGTTTAAGAGGTTTGTTTGTGGATAAAATGATCATATTCGTGATAATGTTAAGAAACCAGGGAGTTTAAGGAAGGATTATGTGTGAAAATTATTCTAAAGCAAATAGAATTGTGTCCTGGCATACACCTCTGTTTTTTGATAGTGGCTGAAAAACTGATTGTGAGCCTCATCAAAAGATATAAACCACATAAATAACACCCCAGAATATGATGCTTTCTGAAGTGATATTTGCAATTTTTTTTTCTGTTCAATTTTCATTTTCCTTGCATTGTTTTGGTCTACACAGGAAAACACCCAGCTGTCAGTTGCTCCACTGTGTTCACCAGCTGGTTTCTAACTTAGTCTGTCTGTTGTTTGGTGCTAGGCATGTAGTGTACAGTGGGTTTGCCAGAGTTTTTTTTTGGAAACACCGGTCTGCTGTAGCTCAAACTGATAAAAAACAATGAAGTTGCAGGCGAAAAAACAACAAGCTGATATAAAATTCTCTGTAGAGTTGAGGGAAACTGCAGAGCTGGGTGACAATTCTCTCTGGATCTCTCTCAACTCGAGCAAACCCTTTGATATTACAGTCATTTGATTCATTGTTAATCGGAAAATATTGTTAAATGTAGCTTCAATGTGCTATAACAGTCAATGATATTGCAAAATAAAAGATCATTGTTTGTATATATCTTTTTCCGGCACAATCTGTGGATAATGGATGATGATGATGATGATGAAGACGATGGACATCATATCTTGTGTATGCAAAAGAGTGCTAAGCTACAAGAAACCAGTTAGCAACAGTACCAGCAGTTATATGCATCAAAACCTTGGCTGTGCAACAATAAATCTGTGCTTACACAACATTTTCAACAAAATGAGGTTTTCATTTTCAGAAATCAGTGAGCCACTGTACTTCTCTTGATTGTGCTGCTACAAACCAACTACAGACCATTTAAAGGCACAGTTGGCTTTTATTTTCCAAAATATGTCCCATTCTACTACTGCACTATCCATCCATCGATCGTCTACCGCTTTATCCATTTAAGGGTCGCGGGGGGCTGGAGCCAATCCCAGCTGACATTGGGCAAGAGGCGGGGTTCACCCTGGACAGGAATGTAAATTCTTCATATTTATTATTCTTTATATCTTTTGCAATTGTATAATTTACATTTAGGGGCCACATACAGAAACAAACAACCATTCACTCTCACAGTCAATTTAGAGTCTTCAATGAACCCCCTAAGTCTTTGGACTGTGGGAGGAAGCCGGAGAACCCGGAGAAAACCCACACATACACGGGGAGAACATGCAAACTCCACACAGAAAGGACCTGGTTGGTTTGAACCGGGATTCGAACCTTGCTGTGAGGCGAAAGTGCTAACCACTACGCCACCGACTACTGCACAATTTCCACAGTTAATATTTCATCTAAATTCTTCATATTTATTATTCTTATTCTTTATATCTTTTGCAGTTGTATAATTTACATTTATTTGTGTAGATATTGTATATATATTTTTAAGTGTGCTGTGTGAAACGTTCTGCTGTTACACTGGGATTTCACAGCTTGGGATAAATAAAGTAACTATCTATCTATCTATCATTCCTTCTTAACGGAGCTGATGCAAATGTCTGCCTCAGGGACATTCTGGTATCGAGTATCAGTGGGGTATTTAGGGACTGGAGTCAGTGTTTCCTCTACAGTAATGTGGGTATCAGGGCAACATCCAGCAAAGATAAACAAGGCAACCCCTTGAAGGCACCACCCATTTTCCTGAGGGCCCTGCAACACAAAAGGCTTTTCTTTGTAAATTATGGGTACTGATAAAAGGTTTTTACCCACTTCAACCACCTGTTTCACAAAATAAAAGCAAACTCTCAGTCTGAGCCTTGAAAGGGTTAAGGCGTTAACCGCTCCCAATTCTGATATTTTTAAAGAGCAGTAATTTTGAAGCACAACTAGCTTCGTCATAGGCAGGACAGTGATCATTTATTTCCAAGATTAAAAAAAAAAACAATGTGACAGCGACGCTCTCAACTGCAACAATTGTCGTATCAGCAGACCAGTGCAACTTTCAAGGCCACTGAGCATCATAGCGACATTCATCACAGTACAGGAGAGAGGCCAAAGAGCGGAGAGACTTCAGTCTCTGCATTTCTCCGGTTCAGGCTCGCCGCCGCAGGGATGAAAGAAAATCATTCACCAACTCCCCAGCCAACCGTCCGTGGGTTCCCAACGCTTATGAGCGCTCAAGTGAAGAGCGTCCTCGTCCGAGGATTCCTCGTGGGTGTGCGTGAGTCAACAATTTCATAAGATGTAAATTAGCGATTGGGATACGTGTCGACCAAAGGAGCTGTCTCCTCAAGTCGTAGCCCCAATAAAAGAAGGTATGAGGAGTCAACATTGAGCTGGATGACCCCCATGGCGGTCGCTGACATCATTGCAACACCTCTTTGACCTCACAAAGCCTGGGCAGACCTCATAAGGAAAATATTGATGACCGAGATAGTTTCACACCCCATTAGATGTAATTCTCCTCTGTAAGGGATTGTCACACTACTGAAGATGGATAGGAATGGCTATAAATGATTGTGTAAAAAATTGATTTCAAAAAGGTTTCATATCCTTCTTTACAATAATTTTGTTCCAAATACAGTCCCCGGCAGTAATAATCGAGCAAACAGACTTGCTCATTGACTGTTAGCAAGTCAGGTACTAGGCAGCTCAGAAAGCTTTAAGCGTGTTTTCTTTCCAGCTACAATGTATCGTAAGTGGCATTGGCCCTGTCCCTAATACCACATTCATATCATATCAGAGTTGTTGTGATGACATGCTTCATCATCCAACTCATTATTGCGACTGGGAAACTCTGACTCTTTTCTGTATGCGCAGAGCTCATGTGTGACTTTATACTTACTGTACTAATACGAAAGGGCCTGAAACCCAAAATAATTCAGCCATGCAGACCTTTCATCGTTGGTTTTGCATTTACTGTCACCGCACACCATTTTATTCCTCCAACAAATCATTCTGCAATCATACAACCATCTTGTAGAAGTGAAAGTCTTTCTTGCTGCTTTTTTTTTTCAACTCTACACCTTACATCTAATATGAATGCAATCTGATATGCTATGCGGCAAGACGGCGTGGCGCTTTCTAGCACCACCTATTTTGTAATGAATTTCATTGTGCCCCTTTGAGATGCGACTGAGCCTTCAGTCAGAAATTGCCTGTATAAGGGATGACGCTTTGACACCGTGGTGAACATTGCCCCCCCCCCCCAACCACACACACACACACACACACACACACACACACAAATCCACCTTCAAAACTGTCTTTGCTAAAAGACAAAAAACAACACTGTAGTTTTGTCCAGTGCACAATTTGACACAGGCACTTGTCACAAGGATGCTTTAAAAATTCAAGTGATAAGTTTCAAGAGCTGCTTGGATTAGACTCAATAGCTCAAACTACTCTCTTTCACACACACACACACACACACACACACACACACACATACACACGCTGGAAAAAAAGATGGTGCTCTTCAGTCAGCATGCGTCTCAACTTCCTTCCTCTCAGAAACAGTCATGATGCCACAACAACAGTCACACGCGCGGGAAATAAAATGCAGCTGGTCGGGAGGCCAAGAATGACAGAGGGAGAGAGCAGACAGGGAGACTGAAGATTGTTCCTGATTCTCTAGACCTTCAGCAACAACCAACAGACCCCGAGATGTGTGTTTTAGTAGGACAGATGGGAAACTGAACAGTAAGGCCCTCATAAATGCAAGAAGGCAGTTAGGGGGGAAACATACCAGGCTTTGATATTTAGTGCTACACACACATATTTCGGTGAAATTGCAAGTGTGCCAAGTGTGTTAAATCTGACATTTAAGCTGCACTGAGAGAAACAAGGTCTCCCGCACAGTTAATCGAGAGGAATACTGTGCATCAAGGTTTACAGTATAAGCCTCTCTTTGTATCATAAACCTATGGCCTATATGGATTTCACTGGGTTAATTCAAACAGCAGAGGAGGGATTTTTCTTTGCAAATGCGAAACTGCCTCTGGTAAAGAGGTGCTCATGCTGTGGTGCATATTTAAAGATGAGCTGTGCATTCGGACACCCACCGTTTTCTCACGTGTCACAAAAGGGTCCGTCATCATGCACAAAAAAAGTGAAGAGGACTCAATAGTCGGTTCACAGACAATTAAATAAGACAGGGTCTTTCTGGGTTTGCGTAATGTGCTGTTGGGAGATAGGGTGTCTGGATGTGATCCTGCTGTAAGAGGGGGGCATCAACAGGTGTGCAACCTCAGATACTCCCGGCATGCCACTTATGGAAATAAACTTACACAAACGCGTGGTAGATGAACGCCCAGGCTCTCGGTCTCTCCAGCACGTTGTACAGGTAGTTTTGGAGCCGCCGGTAGCGCACGTTCCTCCGGCCGCTCTGCGCGCTGTATATGAGCGGCTTCCCCAGCAGGCTGAGCCGGGCCCCCTGCTTCCCCCTCAGGCTCTCGGTGCCGGCAGCACCTGCGGCCGACAGCAAGCCGTCCCCTGCGCTGTTCATCATCTTGCGTCCGGACTCCACATCCTTCAAGCCGTAGCCCTCGGCACGCTGCCCCGGCGACGTCCTCATCCAGAGCCCGGTGCCACCTTCGTCTCCGCTGTGGTTGCGCGGCATGGCATCACCGAAGCGGGCATCAAGTGCGCGGAGGCCCCCCCTCGAGCACGCGTGTGCTCCGCTGGAAGCCGTTCCCTGTGCGGACAATAGCAATTTAAAAAAACCAACAAAAAAAAAACAACACGTGCGAGACGCAGTCTCAAGAGGTGCCGAGCCGACAGAGCAAGGCACGGTGTTTGCCGTCACACTCTGACCGCCCTCTTTCCTCTCGCACCAACCTCCTCGAGGTATTGACACAACACAGCCTCCGCGCGTAAAAGGTGTCCGCCGCCGCGCGTCTCCTGTGCGCGGTGCCGTCCAGTCTGGCTACACCACAAGTCCTGGATACACCGTGCGTCCCGCTGAGGCTTTGGCACTCATCTCTCGGCGCTGGCGCATTCCTCCGCGCGCTGCCTGTTGCTCCAACACAAAGCGCAGCGGCGGCGCTCACACGGTCATCTTCAGTCTCGTGCCCCACGGTGTGAACGGGGAGGTCGCCCACGGATTAAGGCTCTCCAGCTTCACTTGAGTTGTTTTGAGGCCGGGCGGCGGCGCGCCTTGGGGCAGCGCGGATGCAAATGAGCAACTGTCGCTCCCTTTGTGCCATTCAATTTGCCGGCGTGGAAACAAACGCACAAAAAAGTGGGGTTCTATCTTACACAACGTTTTCGACAAGCCTATCAGGTAACACGGTCGAGTGGAAAAACACGCGACCACAAAAAGACGGCGCGCCGAACATCTGCAGAAAATATTATGGTGCAAAATCCCAAATTGGCCCGCTGCTAAATTCAGATCGTCTTATTTATTTATTTTTTTTAAATAATATGTCAACGTTGTCAAGGTTTTAGTTACAAAACAAAAACGCTTCACGTTGTCACTCTCTCTCTCTCTCTCTCTCTCTCTCTCTCAACTTCATCTGCTGTCACCACGACCACGTGTCCCCGTGGAGACGCGCTGTGGACGATCGGTTCAATAACAGTTTTATTTAACATCTGTGACCCGTATGTCCACAGTAAAAAAAAAAAAAACTTTTGATTGTGGGTCAAGAGAGTGAATGGACTGAGAATGCTGCTTCCACTGGGTCCTTACAGCATGAATTTAAGTGATAGTTAGTTGTCGGGGAGTGGTGTGTGTGTGTGTGTGTGTGTGTGTGTTGGGGAAGGGGGGGGGGGGGGGGGTGCTATGTCAGTTATGCCTCCTTATGGACTTCCCCTTTCACACACGCTCTCTCTGTATCACGTCACAGTTCTGCGCTGGCTCAGACGACTTGGAACTCTGGAACAACCTCACGCAGCCTCACCCTGAACCTGATTGGCTGCCGCCATCGGATGCAGCTCTGACCGCAGGAGTGATGAAAATACTCGACTCAGTGAGTTACAGAGCATCAATGTGTGTGTGTTTGTGTGTGTGTGTGTGAGGGGGGGTGTACTCTTGCATTGAATCCACAGCTGTGTTCAGGACAGAGGTCTGACCGACCCTCCTTTCTTCCAACGAAACTACGCCATCTACTGGTCGCTGCAGCGCAAGACAACTTTCCCTGAGAGAGAGAGAGAGAGAGAGGGAGAGAGAGAGAGCACGACATCAGGGCGCTGAAAGAGTGCTCGCAGTTCTACCTGGCCTCTGTCTGGATCTCCTTCAGTTGGTGATAAAGGCGATCAACAACATGACACGTCTCGTGGCGTCAGGACGACAGCTCTGTTGCCTTTCTCCGACCCAATACCTTCTCTTGGCACCAAATGTAAGTTTTTATTCAAACAAGAAGTCATCCCAGACACAGAGTCATTACAGGTCCTGGAGCCAAATACTGTTCAAACTCACAGATCTTTATTTGAAAGTTCTAGTGGTGATCACAAAGTCATGGTGTAAATGTCAAGCACAGTCACAAAGAACATCTTTGCCCAGCGTAACCATCATTATAATATATCCCTACCCTGGTTTTATTCATATTCAGGATATGACTTACCTGGAACACGAGAGACCTGATAAGTCACATCTCTGTATATTAGTCATAAGAGTATCCAGTTCTGTTTTGATTCCTCAACAACTCATTTCTGTACCAGCCGAGTTGCCTCCAGCAGCTGCAAATGGCCATCTGAACTTCTCTTTATTCCCTGGATTTTGCTTCTACATCTGATTATCAGTAACACAAAATGCAAACAACAATTACATTTATGATTCGCATTACATAAGTCATTTCATTTTATATTATATTCATGATATTTTTTGTTTTTTTATCGATTAACTGCTCCGTGCCCTTGAGTCGATTCATGTTTCAGAGAACGGTGAACAGATACGATGAGGTGTTTGAATCGGTTTCTATATGTAGTCTTCTAACTCCAAGTTTGCTCAAGACATATTCATGTTTCAGAAACCAGGCCATGGTTGTTTACATGTGCAAACACATAACCAGGATACTCCGAGAAGCCCAGTCCCAACCGAGATAGGCCCCTCGTGCACATGTGAATGCAGTCAATGGAGAGCTGGACAAGTTGACACAGTCAGTTTGGAATAAGACAATTAATGGGGCAAACAAAATGACTTAATCACTCACCAATAAAACTTTCTCTTAAAAAGGTCAGAGCATGAAGCCACATAAGCATTTACATTAAAGAGACTTTTGTAAAACTGGTGTCTTTTAATAATGAAACAAATATATTTTATATGGATTCTTACATTTTATCATACTGTTCTATGTTGCTGTTGTTCTTCAAACTAAAAAAAAGCTATGTACAGTAACAGCACAGTACAGTGGAACTGACACATTTCCACTTGTTCCTCTTGAGAGGAAACAGCACTCGGCTTACGAACCTTAAAACTGTGCACTCCTATCATCATCTAATCTGGTCCCATGATCAGATGGTTTCCTGCATCCTGCAAGTGCACGCACCCCGTCACGAAGCTTCAACCACGTACAACCTTTCAAAAGAAGAATTAATGCCTCACGTTGAACGCTTCTCAAAGTAAACATGTCACTAGGAGCTTATTGGTCCTTTTTTTCTCCACAAAGTTTTGGTTTATTTGCTTTTCTTTTGGGAAGGTCATCTTCGTGGGTAACATTAAAGATCAACTTTGCAATGTTTGTATTCCACTTCCACACACGGCCACTGGCTCCACCGATTTGTGAACCCCGACCTGATTAGATAGATGAATACCATTTCCTGGGAGCAGCATGGAAATTTTAGCGTGGCCTCTGACATGTATGATGTGCGGTTTTCTTTTCCACCGCGCTCGGCGTCCACGCTTTGCACACAGAGGCCACGACCCCTGGATCCGTGACGAGGGGAACCAGGGGGCCCGACTGGCATAGCCGGGCTGGTGGGAGGGTTTCGTCGAGATTGCCTGCAGATGTTGTTTCGGGGGGCCCTTTGCTTATTTAACGAGAGGATGTGGAACATAAATCTCTCAAGGCCTCTGCTGCACTGTATCATATAAGAGGTCACCAATGAGGCCGTGTTGGTTCAACTTCCTCCTCGGTTAGACGCACTGCAGCACCACGCAAGACAGAGAATTATGGTGTAACACTGGAGCAGGACGCAGCTGTCGTGTGCTTTTATCAACAAAACCACATTGTAAGAAGTTTGCGTCACAACCTCTGCTTTTTGAGATTCTCTTGTGACATATTTTCTTTCGAAGCGGTGTAGCTAATGGGTGCATGGACATTTTCTCTGACATTTTCTCTGTCTGTTTCTGTGTCAAGAGAAGAGCGTGAAAATTAAACTAAAGGCAGCAGGCGGGACACGGGCACAGTATTTCTTTTAATTGATGCAAATGAATAAGGGCTCAGTGAATATCAAGTGTAGGAGCCCAGACCTCGCAAAAGGCTCCTTTTGTATTGGTAAAATGATTCGGTACAAAGTAAACATGATTTGTCACTTTGAATGAAAAGGAAGACGTGGACAATCAATCTACGAGATTAGAATGTGACTGAATAACTAATGATATTGGTTAATGACTATGGTTAAACAACAATATCTGCTCAATGGATTCCTTCTCTAAATAGTGGCCCCAAATGTGCACCGTGACGGAGTAAAATAAGTAAATGTCAAAAAAAAGTGTGTGTCTCCGTTAATCTAGCACGTCACAAAGCACCAAAAAATTGGGAGATGTAGAGGGTTTGTTTTGTTTTTTGGCGACATGCCTGGATGGTGCCTGCTGTTTCGACAAATCCAGACAATGAGTGAGTCACTTGTTGGGTGCAACTCTGGGCCAACGGTCACATGTAGCTCTGGAGGATCTGAAACTGTGATTTCCTGAATACAGTATAGTGACGTGTATAGTACAGCTCTTATGTGTAGTTTTTATCTCTTTTTTTGCACATAGATAATAAAAAAAAATCTGTTTCCACCTGTCTTCAAGATAAATCTCATTATGCCAAATGTATTTCTTAATGTCAAAATTCCCTACTTCGCTAAAGGAGTTATTATTTTCATCTTCTTTTTATTATATTAATGCCAGTGGCTCTGAGGACTGTCTGCCACTGTGGTCCAACAACTATTGGATGGATTCGTTGGCCAATGACATTTGACACAGACATCCTTGGTAATGACTGATCCATGTCCATGCGGCTGTAATCTCACCAGGGTGAAGATGACTTTGAATGGACCCAATGATCCCCTGACTTTTCCGCTTGCACTGAGGCTCTGGATGAAATAACTCAATAGGTCAAGAGGCGGGCTGATGAATGGAGTTCCGGGAATTTTCGGGTAAGCCATCCACGCCTGCCTCAGGATACGAGCGCTGGTGACTTGAACTCCAGTGCCATATTACCAAGTCAAGCTTGTCATATATCCAATACCTGAACAATTCTTGTCAGTGCTAATTAACAAACGTTCGAACATGCCAACATGCAAAACTAAGATGGGGAACACCGCAGAAACGACAGCCCCCCCCCCCGAACACCAGTGTTAGCTCCGCTCAGCTGTACAGACTCTCGGTCTTTATTTATGATTAAAATGGCATGTACAGCGAATGTGAGTTATGAATGAGCAGTTTTCTGGCAGACATAGTTATGATAAGTGTAGTTCTTAGGTCTACTTGTCTACATGGCAACAGATCCAATTTTGAAAAAAGGGTTAGGGGTTAGAAATAATAGAATATATATAAATATATATAAATATATATATATATATATATATATATATATATATATATATATATATATATATATATATATATATGATTCTTTTAGCTGAGGGGCTTGAGGACATTATCGAGAAAGCAAGTTTTCTTCCACACATTCTTTTTATTTGTAAATAATAAAAATGAACTTTCTTTTTTTTTAAATATAAAACATACACATCATTTGAGCCACATCTGTTATACAAACAAGAAATGTTGCAGTGAATGCTTTACTTTTTTCTAATTGTGTCTTTTGTTTAAGTGGAACACAGAAGTTGTAAACAATCAGCAATTAATTTTTTTTCCTGTTAATACTGACAAAAAAAAAATGTAAGAAAAAAAAGAAAGAACAAAAGTAGAAGAAGAAGAAGAAGAAGAAGGAAAAACCAGCTTCGGCGCATGACGTAAGGAAAAGTCAGCTCTTCTGAAGTGGGACTGAACATGGCCTGAGCTCAAACACTGGGTTTGAAGCACAAAGAAGTGTTCAGACGACAACTTTCAGAGCAGTGGTACACCTGGAGTTTTGTTTTTTTCCCGGCCGTGTGCTTGAGCTCAGCCATTTGTCACCCAAGTCCACCGCCCTGTGTTTTTTCCACTGCATGGTCCCGAATGACGTATTAATCGCTCCTCATCACATGACTTGGCTCCTTTGCAGTTATCACTCAGCCCAATGAGAACCCAGTGCATGGCTCTTGAGTATTTACAGTGTGTGACTCTCGGTGCAACTGCATTAATTCTCTAATGTAATCTAACAGTTCACGTGTTAGCTGAAATCATCATGTTGAGACATAATTCATATTTCCATATAAGTGGATCCTATTTGTACATATTTATTCATACGTCGCCTCAGCCCCTTGGAGGTATACTATGATGTGAAATAACAGTAAGGGGGGCTGTGAGGTCTGCTCAGTACTACTGTACAGTACAGTACGTCTTCCAGAGGGTCGAGGAAAAAGACATCTACGCAATCGTGGGGTTTCGTTTGAGAGACATTCAGCACCGGACTGAGGGACGTGGAGTAGACTGCAGTTGAGTTCAAATGTCTTTGCGTAATGGGAATGGCTTCGGTTTCTTGGTTTTATCTCTTTAATATTCAAGTACGAGCAAACTGTACAACTGCATGCAACATACAAGCGGCCCTACAGTATGTGGAACTAACACGTATCTAGTTCTGTATCTTTTTTTAATTTTTTACTGTATCTGTTTCGTTTTACAAAAAAATGTGCATGCAGCTTGGAACAGGTTCCAAAGTCATGCTGGCCCCGCCTCTTTCCTGGTGGGAGGAGTCTGCGGGGCAAACGGAGGAATGGCATTGGTGTCTGCGTTCCGACAGATCGGTCCGATTGGGTACTTTGACGTTCACAGAGACGCACACGGGAAACTGTGAGTGATTCTTCTCCTCTTTTTGCGTTTCCTAATATTCAGACAAAGAAATGAGCCGAACGAGTGACGGGAATGTTTCCTTTTTTTTGTCCTTTTTGGGTTTTTTGTGGTTTTTTTTCAAAAAGTTAGACTTTTTGTTGTAAAAAAATCAAGCTCGTGTGCTTGTGTTTAAAATTTCGAAATGATGTGAACTAAGGGGTTGGATAAAAACATTAAAACGTGCCGGGGTGAAGGATTGCACTCCCCCAAAAATGTGAAAAATTGGACGCTCCTATCTTGCTCTTGCGCAGGTGAACAAAGATTTATGTTTTAGTTTTTTTTGCCTTTTTTACAGTGACGTTGTACACTTGTGATATTTCAAAGTGACATAGATTTTATTTATTGGTCAACCTCTTAAGAGGCCTCATATACATCTATACAAAGACGACTGGCCTGGACATTTGCCAGAGGTGGAACAAGGAAAACAACTCTGCACGCTAATCGCACTGTCAATCGTAAAAAAAATCTAAGCGGTGGGATCATCACCAGCAACCCCCCCCCCCTGAATAACACTTGCAGACATTTAATCGTTTTTTTTTTAATCCTCTTTTTTTTTTATCTCTCTGTGTATTGTTTTTTTCTCTCCATGCACACACCAGACTGACAACATTATCATGAGCATTTTACGCACAGTAAAAACATTTTGTGCCAGTAGTAACAAAGGGAAAGAAATGAACGACAAAAGCAAACACACAAAAAAAACAAGTGCGGCTGCCGAGCAGCCATGGTAAACATATTGAAAAGAGAGGAACTTTCGACAGAGAGCGGGACCAGTGATGTGGCTCCAAGGTCTAGGCACCAGAAAAAAGGCCCTGTGCTTCCAGACTGAGTACCCACACGGGAGCAGCCTGCCTGGGGGCAGGAGTGCCGGCAGTCTGTTGGGGTCCTGCAGGAGACCACCGCAGCACGGACTGCGCCGCCTGCAGGCGTGGAGGGTGATTTATCTCTGTCTCCAGTCCATACATTCCGACGCTTACATACATTTTCTTTGCTATTGTTGATTCAGTTAAAAACCACCCTGCTTCACTTTTTCATCCTCTGACGCTGTCTCGGCTCCCGTCTCGAGAGCCACAGCCTGTTGTTGGTCGACAGCCCTGCGTCTTCAGCATACACGGAGAAAAAAACGACACGAGTTTTCAACGAATGGATGTGAAACACTGAAATGCGGCGCTCCCTCAAACAGACAAAATGAACCGCGACAGGAGTGATTGTCAGATCTCAACAAAGCTTTTGTCGTTGCGACTTGTCTCTGATTGTTGTTCTTGTTCTACATTTTTCCGCAATGTGTTCTTTCTCTCCTCGCCACTGTTTGTTTCACCGAGTTTGTTACATCGCAGAGCGGCGTTGGTCCACTAGGAGCGGACCCCCGCCGGTCCAGAGGAGCTGTCAAGAGACGACTGCGAAGCTCGCCGTGTTATGGAGGCAAGTGTCGGGTCCACCAAGGAGGAGGGTGGGAATAACTTGTACCAACCAATGACTGTGCTTGATAAGTCCAGTTCCTCCAATAGGATTTGTGCAACTCCCATGAAGCTTTTGTGGTCCATGCGGCCGTAGTCTCCCCATACAATCACCTGAGAGGAAATCAAATTACACACCTCTAGCTCCTCTTGCAGAAACAACTCTTATCATTTGTAAGGATGTGAACGTATCTCACACTCACCTGTAAGACTTTACCCTGTGGGCTTTCCTCGAATAGCAGTGCTTGCTGGTACAGTGGGTCAAGTGTTTTCCGTGCAATCTTGGTTTTCTTTTTGGCTACATACGCTCCATTATTCAGGAGGTAGACCTTGACATATGGAGCTGAAGAAGACACACACACAGAACAGTACAAAAGCCATAAGTGGGGGAAAACAGCGCCTCACCTATATAATCTAGATCAAACCTCACAGCTGGTCATATCTTTATGAGTGTATGTACTGGATTACCATGTATGCATGAATGTCACATAATGATGTGGAAAAAAACGTGGCGTCTTGAGAGGGAGGGAGGGATTAGCATCTCTTCAGTATCTAAATGTAGGTCAGGTCCTTACCAGGGAGAGATTTGGATCCTGGCTTTTGAACGAGTCCTCGAGCTCTGATGACTTCCACCTCCAGCTGACCCTTCTTCTCCATCATACCAATCTGAATATCGCCTTGGAAACAGAGGAGGACAAGAACTGGAATTAGCGCCCCGCCAAACAGTCAAGTTAGAGGAAATATGGTCACAGTCTGGTCTTGGACTATCAAACATTTTATTCTATAAGACATATGTGTTAAATTTTGTCATCAGCAAATTAATTCTTGTATTTGGCCAAAAACAATGTGTATTCATTGCAAGGTCACAATGGTCTTATATAATAAGCTCATCCTTGAGTCCAAGTGAACGTTTGCACTAAATTTGAAGTAATTCTCTCAAGGGGGTTCCGCAGATATCTGGTTCACGAGAACGGGATGGACGGACACAGCTGTCGCCGGAGCAGAGGCATTAAAAAAGATGCTCAGTTTGATAAAACATGAAGCGATCAATTATGGCATGTGTGGCAGCACTAAAGGTGTCGGACAATAAAAATAATAGTTGTTTGTAGTAGTGGATGCACACCGAGCCCATAAAGATAGTCAATGCTCAATGATCTTCAGTCAAAACTTTTCACCTTTCACTTCATCAGATTCATATGCACAGGGCACAGTCACAGATAAAAATTTTGAATATGTGACAGCAAAAACGATGAACTGATGAATGAATATTTTATATTTCAGTCACATTTATTATACTATACTATAGTATAATTGATAACATTATATCATATAATATAATTACAATATATACTGCATGATACTATGCTAATAGTTATATTTTATTACTTATATTATACTGTATCCTGTTATAGCACTTTGTTTCGTATAACTGTTATGATAACATGTAAATACAATAGTGCATTACATTTCGCACAATCTAACATATTAGGTGTAATATGTAATTACTCTGCTTGGTACGACTGATGTCACATATCTTTTCTTGTTTTTACAATTGAGAAAATATCCATTTATCTTTATAAATACATAAATGAATAAATGAAAAGAGAAGAGTATCATACCTATGGCAGGAGTAGCCAGTGTTTGCCTTCCCACTAACTGAGCTGGTCCCAAACCATCCAGGAAGTCACTGAACTGGCTGCTGGCACCCAGATTCACTCCAGAGAAGATCAAACTAACACAGAAAACACAACAGTAAGTTAGCCGTAAATATGATAAACGTCAACGACTGATTCCTTTAATCTGTTTTTATAATCTCCTACGTCACTCCGGTCGGTGTGTCTGTGCACAGTCAGCGAAGTTCGAGGCCTGAGTGCTCATTTGCCGATGTACAGCAAAAAACTGCCCGAGTGAGATGATCCGTCGCAGTAAACACCAGGCCTCAATTTGATTCAGACAGAGTCTGTGTCTTATCGCCTCACTTTGCCCGCGTGCTCATTATATCACACTCTGTTCACTGTCAGCCGCCTGACACCTACATGTTGAACATGTCAGCATACAAACTTTTACTGTCACATCCATGTTATTTTCCCTGTCAGGTGGAACATCAGTTCATTTCAAGCTACAGTAGCTATAACAGTTTGAAACCAATCGCAAAACAAATAAGACAGCCGCCTGAACACACAGGTGGCAATGTCGAGTAGACCGAATCGGATTTGATCCTTCTGAAGTAGAGAAAATGCAGACGGATGCAGCGGGTGAGTGGATTCTTAAGTGATGAAAATGGGAGGAGTGGGGTTCACTGACTTTCCCTCAGAGTTGCAGCTGTTCATGCTGCCATTGTTGGACTCTCTGCTGGGCTGCCGGCTCATGTTCCTGGTCAGCTCCACCGCCATTCCGGTCTCGGTGCTCCTCTGGATGGGTGCGCCCTTCTCCTTCTTACTCTTCCCCTCTGCATGAACACGGCAAAGACGAGGAGGGGCAAAAAATCACAGCGATGTAGTCATGACGTATTTTCCACCTTAATTCACCCAGGAAAAAAATGGCCAATAGTGACATTCAATGCCTTGCGCTCTCCACCGCATCGTCGTCTTCGGTGATTTTGATTCGATCAAATCTGTGACACATCTTCATGAATGAGCTCTCCAACATGGCTCAAAACTGGGAGAAACGCTACTTATCAATATTTATTATACTTATTATATTTAACTCAAAGTTATTTGTTCAAATTGGGATTTTAACGGTTGTTCTTCTGCTTTGGACAGTAGCCAGGCTGCTGCCATTGAGTAAGCCATGATGCAAACGCTGCCGATAGTTTATGATAGGAGGCAGAGAATGAAGGCGACATACTTCTTTCTTCTCCACTGTTGTCTCCAAAGAGGTGTAGACAACTTCCTCCAAACTACAACACCGCCTGCTAAGGGCACGGAATATGTCTGTTACCTGTAAAGTGTAAAGGCAAAAATAAATGTAGCTGCATTTCTTTGGCTCTTAACATCCCTTGTAAATGCTGAGCAGGAGATGGATCTTTGCATCCAGCAGCTGAGGCAGTCAGCAGCACATGAACAGCCTGTGCAACATGTTACCTTGCATAAAAATTTTAGGCTAACGATTACCTCATTATCACTCTAAGATCCTCACATTAAAAAATTCAGACATATATCTCCCTAACTTTTGTTTGCTCACGTCCATCATGGAGAGGAAAGACGCCCGGAGTTAAGTTTGATCTCTGCACTTTCCCTACTTCTCTCCTCTCTACATGAGGGAGAGAGGGTAAAGGACCCCCTCCCCCCCCCAGGCCCAATGTTCTCAAATAGCTTTTTATGTCTACACACAGAAAGGGAGCACAACGTTTGGCTTTCATCGTGAGTCTTTACACCGCCCCATGGTAAAATTGCCGGACTGAGACCAGCCCGACTCAGCAGTGGGACCGGGAGCCGAGCCACAAGGAGCTCTCGGCGGCCTGTGCTGTTCTGGAGCGCTCTTAGAAAACCTTATTCGTTT
Source organism: Scophthalmus maximus (assembly GCF_022379125.1). Taxonomy (NCBI): domain Eukaryota; kingdom Metazoa; phylum Chordata; class Actinopteri; order Pleuronectiformes; family Scophthalmidae; genus Scophthalmus; species Scophthalmus maximus. Next base: position 20,476,430 of record NC_061522.1, read on the forward strand.
GGTTGTTTGTTCTCCATGACCGGCACACACACGCAATTTGTGGCGCTTCGGCACAGTCCGCTCCTCGGGACAAATCCTTTGGAAATACAGCAATCGACTCTATGTCAAACGGGGTCTCATCATTTAGTGAAATCAGTGCAGACATAGATTACATGTTGTGACCGCGGACTAAATGCAATGAAATCGTGTTGTTTTTCGCAGAGCGGAAATCAGGGCAAACTGGAGGTACGTGAAGCTGTATCGTCAACTGAGGGAACCAATCAGGCTATGTGAGGAAATCCTGGCTGAGGAGATCACACACGCACAAATACTGTCATTACTCCGGCGCTTGTAATCTGCCTGATTAACAATCAGCCTGCTGCCAGACTGAACTCATCAGCGTCTGGACAACACACTGTGTGATGCATCACGAAGGGACAAAAAAGAAGAAGAAGAAAACGTATTCTGTTTTGTGCATCTTTGGTCAAATTTCTGCCTGATGTCTTCAGTGGAGTGTGAAGGTTTGAATGTGCACTCTCTGCCCTCACTGCCGAGTTGAAAATAACCTCATGTAACCATTCCGTTGCACTGCCATGAACAGGATTAAGAATCGATCAGGCAAATGCAGCGTGTTCAGTAGTTAGTTGTAAGGTTCAAGCAAGCAAAGCAGCCGTATTTTTGGAAGAAATTCATTTTAGGACTAGGTTTGCCCGTTTCATATCACACATAACCAGTGGGATACAGGGCAGCCAGTGAACATTTTGGAGTTGCCATGGCAACTCACCGGGCCCGCTGATTTGTGAAGTGCTGCGACTGCGACGGTTGCCAACTATGGCCACCACCCGCGCGCTGAGGCTGGAGCGTCGCTTCTTGCTGCCGCCGCCCACCATGCCCAGCGCCGTGTCTGATTGGCTGCCGTCCGTGCGTTCCTGGGTGTAGATTTCTCCACTCACACTGGAGCTCTTCAGCATGCTGCGGCCCATCGACGATCGCATCTGCCGACTGGAGGGGGGGGAGAGAGAGAGAGAGGGGTGCTGAGTGAGACTGTAATCTGGTGTGATGCAGAGGGGAGGCCATTAGGGGATCTGCAACTACCTCTATACTGTACCTTCATCTTATAGGAGAACACAGAAAACAGCATGGTGGATTGAAAAAAAAGGTGGTGGAAGATGATCATTTCGAGCTGACTGTTGGTGAGTGGTGTTTATTTAAACAGAGGAGTGAACATCTGGTGTCCCAAAGAAGAGCAATGATGATGACATATCCCACGGAATAAGTGAATCTAAATACAGTACACAACTCCATCATGGTGTTTCACAGCTGTGTTGTAATCTGGGTCCTGACTCTCTGGAAAAACAAATCTAGATCTCATCGTGGTTAAAATCAAATAGGAAATAGAATGGCACTCAGCCCAGACCACCGTCAAGGCCCCCACCATCCCCTCAAACTCAATCAAGCTGCACCAAATTGCACACAGTAACATCGTTTTCCTAAATATGCCGGAATTTTTTTTTAGTAAGATCCATTCATTATTCCCTGGGAAATTGTGGAAAATGTCAATTCATTTTTAAAGGTAATGAAAAAAAGAAAAATCCTTTTCTACCCCCAAAAAATTCTTTGAAAAGGATTTCTTGACACATGTCTCACCCTTCCACCAAGTTTCATGGAAATCATGAAACCAAACCAAAGGAGAGTGGCGAATACATCACCTCCCCAGGATTATAATGAAATAAAAAATGTTCTCGCAAATGATAATTATATCATGTATTCAAGTTCATCCTTCTCAGACGAGCCACTGCACGCGAGCAGAAGCTGCCCAGTGCTCCATGCCGCCTCCTGGGGGCTCGCAGGAGCTGCCGCAGGTCCATTCCCTCAGAGGGCGTCAAGGTGCTGCAGGACAGCCCAGCTACACTGGCCCTGTCACCCATAGTCTCCACTCCCCTGACAGCTACGGTCCAGTGGCCCAGGGGGGCAGGTGAACAAGTGGGAAGGGGCAGGGTGGATTGAGCCCTTTCCACTGCCCCCTGCAGGGGTGTTAGGGAAGGGCGTGCAGCAGAGGGGTAGGTGGGGAGGGGAGGATCCAGGTCTGGAGGACGGAGAGAGTCCAGGCAGTCACAGCACAGGATGCATGCAAGGAGGGATCTGAGACATGCAGGGCGGTTTACACAACACACACACACACACACACACACACACACACACAATACACAGACACACACAGACAGGCACGAACACAGAAAACAACAACCAAATATAACAGAAATGACATTACACAATTGTAAAAAATGAAAACGTGAGTGCATTTATAAGGGCTGCAACTAAAGAATTAATTTCATAATTGATTAATCTGTCGATTATTTTTTCGATTAATCTATTAGTTGTTTGATCCATAAAATGTCATAAAATGGGGGGAAATTATGATCGTGTTTCCCAAAACCCCAAGATGCCGTTTTTTTTGTCCACACACCAAAGATATTTAGTTCACTGTCATAGAGGAGCAAAGAAACCAGAAAAGAATCACATTTAAGAAGCTGAAAATAGAAAATACTGACCGTTTTTTCATTAAAACTTGAACTGTTAATTGTTTATCACAATAGTTGGCGATTAATTTAGTAATCGATTACTAATCGATTAATTGGTTAAATGTTGCAGCTCTAGCATTTATGCTTCTGACTGAAAATATATTTTTTTAAATGTGAAAACTAATGCTCATGAAAATGCTCACAATTATGTCAAATTTATACAAAAATATTAAAAAAGGCATGGAAACAGACATGAATTCTGCATTGAAGCAACAAAGCAAATTATTTGCATGTGTGGCATTCAATTAATTTTTTTTGAAATTTAATAAGTATAAGAAGCGGGGGGGGGGGGGGGGGGTTGAAGAAGTAATCAATCAAGACGTATAAGAGTTTCATGTGTCAGTATGTAGTCCATAACAGATCATCGACTGTGCCTGAAGCACAGGTGAGTACAGATATTAATATCCCACATAGCAGCCGTCCATCACTGGATTACTAATTCATACACCCTGTCTCTCTAAAATCTGACCCCTGGTCTGAATTATACATAAACTATATTACAGGCTTTCTAAAACAGACTGGCCTGTTTATTTTCTTTCGATACATGGACAGTCTGCTTTTGGAATTCAAACCTGCGTTGTTTTCAGATCGCAGCTTCATTATAAAACGGACAACGCGCTCCCCTCTGCCTAAGAGCTGATCTGACGCCAGCCTCCGCTGCTCATCCCTCTCTTCATTCCCCTGAATCTATGTGTACAGACTAACTCTACCAGCAAATTAAAATTTGCCCGCATGTGAACAAGCGTGAACTTATCATTTTGCAAAAATACTGTATCTTATAACTATATTTCACACATAAAAGGTGGATTTTGATGAGTAAAATTGGTGGAATTCCCCTTTAACTGCTCTTGTATTTTTTTTCCTTTTAAGGATGCTAGTGGCCATTAAAAGTCCGAAGGTATGCCCATGCATCTGGGTGGGTTCTTTTGAGCTCGGGTGCACAACTCTCAAGAGTGGCATGTGGACAGGCTTGTCTGTGGCGATGTTTGATGTGATGCTAGCGTTAGAGTGTGCGAAAATCTTTTGGACGATAATGTGCCTGCAACTGTTTGCTGCTGAGGAACTTCAGCAGAGTCTCCAGAACCCTGACCTCAGCACCGAGGGGGGTGGACCTTTAACACTGACTGCGAGCCGGACCCTCACTATCCTCATCGTTTGCTCTTGTGGTTGAAGGAGAGCAAATCCCATAAAGCAGTTGATCAATCACAATTCAGAGAAGCATAAAAAAAAAAAAGGATCTTATACCGCAAACTAGCAAACAAACGATTGCTCAATGAGGAAAACAATCTGTTTTTCTGAAAAACAAACTCTCCCTCCCAGACAGCGTCTGCCTCTCTTGCTTTCTCAACTGCAGAAAGTGTTTCGGAGGCTGTGGGGCTGTGCTTTTAGATCGCTGTATTTGGATTGATCTGTGGTAAGGCCATAAAGAACAGACCCCTCGCTCCCCCTCCCCCCTCCTCCTCCTCCTCTCAGACCTCAGTACATTAGCCGGCTGATAAGCTGCACTACATCACCACCTGGCCCACTAAGGACTGCTGGGAGAGGGTCATTTGTCCCCGTCAGCTCACTGACACTGGTCAGCCGAGTGTGCATGCCGAGCTCTCTTTGTGCATGAAGAGAACATGAGGATTTATTTATTTATTTTCTTGTTTTTATCTTTTATTTCCACTCGGTTGAGCTTCACACTTTTGCGGCGGCGTGCGAATTTGATTCAAACATTCTAGTTTTAGTATATTGTGAGCGAATTTGTGTTTCCAAAGGTAGGATTTTGTTTTAGGGACATCTGTGAATACAGTACCACAGATTTGTTCGTTGCATAAAAACTCGTCGGAGTGCCGCTTTAATCTCGATTTGGACACACACACACACACACACACACACAGACACACACACCCAGAGTCCCGATGGAATCAAACAAACTGTTCTTTTATGTGAGACTAACTACGTCTCTAAAATGGGCAGGAACACTGCTCTTTCACCAAAGGACCACTTCAAGTTCCAGGGACACTGCTTTGTAGCTGCTGAAACTCCCTTTGGAAGGTGCAAGCAATTTTTTTTGAAAAAGCATCTTCCCTGCAGAGACCAATAAGATACTGGCTATAATTGCTGCCATTGAAAGTTCCCATTGTGTGCTGTTGTCTTCAATGCATGGGGTGGGGAGTGGGGGTTCTGTCTGCCTTGGGGGCACAGACCTGCTTGCACAATGTGCCGCCATCACTGAATTCACCATTGGGGATGTGTCAATGTTTACCTGGACTCCCTGCTGTCTCCTGTTACAGTGTGTCTCCTGCGCTTCAACTCCGCAGAGAAGCGTCTCTTTCCTGCCGCCCTCCTCCTCTCCTCCTCCCCGTCCACCCCCCACGAGATCCTCCTGTCCTTCTTCTCCTCATCCTCTAATGACTTGGATCTGAGTTCATTTTTTGGGGATTTACACCGTTCATCATATGTGTGTGTGTGTGTGTGTGTGTGTGTGTGTGCGTGTGTGTGTGTGTGTGTGCGTGCGTGCGTGTGTGTGTGTGTGTGTGTGTGTGTGTGCGTGCATGCGTGCGTGCGTGTGTGTGGACAGAGGAGACAGGGCATGCAGCGGGACAGGAAACATTCAGGCATGCATAAATAAAAAAGAAAGACACACAGTGATTAGCATGCATAAAACAAACAATGCCCAAACATGTAAGCTCATATTAGAAACGGGGAAATGTGAATGAATGTAGTCAAGAGTAGCCAATGAGGACTGACCTGAGTCGTCCCCCGGGTCGTTCTGATTGGATGGACATGTAGCTGGTGCTACTGAGGCGGGAGGCACTGCTGGCACGGGAGAGGGCTGACGCATCGCTCATATCACTGTCCGATGACCTCGCCGACATGTTGTCGCTGCTACGCCTCTGTTCTGCGTACATCTATGGAGAGAGACGGAGACGTGGAGGAAGGGAGAGGAGCGATGACTTTGCTCCAATCGGGGACAGCAAGATAAACGTATGCATAATTTGTCAAGTGCAGGAGGAGGTGGAGGTGGACGTGGACGTGGACGCTGACCTCCCGTTTGGTCTTGAGGTCCGTCTCGGGGTCGTGGGAGGCTGAAGGCCGGTAGGAATGTGCTTTCATCTGCAGCTGTCGGGCTCGCTCCTCTACTGCAAGGGCTGAGACGAAACACACAAAAAGTTAGGGTAAGAAAAAGTAATGAGGAAGAGAAAGAAAACAAAAACTAGAAAAAAGGAAATTGTGTTCCCAATGAGAGAGAGTGTTGCATCTTAAAGATGCAGGATCAGTTTTCTGACACTAGATGGAGCATGACGTGTAGTACAACAAAATGGGGAAATGCTATTTGCTCCTAGGCTGAGGAAAGTCAGAATGGGATGTTATGCTGCAAGGAAAGAAAACGACAGCTACCTATACTAAAGACTGTGACTGTCGTTAGAGCACCTATTTAATCCTATCTGGCAAACCCCACCCATCTGGCTGCTATGGCAAGCGAGACAAGAATGGATATTAGGTATTTAGTCAAATGACAAGTTAGGAGTGGGTTATTTAGAAAGTGGCTGGGGGGAGGGACCTACAGTATCTGACAGGGTCTATTCACTCTTCAGTTCTTAGAAATAAGTGTTTGATGGTCCTCAGCAGAGCATGATGTGTATGTGGACCAAGTTCTCTATGTAAGTGTCAATTAGACTTCCTAAAAAGTTGTGTTTTTGAGTTTTGGGTAGATTGTCTAAGTTATTTTTAGTTGGGTTTTTTTTTTGCCACACGGTACACGGTAACACAGATGTTTCTCTCTATGATTTTGGAATAAAAATTCTCATTTAAAGTAATCTTTTGATTTAAAGCTAACAGTCTGTTTTGTTTATGTTTAAAATACATTCAACTTTTTATATTCGAGTCAAAAACACTCTTGCTAAGGAAGCAAAAGGTGACTCTAAGAAGTTAGAAAAACGTTTTTTGATAGCTGAGGCTTAAGCACTTAAAGTCTTTGCCTTTTGTCCTTAGTTTCTACAAGATGTAACAGCCTTTTCTAACCCAAATAAAACTTAATAGCTTCCAGAGACTAATTAAGTATGCAATGTACGTATGTAATGTATATAAATACAGAAAATATCTTTAAATATTTTGACATGATTTTGTCATACCTTGTTCGATGCTGCTGCTCTTTGCAGGGAGCTGCGGCAGCTGCCTGCCCCTGCGACCTGATGAGGGAGTCCCCGTCGGAGGAGAGGGGCTGCCATGAGGGTGGGCTCTGACAGCCAGGAACACGAAGACATGAGGGGCAAAAAAGGCGATACAACAAGATACTGTTATACATGTATTCATCACTAGGACGTGAAAAAACTAAATCAGAGAAGCCACAAACTGCCAGTAATTAAGGGTCAAAGGTCAAGTTGGGAGAGGAATGAGTCAGAGTCCTCAGTAAAGGTGAAGTATGTGTTTATCTAGAGTATACAAGGTATCACAGTATTTATACATATCCCAGTGACTCTATTATGACGTTTGGATGGAACATTTATACAGTAATCTTCTACATTCACAGCTTCACACCTGATTGACCTCACCGTGCTAACACGGATATCAGACCTCTCAGAATGAAGGGGGTTTTTGCTTCCTGAGGTATGACAGACACATGTGGTACCTTGCATACAGCGTTACCGCACTCAGTGTGACACTAAGGAAACCAGCACACAGGGGAGCAGAGGTCTACAGCAGCACTGGCAGTAGCATGCACCTGTCTAGCCGTGGCGAGTTTGGACAGGACCCAGCCAGGGCTGTCTGGCCAAAGGGCCTCAGCGGGCCCCCTCTCCCCCTACTGCCCCTCAGGATAGAGGTGGGCTGCATACGACTGTCAATCAGTAGGCAGGCACCAGGAAATTAAAAGAAATGAAAACATAAAATCATATAAATACAATAAAAATCAAAGCAAAAGAAAAGAGCCTGTGTGTGTGTGTGTGTGTGTGTGTGTGTGTTGAGCCGTGCGGCCCTTGTAGCTGCAGTGGCCGTTAGCTTAGCCTAGCATGACTACTGGAAGCAGTAGGAAACAGCTTGAGTGAATGGACCAATCAGCAACTCAAAAGCTGCATATTCAACACGTTTTATGTGACTTTGTTTTGTCTGCACAAAAACAAGTTGTTGTTGTTTTTTTGAAGAAATCAGGCACTTAAAAACACCTGCAAAAACACAAATTAAGATTTCAAGATTTCCCTTAGTAGGATCATGCCCTTGTTTTCCTTTCTTTCCTTTTTTGTAATCTTTGGACATGTTTTTAAAATTTTGCTAGTTATTTTGCTAAGCGAAGATAAACCACTACAGGCTGTAGCTTTCAAGCACCTGGAAACCTACAAAGACAGTAAATGGTCAAAAGAAAAATTTCTTATTAATTGAAAAAAACTAAACAAAGCAAACATGATTTTCATCACCTACTTAGGAAACTGTTTTTCATTATTTATATTTATATTTTATATTCAAGTCCAAATCAATATTCCAGATTTGACAAACAGATGGTCAGACATCATCCCTCCAGAGAGAGGAGAGACGGGCTGACAATGATGAGAGGAGGTGAAATAAGGCGAGCGAGTAAATGAATGCATGGATGAATGATCTTACCTGTCCCCCTCCAGGCTCTTTCTGCTGCCTCTGTGACAGTTCGGACTTGATGAATTGCTACACTGCCTGTTTCAGCACACAGCAACCACAGAGAGAGGGAAAGAAAAACAAACACGAAATGGAGAATGACGCACCGCAGAATGGTAAAAAAAATAGTTGAAAAGGACATCGATTCATACGGCATGTCGGAAATAATGTAAAAGCGTCTAAATGGTGTGGTTTTCAAAAGCAGCGTAGATGATAATTGCACATTCTGGGAACTCCTTTTTGTTTCCGCCAGCAACAATGTTACGGCAAAGAAAGTGCTTTCAAGCCAGAGAAGTGGGGGGAATTCAGAACAGGCGCTCAGCAGAAAGAGCAGGTGCAGCAGAATTAAAGGAGGGATTACGTAGCCTTAGACCACAAATATTGACAGGAAAGGGGAAAGAAACAGTGCTGATTGCCACATCTGTGAGATGCAATCATTTACAGGATGAGCTTTAGGCTACAGAATGGGCTTCACAATGTGGGGGTCGGCAAGGCATACGCGGGAAAAGCAGAGAGCTGTAGCGCAATGTTTGAAGGCTCAGGCACAGCGGAGGACAGGCTGGCTTGGTATACCTGTCCTCCTCAGGGCCCACGTGTTCTACTAAGATCCGGGGACTTGGGGGAGTCTTGCGGGGCAAAGGGTTGGAGAACCTAGAAGGACAGAGGGACGGGAGGGGGGAGCATTTTGGAGGCGGGGACACCAGAGTGGTTGGTACAGGAACAGTCGAGGGAGTGAAACTTGTTGACTGTAAATTTCATGGCATATCGGTCAAAAGGTTCGCCCTGACTTTTTTAAGTCATGTCAGAGATCCAAGAACACTTATGAACAAGCTAACAGACTGGTGAATACATTGGAACGCCTTCTCACTATCTTGTTGCAAATTAATTAGATGAAGATTGATACCACTCTTATGTCTGTACGGTATACACAGTATATTAGGCTTTAGCCTAGTAACGGTTAGTTTAGCTCAAGAGAAGGGGGGGGGGAACTGTTACCATTGCTCTGTCTATATATAAAGACGAATGACACGACAGCTCCCCAAAGTGAAGCCAAAACATCTTGATCGCCCCCTGAAGGCTGGCTGCAGTATAGGTCATAACCCCAGCCCCCTCCATGTTAGCTGATGGGACATGAGCCAAACTGCCAAACAGCCGACCTGAGTGGAAACTGCACTCAGTTAACCTTCCTGGGATCCATGTACAGTAGCCTACATTTATAGGTACCATTATTTTGCTAGATTATATCATACTAAACTCTGCTGTCTTTCAAATCCAAGATTAAAGACAAATTCTAAATGGTAGTTTTTTGGGGGTTTCTTTTATGAGAGGGTGCAAATTCAGTCATGAAAGGGACAAATGACATGGACTGGAATGAAGGCATGCAGCATTGTAAACCCAAAATGTTGAATTATTCAATCATGTAGTCAAGAAAATACTGATTTGAAAGTTGTGGCTGGGCAGAATTACATCCGAGTCTATGACTCTTGACTGTGTAATAATTTTCAAGACAAAGGATCAGTATCTTGTGCAATTTTAATTCACTGGATTTGAACAATGTGTGAATTAATGCGCTGTGATTTCCTTTTTTATACCTGTCTCTGTCTGGGGAATGAAAGTTGGTGTCAGGCCTCAGACAAGTGGTGCTGGCACTCCTCACTCTGTCCAGCGACGGCTGCAGGTCACTGCACCGCCACAACATAGCAAAACATAGAGAGAAATAAAGAAGAGAAAAAGAAGAGATGGAGACCAGGTGTGTGAGGACAGAGAATGCACCGATGGGCGTCAGGAGGACAAGATTGTGAATGACGTGGGGGAAACAAGTAGGACGTAGACGGAAAGGAAACAGAGAAGTTCGGGGAAAATGAGATGTAACGTTAACAAGAGAAGCAGATGGAGAGACAAAGAGAGAGAAAGGAAGGCCATCAGACAGTGCAGTAACATGGAATGGCTCTGATGCTGTATCTCCATTTATCATAGTCACTCCTTGCGGCCATACACTGCGAGACCACTCAGATGGAAGGTTGGTGAGTTGCCATGGGAACCAGGTCTGAGTGGATGAGGGGACTGCCTGTAAATGTGTGTGTGTGTGTGTGTGTGTGGGAATGAATGAGTGAAGAGGAAAGGAGATCAGCCAGTGTTCAGGATTACTCTTTACTGCATACACTCACAGCTGTATGTTTGTCATGCCGCTCTTTGACCACCAACAGATGGTTGAGTCTGTGCCATCGCATGACATTGCAAATAATATTTTCAAGACTAATGCTTTGCAAGGTTGGCAACAAGGGCTTAATGTCTTTCTTTTTTAATGCTCTGCACATGCTCTGCTATGTGTCGTCAAAAAAAGGAAGAAGGAAAATGTTCTGGGTGGTGAGAGGACGGAGGAGGGGATGGTGTGTGGGTGTGTTCTTACCTAACCGTGACCTCATCAGTGAACCTGAGCACACGGTGTGTAAGGATGCTACGAGGCATGGTGCTAACCCCCTCTTGTCTGTGGGGCGGCTTGCTCTTTAGGCATGCGGGGAGGGTGGAGCTGTACGCCATTGACCCCGCCAGCACCAGGCGGGGAAAGACCCGCGTCGCAAAGAAAGGCAAAAGAAAACAAAAATGACAAATGCAACTGAACAGAAGTAAGCAGAGACTGAGTGGAACAAACACAAGCACGAAACTAAGCAAGCTTCTTGCGGATGATCAGGAGACAAAGAAGCAACATTCATATTATGGTGCAACATAAAATATTGTTTCCTTCTCGACTCCAGTAAAAAGGGAGGATTTTAAAAATATATAAGATTGGATCGCTTTAGAGCGAAAATGTAACTGCTGCATGATGCAGGTGATGACCGGAAACAGCAAATCACTAAATGGACACATGTTCTATGCTCTTACATAATGAATGATGTAAGGGTGGAGGTCCCTCCCTGTGGATTGACCCCAAAAACATATATGGGGAGATTACATGTAATGCAGATTATGTAACAAAATCTACAGATACAAAGTCAGCGAGGCGGCATGTGGCAAGGAAACCAAGCTAAAGCAAACCTTTGTAATGTGTAGAACTGTCATAAAAAGGATAATAGGCAGAACACAGAGAACTGGAGGAAACTGTAAATCTGAGGAATGATCATGTCCTTTTAATGCTGGGTCAGAGGTAGGAAAAAGGAAACAGCAAGACTTTGATACATATCAGTATAAACTATGATGCCAGGATAATAATGGTGGTTTTGCATGTTTTGTTTCATTAACTGTTACTGGCCAACAACCATTTCCAAATCGTTCCACAAGTTTTACACTGATGTCCTGGCAGTCGTTCCTATGGGGTACTCCAACAACTTAGCATAGCATTTCGATAAACTTTGGGAAACTTGCCAGAGACACGTCATTAAAAAGATTTGTTAAAACTTTAGTCCCTAATATGGTCCAAACTCATGAAACTATAACTTCTACACTTCCTTTCACACTACTGGTATAATGTTACTAAATATTTTAGACTGGTAATGTAAGTTTGGAATTACTTTGTGAGACCTGACAAAGCTTAACGAGAGACAATGGAGACAATTTACAGTCTTTCACAATCTGTGTAATTGGTCAATTACTTCGAGATGTAAAACTGGTGGAATGCCCCTTTAAATAAGACTAATGGTCTATAGCCATGTGCTTAGACAAAGTGATGCTTTGAGCTAAATGCAGATGTCAGCATGTGAACATGTTAACAGTGTCAATTGTAACAGGTATATCACCTTCTGCCCCCGCTTATTTGCAGGGAATAATTTGCTAGAATAATCCTTAATGACGGCAAAATCAATGGCAGTCCGTCCAACGGTTGGCGAGACGTTGCACATCGCAAATATCAACCTCATACAGTAGTGGTGCAAAGTCATTAAGGAATCATTGTATTGGTGGCATGCAGGTCGACAGCAAATTTTTGTGACAAGATTTTAAAAAGTCAGTCCAAAATTGAATGTGAAGAGGTGATAATACAGAAGTCTCGTATGAGTGATGTACATTGTGAAAAATATAAAAGCACAGATATGGCCCATCAAAGGATTGCATAATACAGAGGGAAAGAGCACAAACCATTCAGCTTAAGCAGCACCATGACAAAGCAACACTCCGACCAAAGGAAACACAAGCAGCACAGTGGTCTGGGGACATGTGGGCATTTATTGCGCCACGAGAACACTGCCGCAACTAAATGGCACACCAACTCCACAAATGTGTCTGGGAAGGCTGGGCAGGCACAGAGAGGGGTTTGCAGGAATTCCTGTTACGCTGAACACTTACCTGTAAATGTCTTTGTGGATACCGTTTACTAACAGGGGCATTTTGGGGGGGAGTGTGTTGTTGTGTCTACCTACACCCCTGGTTGTATGAGTGGCGATCATGCACATAAACAAGACAAAAAAACAAAAAGACAACTGCTGTGAGAGAACACATCCAAACGCAAAAAAAGAAAGAAAAAAAAGGAAAGGAAATTAATCACAGGGAGCTTTGCCTTCTTTGAGGTCAGCCACCGAGCAGGTCTCTAATCCCCTCACACAGTGATCAGTGTGTCGTGTGTGTTCATATGAGACAGTTGTGGCATTAGACAGAAGTTGGACATGAATTTATGAATATGTTACAACTTCTTGACGCTCGATGTGACATGTTGCATTTGTGGTCATGCAGCTGCACAAAAAGCAGATACACAGTACAAGATCCATTCAAGATAACGACCACAGTGTTTGCACAAACAATATCAACAGTGCGTGTTAATGATGAAGTTGTTAAAGCATAGTGGGGATGGAAATGATGATAAAATTGTGCGTAGAATCAAAATAAATCTGAATGGTGGTTGCTTTTTTTACCTGTTTGTGTGCAGGCACTCGGCACTCCCGCCCCGGATAGACCTGTGCATCTCCAGGACCTCGCTGTCATTGCCATGACGATGGGTGAACAAATGAAAAACAACCCGAGAAAACACAAAAGAAGAGGATGGCAACTCAGACGGGCAAAGTGAAGTTATGAGTGACAGAACCCAGGAAATCATAATTCTGAGATTTCAATCAAGTCTTCATTTAGATAGATAGATAGATAGATAGATAGATAGATAGATAGATAGATAAATACTTTCATCCCAAGCTGGGAAATTCTGGTGTAGCAGCCTGGTGTCCCATTTAACAAAACAGAATGATTGAACAAACCCAGTATGTAGCAATGACTAGTTTCAAACTGTTAGTAGTATTAGTAGAAATTAGTTTGGTAATATCACATTACACGCAGTGATTAAATAAAACAATAATCAACCTTTATATAATATATGAGAAAATATCAGCATGCGGTCTCCATAAGCATATTTTGGAACTCTGTTTATGCATGTCGACGGCTACAGTTGCTGTCAAAACACTGCTGAATTTCCGCAAGGTTTTAGTATCTTGTTCTTAAACTTTTTTTCTTATAAGTCAACTGAAACACACGACACTCATAATCATCCAGTGCCCAGAGATCCTTAAAACAGGGTACCTGTCCTCAGAGTACTCATAGTCCGAGTCACCGGAACGTTGGCGCTCCAAGTGGGAGTCGCGGTATTGGCAGGGGGAGTGGGAGTGGTGGCGGTTCTGGTGGATCTCATCCAGACTCCTAACGAAAGCACAATATTTAGGTTCAATATGAATCTCGGGCCATTATTGCATGACTCTGATGATTCAAAACGAATCAGTGAGAATGCAGTGTCAGTGTGACAACATGGGCAACACACCCCTTACAGAATAACTGACCTTTGACAAAGGTTCTCTGTTATCATAATTCACTTTTCATTCACAAATAATTTCAAACTGCTTCCATAATTTTGGGCTACAGTTAAAATGCAACTCCCTATGTAGATTTAAAAGGCTTATTCTAAGATAACGAAACACACCCATTCTTAGTTTCAGGTGATCACACACGAACGAAAACTTTATCGGGAATATTATATTCCATTTGTTCCTTTAGATCCCCTAAATCCTACACATGAGGCCTTTACAAAGTCACATATGAAAAATCCTTTTATTCCAAACCACACGTATAACTTCCAACTATTCACTAATGGACAATCAAATGCAATAGAAGTAACATGATGTGTGTGACACGGAGGAAGAAATAAAGAAGCCAAGCAAAGGCAGGGACACTAATAGAAAAATGAATTTCCATTCTACTGATTGAATTAAAGGTCTGACCTGTCGGTTGATACATGCTCTTAATAACCCTGCCCGAGCCCGTTGCCCGGGTCTTGTGCAATAAATCAAGGGTGTATGATTACAGGGTCGCTCATCCCCAACGAACACGGTGGGCCAATTGTAAATATATAGTTAATACTGTACGTCGGGATAAGAGCTCAGCTTGCTTTAACACATTTGGCAGCCTCCAGCTCTTGGAACAATTAATAACATTGTCAGGCCAGCAGCCATTAACAGAGATCTACAGCACATGGCGATGATTCAGCTGTAATGTAGGGAGATTGAGAGCCTTAATAAATACATGTAAACAAGCCGCAACAAGGACCTGACGTTGTACTCACAACACTCACGCTGAGACTATTGTGGACCAAACAATAATCTTATTAAAATGTTTGGACGTATAATCTGAATTATGTAATCGCAGCGATGGATATGTTTTGATGTGACGCTGCTACATTGTCACCACAAACAAACAGACTGCGCGCAGACCCGAGTTCCCCAGGTGATTCCGGGGCGCAAGCGGGCGATGCTGACCTTTGCATTGGCACGTGTGCGGGCCGTGACCGGGCCCTGCAGGAGTCCTCTCTGTGAGGGGACACGGAGCGGGAGCGGTGCTGGGCGGCCCGCTGCTGCTCAGGCACCGCCAGCGTACTTCCCCGCTCTCTCTCCCTGGAGTTACGCTCTGCACCTACACACACACACGCGGAAAAAAAAATAATTCACACACACACATTCATGCGAACACGTTTTTTTTTGTCGATCCGTGGATTCGAGTAAAGCGCACACAAACATGGAGATACACACAACGGACACACATCCAGGCATTAGTTCTGTGTCCTTTGATAAAGGTGCACACGTTGTGAGTGTTGAGCCACTGCCATTCTCTTGCAGACCGTAGAACATCACAGCAGGATGTTTTACAGGCAAATGAGCAGCTAGCCCACAGGTCAACGGGGTCATGTGAGCTAGGCTGAGTAGCAAACTGTTTCTGCCATGTCTCTGTCAGACCTGAGATTTGCTTGCGCCGCCACTTTTTTATCCTTATTCGGGACACTTCACCGCTGCGGCGGCAAGGAATAGGGACACCTATTCAGGGGTGCCTGTTGTTGACTTGGTGATAACCTTTTCAGGATGTACAAGCTGAGTTTCAAAGAGGGAGAGGTTGTTATCCTAGCAGTAAGAGCTCTTCCAAAGCTTGGGTGAACACAAAACTCCTCCAGATGAACCATCAGCGCAAAAGATGAGCAACTGCTACTAACAGAAGATTTGAATGCAGGAAAGGCATTTTGAATTTGCTATAGCTCTGACTTTTGCCTCTTACAGCCTTATTTTCCACTGACACAAAAGCTACTGCTCGTGGATATTGTAACATTAAGGCCCCTCTGCTCTCTCTCACGAGACTGTAAAGATGTGATTTCTAAGAAACGGATTTTAAATAAATTCAAGTGATAGCCGGAATAAAATCCAACTGTATTGTATGTTTCTATGTTCTATTTCTATGAATCCACGTTGACGAGTATTGAAGATATCACTAAATGAATAATAGGGAACCACCAGCTCCCCCACTTCACAACTCTTTGTGCATTTATCCGTTTAAAGGATCAGGTGTACAATAGTCGATATGTTATAACTTTAATTCATAGTAGTAGTACACATGCACAAAGGTGTCCAGTAAATGTGCAATTACTGCAGTGTGCATTATCACAATCTGAGCATTTGCAGCAGGATCAAAAGAGGCATAATGACGTTCAAAATAAGTTGCAGATGGAAGGAGAATCATTAAAGTTTCCTAAACCCTACCCACTTGGGAAAGGCCGAGATGAACCACAGAAATGTATAATATATTCAAATCAGGTCAACATTCAGTCAGACAGGAAAGTGAGCCACAGCAGAAACAGTCAAACACCAAAAGCAGTTGTAGTGATTCTTCTGGCCAAAATAACACAATTAACAGCTCCTAGTCTACACCTTCAGTGTCCTGCAAGTGAAGGGAAGGGACCTCTGCGCAGGACTAGAAGCATGCGGGTGAATGGCAGGAGACTCAGTGGAATGGCAGTGCACTCGAGTAGCTCAGTGCGTCAGTGTTTCTACGGCCCAGCAGAAGAGGAGAAACTGTTCACTGCAGCCTCACTGAAGTACAGTGCACTGGTAAACTTCAGCAGTGAAAAAAAAAAAAAAAAAAGAGGCTGTACACCAGCGACAGTGCAATTCAAAATCCGCAGTCCAGTAGCAATATGATGAATTGCAATAGTCCTTGGTGTGTTCCATTTTGCTGATACGGCAAAGATTAATTGTTTTAATTAGGGGAGCACTTTGTTCTTAAACATACCGAGGAGCCAAAAGGGGGCCGGAAGGTTTGGGAGTAACGAGAGGGAGGATGCAAGAAGACACTTTCTCACCCAGTGCTGGACACCTACATGCTACTACAGGGAGATACTCGGCAACCATGCCCCCCCACCCACCTTTAGTTACTACCATCAAACCATCATCAAACTCTGTATCTACGATGCGATGAGACCCTGCACACACACACACACACACATGTACAAACACACACACATAAGACAGGGTAAGGTTGAGAGACTCTGTTTCACTGAGAGATTTAAAAAAATAGAGAACTCAGAAAGGGAAAGGTTAGCAAACTGCAAACACTCAAAATTATTGTAGGTTCACAAAAGAGATGTTATGATGATCATACGCACACATATATATATATAATTACACAAAGCCTGGACATGCAATGTGTATAACCAGACATACTCTGCAGTTTCTTGCTTGGGCTTTCTCCATGGACATGTCGGCGTGGGAGGTACGGAGAGGGCTGGGGCAGGGGTATGGAGGACACGTCGTGTGTCTGGAGTTTGTACCAGTGTGGAATGTCGTCCAGCAAGGCCGTCTCCAACTCTATGAGGATCTGAGAGAGAAAGGATGTGTTAGATGTGGCAGATGAGGGAGCAGAAGAGAAACAGCCCAGTGGGGCCACTGAGCATCAGAAGTGTTGGGGACAGGGATTTGTTGCCGGGAATCTTAAACACAGAGATTCCCAACCTGTGAGAGCAACGAATCAGGTGACGTCTGTTGAGCGATGCGAAAATGTCAACAGACTGGAGCAGAGAGGCGATGCCTGTGATGATGCCGTTTTTGAGGGAGAAATGACACTTTCAGTCAAATGCTCGTTCATCAGCGGCAGCCCCGGTTGTTTACAAATGTCGCTTCTCTCCGCGTCACGTTATAAACCCCGGCCATTATCAGATAATCGGTTGAGATGGGGGAGGGAAATCCAGACCGTATTCTAGCAGAGCAAATAAAATGAGCTCCCAGAATTCATCTGGGTCCCAGGCTATAGGTTTCCATGGGACTCCAATGCATTAGGAAACTGGCTAAGATATGAGAAGAATTTGGAAAATGATATTATACTATTCTATTCAATTTGTAAACTGAAGCAAGCAAATTCAAATGAAAATTGGTGTATTATGTAATATTAAGTTTACAAGATAGTCCTGTTTTTGTACAAACAAATTAAGCAAAAGTATATGGACATAGTGGGTTCAGTTGGACGTAAATTATGAATCGTTCGTGCATGGCGCGTCACGTTACATATCGCTGCTGCAATGAATTGTGGGGCGTCTATATAGCCTTTCCTTTTGCATTGGCAGGTCCAGTGTACCATATGTTAAAGGGAAAAGAAGCATTGAAGCTCCTTTCCAAGAGAATCCAGGCTCTTATCATGGCTGCTGATCAAATTATTCCAGGTTACTTCAAGATTTAGGAAAACGTCCTAAGCCAATTTGACAATTCAACCGTACACAGTGTCTCACCCACCTCTCCCAGGAATTCACTCTCCTCCTCCTGCACTCTGGGCTGGTCCCAGACAGTGATCTCTAGCATGCGTTCTCTGAAGTCCCGCCGGTGAACGTGGGAGTATAAGAAGGTCTGGTTCCACTTGGGCTCGGCGCTCTTCTTCACTGTTTTAGTCCGCCGTTTACTCTTGTCACTGGAGCAAATGTGTGAACACAGAGTTTAGATTCCAAGAAGGAAAGCACTGTCCTGAACATGACCTTAAACAACTTAAAATACAAGCACATACAAAGGTAAATTCATGGTAAGAAGTACTTGCAAGAGGAACCTGCAAAAATAAGACCAAAAATTGAATACTGTGTCCTTACCTCCTGTCGGGCAGGAAGTACATTTTGACATAGGGGTTCCGAGGTCGTCCGTCTGGTCGGGATGGCAGGTCTATGGCTTGAAGGACGTTAACGATCAACTGATGGCCCACTTTGTCATACCACAGCTTCACCTGGAGTGATGTGACGAGAGCAGTTAACCTATATCCATATTTAAATCTACTCACACAAACCTCTGTCAGTGCCCATGCATGTACTCACAGAGAGCTGTCCAGGCAGCACCATAGGGAGGTCTCGGAGGGTCCCGGGGCTGGTAGGGGACATTACTGAAATGGAGGGGCGGTCCATCTTTTGCGACTCAAAGGAGCTGGAGCCTGCTGAGGGTTGAAGAGAACAACAGGTCTCGTGATAAAACCACAGAACAATCAGCAACCAAATGTGAAATGAAAGCACAATTTGAGGTGTAAAGAGGGAATTTCTCCCCAGAAGTTGTTTCCATAGTCAAAAATCACTGCTAATAACACATAGTCAATACAGCTGCTCATATCAACACTTACTGGATTCTAGAGGCGGGTGGGACGACTCCGGGATTCTTGGGATGTCTCTGTAAAAAGCAAACAAGAGTCACAAAGCAAAATAAACACCAACATTTTTAGAATATACATCAGGATACGTGCAAGGTAAAGACAGTCTAGATGTTAGAGTACATTCATCTTTCAAAAAAAATGAATGGGTAAAACACTCATGTCAACCAAGAGTTGCGTGGTAGAAGAAGAGCAAGCACAGCAGTCAAATGCACACGAACATGTTAAACATGGTGTGTGGCAGAGGAAGAAAGGGATAGCTGGAATGGGGACTTTTCTCTTGGATCTGGAGGATTTCGGGGAGGCATGAGGGTAAGGGGCTCCACCCATTTAATGGACACTACTTACTGATATGCTTTATACACTTTTCTCAAGAAGTTTTTGGACAAAATTCGGTGGATAGAGCTTTTAGATAAAGGAAGGAGACATCAAAAGTGTCCGTCAGAATAAAATCGACGCCATCACTTGGGTATTTTTTTATGACAGTTGTTAAATATTAATGACAATAATCTTACCCTATAGGTCTTGAAACAACTATTTCCACTTGAGGCTCCGCCTTGGATTCAAGGATAATGTTGTACACCTCTTTCTTGGTTGCCCCCGGCAACGATTTCCCATTCCACTGCAGCACCTCGTCACCTGGAACCGACAAACGCAATGATGATCCAGCCTGAAGCGCATCTTGCAATTACGTCTGTCTACAAACAGCCAGCAGCTCTCATGTGGAGAGAGTGGACGCTCCACTCAGATTGTGGAAGCTTTTTCGCCTAGCTCCTCTAATGTTAGCCCACATCCCCAAGATAAGATAAGATGAGATATGAAAAGATAAGATTGGATAAGATAAGATAAGGTAATCGTTCCCACTTTTACAAGAGTTTTGACAGTCAGGTCAGTATCTATCATCACACATGGGACTGGGCGACAGTTCATTATAATTCCAGCACCCTCTGGATGAAAATGCTGCAGACTACACAGTAGCGCCCAACGTAAAAGCAAAATGTCCAATGGACTGGCACCTGCTCGTAGGTGTCCCACGACATCCGCCAGGCTGCCTTTCTTGACTTTGGTGATGAAGGCCCCAAGTCTTCCTGTCTCTGTTATCTTCCCCCCTACCACCTTCACACGAACATGAGGACAGGGACAGAGGTGCATGATGGCAGTCATTGCTCGACGGCCACTGTCATACACACTTCTGCGTTTGCTACGCACGTACACCACAGCATTCACAGACAAAAACATTATTATTTTCTGGATTAAAACATTTCTTTAATCCTTTACTATCTTCCTTTCTTTACTCACTTGTTCCCTCTATAAGCTGTCGTCATCTGGTACGCTGAAGCAAATCTAACAAGAAATAAAAAAAAGAGAAAGAAAGAGACGAAGTGGAATGATTTCCTGCTTACCTTTAGGCCGAGGAGGGAACCAGCCTCACGGGGCATGGCCGACCGCTTGCTTAGCGTGATGCGTCCGATCAAGTGGTCGCCCTCTTTCGATGGCTGCCATGTAACTGGATGCTACAGGGAAGACGAGAGCAGTAAAGATGAGCGACGAGAACGTTTATGGAGGGAGATTCGTGAAGGCAGCAGGGAAGAATTAAAGACAAGTACTCTTATTTATAGGGTAATAACATTAATGTTAGTGTTAGATTTTGCTTTTCCAATACTGTCCTGCTGAGTTGGCTTTGACGTGCAAGTAAATGCTTTCATTAGAGCAGATGTGATTGTATGTGGATACAACTGTAGTGTTCCTACTTGTATCAATGCACTTGTGTGCGTCTGTTTGACTGTGAGTAAATGTACTGTATGGGTGCAGTGGCACATAAACACTCACATGCCACACTGTAGGATCCAATGGATGACAATCCCAGTCACCTGCAGACAGAGAGACAAAGAGGGTTGGAGGTAATACTTTCTCGGTCCAGCTTGCTTAGATGCTACAATCATCCATAATATTTCAGTCTGGAAGAAAGATTTCATATTTTATATTTAATCAAATACAGACTGAATGGTGGACAACGGTGTGTCAGGGCCTCACATAACCCAATTTAATCATTTTAAGTTCTGTCACATGAATCCCTGTGTAAGACATGTATTATACATCTTGTCCTTTGATGCACATGGTTGGGGAACGTCCCCCTCTTGTTGGCAGGGCCCATGCATGGATCACCTCCACACAAAATAGACTGCAACACCCAACAGCTCAACTTGATGTTATGTCGAAGAACTAGCAGCTGCCAAGATAATTGCAGCTCCTTCTTCCAAGAGGAAGAAGATAATAGTGGCAGAGAAAAAAACTCTGACATAAAAATGTCCTTCAATGTAGATGACACAGCCTTCCTTTATTTGACACTTTCCCCAAAATTTTGCAGTTTTTTCTTTAAAAAAAGACATATCAATAAGCATTGAAAGAAAACAAATGCCAAAACAAGGGGATAAATTATATTAATTTATAGCACAAATGTACCACCTAATGCTAATGTAATGACTCCATGCAAGCTAGGACACTTATTTAAACATACAAAATGTATGTTGTGATGTACCATACATCGTATGTTAGGTGGAAGGAAAAAGAGCCATTAAGAAAGAAAAGTTGTAAAAAAGGTGCTGAAAATTTGATTAAACTGTCATTCAGGAAGCACAGCTTAAAATAATCCATCTGATTCCCTGTGCCACAAGTTGGTCTATCCAAAACTCATGCCAGAGTCTGCATGGCCATGGAGAGAAACATCAGTGGCTATGAGCGTATCCCAGCGCTTAACACTGACAGATGGACGGTCAGAGCACAGGAGCTAACTGGCGAGGATGAGGTGAGGATCTTCAGTTTAAAGTGTGACACTTAAGATTGAACCAAAGTATCGGGTAGAAAGAGAGCAGGAAGAAAGTGCTGATGAGAAAATATAAAGCAAACACTGATGCATGTGTGTTAATATCTGTGGTAGTATTCAGAGGGAGTTAGAAGGAATGTGACAGATAAGATCATGTGTACAGGAGATCCGAAAAAACAGAACGGAAGGCTGAATAGACGCGAATCCAACGCTGCTAAGCTGAAATCTGAAAGTCCACAGAGAATGCTTGAGAGGATAGCTGCTGACTCAATGGTTTAAACTGTAGAGTAGACCGTTTTGGGTTTTGGAGGATGAACACGCTGGACAGATTACACGATCTGAGCTGCTCTCTGCAGGTGTTAGAAGAGTATTGTTCTTGATAAACTGTGTGTGTGTGTGTGTGTGTGTGTGTGTGTGTGTGTGTGTGTGTGTGTGTGTGTGTGTGTGTGTGCTTCTATCTTTCTGAGGACGCAGTAATAGGCCTCACGGAGTTGAATCTACTATTTCAACTGCTAGTTCGCCAATTTACCGTCAAAAGAGTTAACCAGCTTGACAAAAGTCCTACCACAGGCTCTTGGGTCATGTGTACATGTGTCTCTTGATCACATGACCTGGAATCACCATTTAACTTGAGTCAACTTCTTCCAACACACAGCACTTAACAAAGGACCTACATATAAACGTGTTTATTTAAATCTTTTGTGTCATTTAGGTGCACAACACATTCCTTCACTAAATTCATTTCAATAGTGCGTGATGAGGTTAATGACTGCATGCTAGCTGACAATGCTCATCAAAAATACCTAATCATTTTGATAAAAATGCTGATATGCTCATCTGAGTAGCTCGCACTTAATGAGCCGCAGTGAGGTATTTTAAGCCCTCAGTTTTACCTCTCAGGCTACATGCAGGGTGTGCTACCTTACTGGTGAAGATTGTAACTGAATGTAGACCGAAAGGCATAACTCCCGTGACATGTGTGTCCAACATGCAGCAGCGCTCCAGTAGGGCAAAATGCCATATTACAATATCCTTACAAGACATAATGTGTTATGAGGAGTTTCATCAAATGCAATAATGTCACCCCGCATTATTGGTAATATTCTCAACACATACAGTATAGTTTAGTACAACACGTTCATGTTCATGCATAGTCTCGAGGGAATGTTAAAGTAAAGACGGTAGATGCATGTAGGAAAATCTTTCTCTCTCTCTCTTTCTCTCTCTCTCTCTCACACACACACACACACACACACACACACACACACACACACACACACAAAGTAATTAATGTGTGCAGCACTCTTGGACCCAGTGTCATCCCCCTAGCAGACTTCCTTTTCTATTTCCTCGGCACCATTATCATCTTTACACCAAGACATAACCCAATTACATTTATTCACTACCTGCTTCCACTGAGTCAAGGTTGCTGTGTCATTAAAGCTTCAGTCTGGGATATGCTGTACTGCCCTGGTATATCCGGTTAGACACAATTTATTTGGAAGAATGGGAGACCACAGCGTAACACTCTTTTAAATAATCCTGCCAGAGAGAGGATAGAATCAACTGCTCAAGCATGAATATTACATAACAGTTTTATCATATTCATTATGTCTGTTGTCTGATAAGTGTTAAAAAGTCTTAATTTTTTAATTTTTTTGTGTTTTGCATTCATTCATTAGACTCTTCATTATGTTATGGAAAGTCAGACTTTCACATTACTTTGTCATCTTTGTGAAAATAAAACATCACTGCATGGATGTACTCCTAGTGTAATGACCTTATGATGATCACCAGAGTCACAAAGCTTTTTTATGTTAACCACTAAATCAGTGATTATAATCCAGTCCATATCTGTGACATCCCATCTACTTGATTTATATCTTAAAACCAAAAAAAATAAATCTCTTTGTTTACCTGTAAGGTAGGCACAAGGAGGGGGGAAAACTGAAAATTATTATTATATCCAATAGGGCTTCATTTACTGAACCACTGAATTGTTTTGAATGTTCCACCTCAGAATTGTGAAATGTTTTGCTGTTTCACAAGCGTTTGTCATTTTCTGCCCATGAAACCATAATTAATCGTCTGGTCATTCAAGAGCAAAAATAAAGATATCGATATAAACTTATTGCAATAACATTTTTGCAATTATCAACCAGCCCTGGTCTTCAGTCAGGTACCTTTAAACCATAACAGAGGAAGAGGTAAAATAATCAAACAAAACAATATGAAGAACATATGCATGTTTCATTAATTAATTGGAGGAAACTTAAAGTCTGACAAAAGCATCTATCTTCTAATTGTGAGGCTGTTATACTTTATTATAAGGCTCTTCATCACAGACACATAATATCAGGTCACTTGTCACATCTTTTAAACCTGTAAAGCAGACCATGACACCAAAACCAACACAATAAACAACACTAGAACAGAGAAAGAATATATTGACCCTACGAAACCGTCTCACTCCACCTAATCCGTCTGTATAGGGAGACACACTACACATTATCCTGCAAATACGCACAACATGCCAAAGATGAGAGTCAAGGGAGGCATCCTGTTTTGAATCCCAACTAGCTAAAGAGTGTTTAAAACAGCTAATAATCCCAATCCACACCATCTACCCATTACCAGTCCATAAATAATAGTAATCTGGATTAAAACATCTGGAACGGGCCCCTTCTGTGGCCGATGAGAGACATAAGCCGATACAGCACAGCTAGCTCTACCTACTGCCTCTTGAACGCGAACACTCTCACATGGCTTATTTTAGTGAAGCTGCGACATGCACCGGTACCAACAAACCACCAGCATCTGTGTAGCATGCAACCTCGGCTTGGCTTAAACTGGTGGTCCATTGGTGGTTGGCTGGGTGCAGCTGACTGTTTGTGAAGCATTACATAGTGAGCGAGCCACTGACCCAATTCCACAAATCTGCTGGCCTAAATCACAGGGACTCTCCAAATAAATGAGAGCTGTCCTGAGAGCAGCAGAGTTTAGCCACAGCACAGAGGTGTAGATGACACACAAGGATAGTAATGTACTGGGTGCTGTGTGGGTGCTTCAGCCTATCACTTATCGTATAGTTGTACCGTCCCAAATTCGAATGTGTTGGTATTATGATAATCTTGCGAGCCAAAATATCTCAAAATATCTCCCTTTTTTTGGCAAACTTTCATAATTCAACTACCAAATATATTTTAGAAGCTAGGGATTGGAGAATATGGACATGAAGCTTGGGAAGATATGAATAACATTTATTTTCCAGGTTTAAAACAATTTATCTTTGCAATTCATTTGGGATCTTAATATCTCCCAAGAGTATTAGCTGAACCTATTACTATAGCTGTGGTTCCAATCCAGCACACACTACACTGTGTATATGGTAGGTGATAAAGTCTCGACGTACTCGTGACAATGATGAAAATACAACAACTGCAGTTTGATTAGGGCCCTTTATGATTCACGTGAGGTAAGTGGGAACTACAGCAGCTCATTACCAACTTTTGGTGAGCGCAAAGAAAGGTGAGACACGCATGGAACAGTGTCAAATAACAAACAATGCAAAGTGTGCAAGTTGGGATTGGTTTAGCTCAGCTAACTTGTAGAGTGAGCACATCTGACTGACCTTTCTCGCTGACGCTTTCCATGTCCACGTCCTCACAGCTGGTGTACTCAGGCGTGGAGCCGCCCTCCTCCTCTGAGCTGCTGATGGACATCTGCCTCTTGTTGACTCCGCGCTTGCTCTTGTATGACCGTGGAGGGGGTGGCCGCAAAGACTCAGACTGGTCCGAGCTCTGGGAGTCCTTCCTCATCAGGTTATCCCCACCTTTGTCCCTTGGTGTCCATGTTGTACCTGGTTCTAGGCGGCCCTTTTTCAGACCCCACTCTGGAGGAACTGGTCCCCCAGGTTGGGGCCCTGATTTCAATCCACCTCCAGCCGGTGTAGGCCCCCCTCCAACCCCCACGGTCCTATCCACAGAGTAGGCTCGGTGGTTCTCCAAGACCTTGTGGTCTCCCTCCCCACCTCCACCCCTCCTGGCCAGACGGTTTTCAGGCACCTCACCTGCACTGCCTCCTCCCTCCAGTCCAACCTCGTTGATTGCCAGATCACTGTGTCGCCGTTCATGGCGTACCTTGGACACCTTAGCATGCATGCGCATCTCCTGCTCCTCCTTCTGTGGTTTCACTGGGTATCTGGCCAGATTGGGGTCACTACGGTAACGATTCTGGAACTCCTCCTCACGGCGCTGCCGCTCCCTCTGCTCCTCATCCTCTGGGCGTCTCCGGTGTGTTTCTGAACGACCCAAGTGCTCCGCCCCGTCCTCATAGTCCTGAGAATGGATCTTCTCCAGCCTCCGTCCATCTCCCAGCCGTCTCTCTCCTCTGTCCCCAGGACCCACCCGCTCATCCAGGGATGACTGAGATGGCAACTTCCCAGCAGATCTCCGGCCACTACCACGCCCTATGCCTCCTTTACCATTTTGTTCATGGAGGGAAACTGGCCTTTTCCTGAATGAGAGGAGCATTCATTACACAAATGTATCCAATAGTCTCCAGACATAAGCACAGGCGCACCATTCTCATTACCACGGGTGAGCAACAGAGGAATTTGCAATATGAATAAAATGCTGAGAGGAGACAAAAATATCCTGTGCTAAGCACATTCCTTTCTATATCCGTTCTTGGTTTAGCTGCTTTTATGTGAACAGATTGAACTGATCAACATGAAACAGATAATTTCTTACCTAACTCACCCACCAAATAAAAACAAATCTGTGACCTAGCTTTCCTACTGGTTAAACTAGAAGAGACACAGATCTATTCTTTTTATACACCAAGGATTACAAAAATCAACCGCAGCCTCAGCCAATACACCATACAAATGTGTCCTGAACCTCAAAGCATTCCTAGCTTTCTCTGTTTTAGAAGGATTCTGACTCTCCAATTTGCATCATGATAAAAATGAAAAAAAGGTACAGATTGCATCATCCAGTGGCAGCATAAAGATAAAATATATCACAGCAGTTGTGTTACATGTCTTCTGATGCCTTACTTTTCTCTAGGTGGTTCACTTTGGGAGCGAGAGCCAGGCATGGTGTCAGCACCCTTGGCAGCAGTGATACCAGCGGGCGGCTGTGTCCCGTCTGGCCCTGTGCTGGTGTTGGAGGGCGGGGCTTGGGACCTGGAGCGGAGTAGCTTCCTGTCCCGTTGGGCCTCACCTCCCGTGGCTGGGTCTTTCAAGGAGGTGCCCAGGCTCCCAGGCTGCACCCCTGACCCCGAAAACCATTCTCCTGATTTGGTGAGAATCTCCTGCTGCTTACGGCACAGGTTGCATACCCACATTACCTACGGGGTAAGAAGGACAGTTAGTGTTTTCACGAAGAGCAATAAATGAAAGAAATGATTAACAAAATAAGTGGTCAGGCATGCCTTTGACACAAAACTCTGTGGGACTGTCAACATTTACACAACACAAATTATTTTTATTGAACATCAAGGCTAGAACCAAACGAACGCATGATGAATTTTTATGAAAGCAGTTATGGTTTCCTCTGTAAGACTTACGTCTATCAAGTTTCACAAACGCTTGTCTCTCTACTCTCGTATATTAGATGCTCAACTTAAATTGTAAAAAAAACCCATTTACAACAAGTTAGTATTCCCTTACATCATTTTCCCTCTGCGTCGCTACAGCAAGTCAAATTTTTAAGAGCACTCAAATATGTCAGAATGTGCACTTACTAACGTTTCAACTTAGCCATTATCAGTGAAGACAGCTCAGCCAACGCTTTGGTATTATCTGTACTGTTTTTTAAAGAACTACAGAAATCCCTTTAGAGGGTTGTTTTTTACCTGCTCTAACTGTGGCTTAAATGTTTAACTGTGGCAGATTTATAAAATTCAGACTGATCCATTATGATCTTATTGGTGATATAATGAAAACATTTCAATTACAAGGGCTGCAGACGTCAATGTGACACAGTAGCTCAAAAAGAGGGAGGGAAAAATGAACTCTAAATGGCATTGCATTGTATACATTTCTTTTTTATCTCAAAGGAGGCATATTGTCATTATTCTCCTCAGTGTACCATCTTTGCACAGGCAACAGTTTCCGGTGATTAAGCCCCTCAACATCTATATAACGCCTATTTTAAGGGACAAAATTACAGACAGAAATGCACAGAACAAATGATGAAATTCTATACCTCAGCCTCTAAATGAGACAACGTCAAATACTCACATGTCGCCATGGCTACTGAATATCACCTCACTTCCTCAGCACAACAACAGGCTTTATCTCTGTCCGTATTTATAATCCCAGCGGGGTTTGTTTTTTCTTTTTTCTTTTAGAGAATGGATCCGAAACAAGCGGAAACACAGTCGTCCCTTGTATTCCACCTCAAAATCCTGGCGCAGTTTGAAAAACACAAAAACACGTCCGGGACACGAGGATCGAACCCCCAAAAAATGTTACTCCTAGACGGTCAGTGGGATGGACTGTTAGCAGTCAGTTCAGCAGTTAGCAGTGTTAGCCTTCAGCGCGCCAAAGCACATTCATCATGGCCTGATTGAATCCTAGTTGGCACGTGTCCAGACTAATCTAGAGTAAATCCACTGCCTGCACGGCCCACAGCTGTCAGGCGGCCGCCCAGCTACAAACTACACTCTCACTCTCTCTCTCTGTCTTTCTGTCTCTCTGTCTTTCTCCAGCTGTGTACCTCAGCGGAGGGACCACAGATTAGCAGTGGCCATTAATACTTTCATCTCCACGCCATTATTCAACTCACCATCACAATTCACAACTTCTAACATTCAGCCTCTCCCCCCGCCCTCCTCCATCATCATCATCATTCCTCTCAGGCAGGACTACAAAGGTTAGAGATTAAGCCCATAAGGCTCGTCCCTTCAGCATGACAGCTGTTTTATCATTTTGCTGTAAAACCGACAGGAACAAATGTGACAGTTACACCCCTCGAATTTAAGTCAAATTGAAACAGTCATTCTTCAACAATTTGAACTCTTTGATATGAACGCAACAGCTCGGCCATTGCAAATTTTTTGAGTCGAGTGCCGAAATACCTTTTTTCAATATGTTGCTTTGAAAGATTCAAACTCTTTTGACTTTGATATTTTATGTTTATACATGTTTTCAATAGTTTCAATAGTATTGTGGACACATTTAAGATGACAGACGCTTAAAATTTAAAAAAGTATTTCAGTCAGTCAAAGACATTTAGACACAGATGTGAACACTCATAACATATATATATATATATATATATATATATATATATATATATATATATATATATATATATATATATATATATATATATATATATACACATATATATAAGGCTGCACAATGGCGTAGTGGTTAGCACTTTCGCCTTCACAGTAAGAAGGTTCTGGGTTTGAATCCCGGTTCAAACCAACCAGGGCCTTTCTGTGTGGAGTTTGCATGTTCTTCCTGTGTATGCGTGGGTTCTCTCCGGGTTCTCCGGCTTCCTCCCACAGTCCAAACACATGCAGAATGGGGTTAGGTTCATTGGAGACTCTAAATTGACCGTAGGTGTGAATGTGAGAGTGAATGGTTGTCCGTCTCTGTATGTGGTCCCTGCGATAGGCTGGCGACCTGTCCAGGGTGCACCTCTCGCCCAATGTCAGCTGGGATTGGCTCCAGCCCCCCAGCGACCCTTAAATGGATAAAGCGGTAGACGATGGATGGATGGATGGCTATATATATATATATATATATATATATAGCCATCCATCCATCGTGAAAGGCTCTGAATGAATCAAAGCCAATCCCCCCATACAAGAAGATGACTCTTTGTGAAATCTGCAGTACTAAACAAGGAGGAGTCTGGAGCGGTGGAGGTTGCGCTGGCAGCGGTTTGCGGCACGGGCATGAGTTTGATCCTCAGAGTTACGGTGGGGATGTTTCAGTTTATAATGTCTGCGCTGTATGCCCAGACTGAATATGATTGTGAAACCATGCTGCAAAAGACTGGAGCCAATCAGCCAATCCAATATGTGACTTCAGTGTGCCCTTCTGAACTAAGCTTAAGGTTTACTGAGTTGGGCTGGTATCAAACTTTGACACTCAAACCAAGTGTCAAAGCCGTCAAGCACTAAAAAGTTGCCGTCATCGGGTCAGAAGTATAATCAAATTTTTACGGGGGTTCTTTCATATGTGTTGTCACATTTGCGAACTTGGCTGGATTACCAGGTGCCAAACACACAAAGACCACAAAGTTTTTGTGTTTCCGGACCAACTATCGTACATTTGGCTCCCGACTGTTGAGCACTTTGCTTTGATGGTCACAGCATATACGAAGAGGAGCAAATTCTCTAATCCACAAGATTAATCCTTGCACGAGAGCATCATAAACTGCAGAAGAAGGCACACCAGGCTGTTCATGCCCAGTGTGTTCTCAAAGAGAAACAGATCTCATTTCCTAATGGCACGCCTTCATGTGTTTATGTGCTTTAAATAAATCCTACAGATGGGGGGATGGGGGGGGGGTAAACAATAAATAGTTATAGAACACAGGGACTCTCTCTCTCTCTCACACACTCACTCACACACACACACACACACACACACACACACACACACACAAAGCATATAATACATGTAATCCTTTACTGGAGTGATTGTGCTCTGTATAGTGTGTCGGAATTAATTGTGTGTGAACAAAGTGTGTGTGTGTGTTTGTGTACATATGATGATGTGTGTGTGTGTGTGTGTGTGTGTGTGTGTGTGTGTGTGTGTGACACATGTATTTGCAGGAGTGCTTGCTGCTGGACCAGCCGGAGCATGATGTCAGATCCTCAGCTAAGCCGACCAATCAGCTCATTCCGTCCAGAGGCAGCCCGCTCTAGTGTCACCTCGAGTTCATCTCGCCGCCTCACTGCATGTTGTGGAGCCTGATGTGCCGTGAGAATGTATTTGTGTGTGTGTGGAGATATGTGTACGGTATGTAGGGCATTTTCGAAAAAATGTTCTTGCCTAGAAGAGCGTGGCGTGGGCGACTGCCTGTAGGCAAGATGTGTGCGTGTGTGTGTGCTTGCCTGTGTGTGTGTTTGTGTGTGGAATAAGCAGTACCATTGCTGTCATGTAATAATGTCTACCTCCTTCGGCCCAAAAGTATGCTTCTCCATGGTCACCAAGCAGTATATGCGTGTGATTCTGTCATTTGCCTATACGTTGGAGAACAACAGCCAAAAAGGGGGAAAAGCTGATTTGTTTAAAGAATATTTTTAATTGATATTGATATAATAATGAAAACCTTCTTGACGTTATTTCAGGAAGTGCGGTGAGAGAGTAAGGGAGAGTTTCCTTCCATTGCTCTTCTCGCACTTTTCCTTCCCTATCCTCTCTTTTCCTCCCCCTTGCCTCCTTGCTTTCCTCTCCCCTCTTTTTCATCCCCTCCTTTCCTTGCCTTTTATTTCCTATTCTTTCCTTTGTCCCTTTCCTTTCCCCCCCCCCCCCCCTCTTTTCATTGCTTTTCTAATTTCCTCTGATACCTCCTCACCTCCTGGCTCCGCTGGCACACCTGGCTGACTTTACAAATGAAGACACCACATACCTGTCACTCATACTCCTCTGTCCCCTGGCCCCTTCCCTTCATCTCCCGCCCCAGCACCACTCCATCCATCTGCTGACAAAACGCTGAAGGTGAAGGCGTGCTCCGCTGCCGCAGCTCTGCCGACAGCAGCAGCATTCAACAGCAGCTCACGGTGACACCAACAATCATTTAGGCCCGAATTGTGTGAACATCAGCTTTTCCTTCAATTGGCAGAATAAATAGGAGTCTTGGGGGTTGCGGAGCAGTGGGGAAGGGGCTGGTTGGCTTCCAGTCAGCATGTGCAGTGACCCAACCTTCAACACACACACACTCACACACACACACACACACACACACACACACACACACACACACACCTCGACAGAATGACATATGAGGCGGTGCCGGGTGTAAACTGCCATCGTTCAGGGAATGGTAAATCCTGAATGGTGGGAAGAAAGACGACCACAACCGACATAATGCTCCATTTCCCCTAATAAGGTAGTAGATCAACTCTGCAAGCAGGCCAGATGCATTCAGCGGTGAGGCTGTAAATCCAAACGACTTTTACATTTCTGATGTCAGTATCATGGGGAAGACTGCCACCAGTTCCCTTGAAGCAATTAATCAAGACCACTTCAGTCCTCAGAAGCTAATAATTATGGTCATGATGATAAAACGGTGATGTATAAAGTTTAAGCGTGTGGAAAAATTGGTCAAATTTATAATTTTCAAGGAGCATTCTGTATTTTTTCTGTGTTTTGGTCCTATTGCATTCTCTACACAAACTCTTGGATCCAAAACAGTTTTTTGTTGGGTTTTTTTGGCGGCAGTTGGTTGTATCTCCGAAAGAATTTTCATGTTCCTTTCATGTTAGAGTTATCTATGAGAGAAGACTTTTTAATTTCAAATTTCCACAGATTCCAACAGCACCTCCACTTGCTTAAGGGCAATAGCTCAGCCAAGAGGAAAAACAAAGTGTTGAGTGCATCAAGAAAGACAACAAATTGTTTATTTGGTATGATTTTTTTGTATTCAACTTTAAAACATTGATTTCACCCTGGAAATCCAGGCCCATAGTGGACATGTACGGCTGAATTTTGTCAGAAGAATTACAGAAACCTTACCTTAACGGTTTCCCATGAAAGATGGTGGACGGATTGAACACGGGCCAAGAAAGAACCCATTAAATTCTAGTTATTCCACACGCAG
The DNA here is from genome assembly GCF_022379125.1 of Scophthalmus maximus. Taxonomy (NCBI): domain Eukaryota; kingdom Metazoa; phylum Chordata; class Actinopteri; order Pleuronectiformes; family Scophthalmidae; genus Scophthalmus; species Scophthalmus maximus. The sequence goes on from NC_061522.1 coordinate 20,509,117, forward strand.
GTTTTTTAGTTTCCTGTCAAGACTTGTCAATGAGGATGATCTGTACGATTCCTCTGAAAAGCAGGTCATATGCCAAATTAGGATCGTCCATGTTATAAGATCGCCAGATCGCACACCCCTACCGCACAAACATTAAGGAAGCTGCTGTTGGCCTTGGCCAATTCTATTATTATACGTTTGCCATATAACTAGACACACTGGCCTTACACGAGGACAAAAATCAGAAGAAGTATATGCTTAGAGAGGACAGAAGAGTGAGAGCAAATACAGAGAGAGAGAGTGTGACAGAGGCTGCTACAGAGGCCGTGGTATGTGAGTGGTGAGGAGTGGAGTGTGAGGAGGAGGAGGAGAGCAGCGGGTTAGTCATCTAATGCTGAGGAGCATGATTGAGATTATGCAGTGCATCTTCCCTTCCAGTGAAAAGTGCAGCGTCAGCTCGATGCAGTAAGCGAGCAACACTGTATGTGTGGCTGTATCACTGTAAATCTGAGCATGTGTGTGTGTATGCATGTGTGCACTAGTGCTAGACAGTGGGCCACACAGGGTCCCATACACTTACAAAAACGAGAGAGAGTTGCAGTCGTGTACCGAATAATTCATACGTGATTGATACTCTACTCTGCGTATTTCAACGGCAGCACAAGGGATCTATTTTTGCCAGAATTTACATAAAAATATCCTTAATTTGGTATAAATTACCATTAATGCCGGCACAGGAAGACATGATCACTTTGCTTCCTGCGGGATTGATTTCGATCGTGTGACTATTGTCAGCATTATTTTTTTTAACTATTGTAAGTAAAGTTTTATAGTGCGTGCGTTGAGAGCCTGCCCCGGTCTGCTCTCCACCAGGAGGCAGCGCTCCTCTACAAAGGAGACTATCTGGTGCTGACATTAAGCAGCAGACGTAAACAAACACTCCAGCCATTAACAAGCTACAGCGCCAGCGATAGCAGGGCAGCTCGACAGAGGACTATGGAACACACATCAGCTCCCCCGCACACTTCAGGGAAGGCTTAGCCTTTCTGTCACACACTGGAAGTGATTCAAACTTCAAACTATATCGGCATTTAATGAGGCCTTCTGATTTTCATTGGAAAAACAGAACACAGGTCCAACGAGTGACCATCCAATATCCATCCATCCATTATCTATATGCCGCTTATCCTAATAGGGGTTAGAGAGGCGGGGTTCACCCGGGACATGGCTGAAAATAAAAATGTTAGACTTTAATTTCAAGTGTAGGAAACCTCCTTGGATATGAAGGGTGGTGCAAGTAATTGCAATCACTTTGCGTATTGAGTTTTTGGAGCAAAGAGCTTTAGCGTGTGGTTCTCCATCACCAAGCTTTTCATCACGTTAATACGTTTGTGATTTTCCAATATCATGCTAAAAGAGTGATGCTGAGGCTTGTACTGAAACTTTTAAAAACTGTGCATTTTTAGGTAAGGGAAAGGCCTTTAGGGTGAAGACTGACCAATGTGTTCGCCTAACATTAGCCTAATCACTGTTTAGTAATGGAATAAATGGTAAATGGACTATATTAATACAGAACTTTTTTTTTACATTCACCCATTCACACACATTCTGTGCGCTGCTATTTACCATGATTTTTCTGTCACATTCATACACTGCACGGTAGAGCCGTCAGAGGTGACTTAGGGTTAAGTGTCTTGCCCAAGGACACAACAGCATGCGGATCAGGGGAATCTGGTATCGAACCGCCAACCTTCGTGTTAGTGGAAAAAACGACTCTACTTCGTGGGCCACAGCCGCCGTTCCATTCCTTTACTTTTACTTTTGTGTTTCTCGAAAGGCAATATTAAAGACCCTCCAAACCCTTCATACACAGCAAACAGACAATTGCACTTGGCGGGGAAACACATCGCATTTGAGTTAAGACCAGATAATCTTGATTCTTGGATTCTGGTCGCATGGAGAATTATATCTAAATCCTAACAAGCACATCAAAAGCTCGTATGAAGACAAGAGTCAGTCCTTTTCTATTCTGACACATCTGAAAGTAACAGGATGAGTTCTGCTGAAGAGCAACATCCCGAACCAGAGCTCACCGACATTCCCTTCACCACCCGCGACTTTGACAGGGCACAGCGGTGACAACACTTTTACGGTGACCAAGCATTGAGGGGAAGTGGCAAGTAAACAAAAGTGGAACATATACAGTACCTGGGCCCCTCCCATCTCCCTATGGCAAGGCTGGTCTGGTCTCCAACACACAGGCAGGGAAAGCATGCACAGGCATGAGTGTGCAGTCATTTTTTGCATTCAGATAGAACTCTAGGGCGGAGTGCTTCCTTACACGCATGCCAGCTGAAATGCCAATCGGCCATCCCCGATTTTGCCAAAGTTTTATCATCATTTAATCATCAACGTTTACCCCCTCCCAGCACAGCCATGCCTACAGCCATAGGAAGAGGGGTCAGGGGGGGTCAGACACCCCTGCCGACAGCCTATGTTACGGCTCATGCTCGCTCTCTGGCCGCCATGATAAACTGGTGGGGTCTGCATTCATTCTCAGAATTAGAGTGGTGATGCGGGATCACCGGCCAGCTGCCCTGGGACTGCTTATCCCCAATGATCTGTGACACTGAAAAAAAACCCAACGGATTGTGCGTCTGAATTCCTGATCTGATACTGTGAATGAGCACAGACCCGAGTGCGGAGGGGAGACAAGAGAAGTGACCCATGCAGCAAAACCCAGCGAGCCTTACCCTGTCCTTCACTATGAGACACTTTGCAGGGGGGAGGAGACAGACAATGGACACAGAGTTAGACAATGTTTGTGCTGGAGGACAAATCTGCTGAGGAGAGAGCAGCTCCAAGTGGCCCCGCCCCACACAGTGCAGTCATTTCTCAGAGAAATCAAAGATGACAGAAACTATGAACTATCAGCGACACCCTCTGTTCAGTCAGTCAGCAATCCATAAGTGGATTTGTGCACAGGCTGGCTTCATTCCGATCCAGTAGCTCACTCTCTTGCAACTGGCGGTGACGGTTTTAAAAACCCATTTCCTTTCAGCCTCACGTGACATCATAGGTCTGGCCAACGTGACACAAACTAAACGTGGACATGTTTTACATCACCTTTCAGGGAATAGAAGTCAGCTTGTAAACAGACCAGAGAGATCTCCGCTCCAGAATTGAACACAGTCAGCATTTTTTCTTTTTTACCTTCCGGTGGCAAAAACATCACATTCACAACACAGAGAGAACAAAAAAGAAAAGAAAATGCTGACCACTTTGTCCTCCTTGGATGCATGCAGTCCAGGTAGCAGTGAGAATCAAGAAAAAGTGAGGGATCAAGTGGAGGAAAGAGAAAAATGAGAGAAGATTGAAAAAAAAAAGAGAGATGTGGAGAGGGTGAGTTTGTGAAACAGGAGATTGGATAGATTGTCGATGGGGGGGGGGAAGAGAGAAGAGGGGAAAAGAGGATGTGGTGCAAACATTTGTTAATTATATTCTGCTGAACTAAAGCACACACTTCATATTCAGTGACAGAGTCGGAGGTGGCGGGGACAACAGTACGTGAATGTAAGTGACCACTGACACGTTATCAGGCTGCAGCGACATGCACGACGCCACCTTGGCATGACCTAGGCGCGACTCATGACCGGTGACAACATCAGGATGCGTCACAGCTCCCCAGCACAACGAGGAAGCTGGGACATCGAAAGCAACATGGAGCACACTCTTCCACGACCCTTACCTTTGGATAAAGACCCTCGCGTCTGGTGATTCGCTGCCTCTAAAATCCTCCCATGTCTTTTGATTTTCAAACTGCTGTGTTCCTGTCTTGTGCTAAAAATGAAAGCACCTAAGATGTTACCGATATGGCAAAACTGAACTAAAGAAGAAACTTTTGATTTGATCTTAGGATACAGACTTCGAAGAGGTTGTTGTTATTATTTAATTCTCAGTGTAAACCACTAAGTGAATGCTGTAAATTGAAAGAACTACAGTGTGACAAATGAATGAAGTCATTATTGCTAATCCTTCTTTAATAATACAGCATGTCCATTACAATGCTAAACGGGGGGAGGTTTGTGAATTATTACAGTAAGATGCCTACAAGCAAATCAAACTTAATGGCTTAATATTTTCATCCCATATATTTTATTCTTACTGACCACTACACTACCACAAATGTGTTTGTCACATCTTATCTTAGAACCATAAATTAAATTGATATTGCATATTTTCTCTTTAAAGGGGTTTGCAGAAGACACTTTTAATTCGAGTTGGCCTGCTGGACAACCTAAGGGTAGGGACACACCAAACACTACACCAGACAACTCACATGGACAAAGACCGTCTGCTCTGGTCGCATACGTCTGGCCCCGTGTGTACCCGGAACACGCCGCCAAGACTAAATCCGACGACCAACTAGCTCGTACGTTCTGCGCAGGTATGTCTGCGACGGCTAGCACGGTACCAAGAACCAGATAAGAATGAGCTCGTTCATTGGTCCACCGCTTGCGCATGTGTGCTGTCGCGTCTCCTGGAATTCAAAAGATGGCGGGCACTTTTAAAGTATTTAAATGCTGCGTTTAATTTGGTTACGGTTAGGGTTGTGGTTTGTTGTACCCTCTTGATTCTCCCCGTTTGCTTTCTATCGTACTTCTGTTTCTGTCCTCTCAAATCTGAACAGCCAATCAGAGTGATCTCTTTCATCAACTGTGACTGACGCCGATTGACATGTTGAGTCGGCAGAAAAGCGGTTAATCGACGGATATAGACGGCAAAGCAATTTCGACGGTGCGGAAACACACCAGCACGAATCGGACCACCGACAACTTCAGACCAGTTCAGACAGCCGACCGTTGCTTTGGTGTGTAGCTCCCTTTAGACAGAGGCAAGCAGCACTGAGACTAAAGGAGCGTCACTCCCGACACACCCCTCCTGCACAAACACATACACACACATTCACAAATGCACCCCCATAAAAGAAAAGAATGAATGTTCTCTAATCCCGTATGAGGATTTTGTACGTTAAATTGCTCAACCAAGGCAAGAAAATCTGATCTGTCTTGGTTAAGTGGTTAAATGAAGTAGTGGCTTTATCAGAGAACCTTTAGAGATCTTAAGCTTTCCATATGAAATATTCCTTATTTTAAAAAAAGACATACTGATTTATATTATTTGGAGCACAATTTCCCTTCAAATTAATCCTTTTCCTTATTTGTGTTATTTATAGATTGCATTAACATCATGCTAGTCTCCATTTTTTTCCCACATTACAGCTTGCCTGCTGTGAAAATAATATGAATGACTTTACCATCACGGATAGTATGTTAATCTCCAGGCCTCGGAGCTCATGGGGTGCCAGTTTGGGTACAGGTCCAGCTGGGATGGGCGGATCCTGAACAGATTGGGGACCAGCAGGCCAAGGGTGGAGTGCCCGAATTCAGGTAACATACTCTGGAGGAGGTCCTCTCTCTTGGGTTGGAGGGGAGCCCAGAGGATGCTTGGATGGGAGAGGGCTGGGACTTAAAATAGCACCAACATGTTTGGTGTATGGAAGGATGCCACACTGGTCCCATGGGGTTTAGGGGATAATGGTGTAAGCATTGTTTGAGAATTTTGGGGGGATATAAAGTGTTTTTGCGATTGAATCGGTTGCCAGGTTGGAAGCCAGTTGTTGCAAATACAAGTTGCCAACTTACTGTCCCTCACAATAAACTTAAAAGGTTTCCTGTATTATTTATTTGAAGCTTATCACCTGCTTTGCCTTGAGATCTCTTATTCTCCCTGCTCTGGTCTTTGTTTGGACATGTTGCTTGAGAGGAGCAGCGCTGTCACAGCCTGACATGCATGCTTGATGGCTGCAGCACAGTCACAGGACACATGAGAGACAACACAGATGCTTGTGACTGGTGTGCTTTCACGTTCAAGTGATCGCGCGTGTCCTAATTTATAACTATTCCACACCAGCACCACAGCCTCAGGCTTAAAATGGTTCTCGAAAGGGCTGATGACTCGTGCCAAGCCATTCTCCCGATACACTTTGGTCTCACCAAAGTGTGACCGGGAAGCGAAAAAAGCGGACATTAACAAACACACAGAAGCGGAAGGACCAACAGTACAACCACAGCAGGGATGAGGTGAGTGCGAGAGGAGGGAAGGGAAAAAAAACAGGGGGGTCAGGGGTCAGGTTTTCTCACATTGTTGGAGCGCAGAGAGACCCGCCCTCCACAGCGGGCGCAGAATTTGGTCTGGCAGTAGGAGCAGTGGTGGCCGCAGCCGTCGGCGAACTTGGTCTTGCGGCAGATGCCGCAGGTGGGTGCGTCATCCTTCTGCTGCGTCTGCTGACGCCGGGTGTCCGCCCCGATGCGACGCACCTCCTGTTTGTAGCTCTCGAACTGCTGGTGCAGTGTTCTGAGAGAGGGGGGAAGAGAAAAGATGGAGATTGCCCATTAGAGGTACATTGTGCACTTGTGTACCCTCCAGCACTGTGCAGAGAGATCTTCCAGCCTATGTATCCAAAATGTTGTAAATAAAAAATAAAAAAATCTGAAAAGGGCCTGGAGAAATTAATGAATCAGTGATTCATTTTTTAAAAAAATTTTTTTTAAATAAATGAATTTAACAGGAACAGAAAGCAGTGTAATTCATGCATGTGTTTGAGAACAACATTTCAATTGGAGCAAAATAACTGTCAATTAGAGCACCACTTGAACGGTGATTTGCAAAAAAAATCATTCACAGCCTTTGCCCTCCCTGCTTCCTGGGATATCTATGATGAAAATAACCTAAGTGTGAATTGCAAATCAGGACGTGTGAAAACACACACACACACACACACACACACACACACACACACGCACAATGTTGTCTCGACAAAACTGTCAAAGGAATACTGCATTAGTATAGCGTGGCCCTCGTATAGGGGACCCTGACAGAAACTTGAATAACCTCACTGGTCGAGCCACAGAGAGGAAGGAGATGGCTTCACTCACAACGTCGCAGTTGATTTGAATTTGTGAAAGTAGGCAAACTCTGGTTAATTCTCTGGCAGCACGCTGACTTCACAGTCGCGTCTGCAAGTTATTTGTCGAGCTGAGAAATTCGTCTGGACAATGCAGTGCACTGGCACTCATACGGTTTGCACATCTGCTTAAGTAGAAATGAGTCATAGTGAATCTGTTAACAGTAAAAAGAAAGTAGAGAGTATTAGCAGAAATCTGAACACCTCCTGTCCTCTGATTGTTAGTTTCGAACGAGAAAATACGCACATTCCCAACATATAAGTGTGACAGAGCAGTCGATTTGGTCTCTAATCTGTAATCACACGTTCGCATATCACAAGGTGATGTCGAACTTGGTTGTTTTGTCCGACCAACAGTCCAAAAAACTCCAAAGATATTTAGTTGACTTCCATCACCTGGGACTGTTGAAAGCAGACATGTCCTCCCATCTATAGAGCTCAGCTGCTGGGCAGGAAAGAGATGGAGGACATAGCTGCTGATCTGTTGTGAGCAGCCTTTTGTGGTCGGAATAAAACCAAGAGCAGTCCTCCACCATTACCCATCCAAAGTCCTCTGCAGAATACTTGGATTTGAAGAAAAAGACTGACTGTTTCCGTCAGTCTTCGCTGCAAACGCAGCTACACATCCTTACGTGATTTCCACAAAGTAAACAGTCTCCCAGAAAAAGGCTTCCGTAACAGGCCAAATAGAACTTTTTTCATTTCCAGGGAATGAGCGGACAGAAAGCCAGTTGATAATTCCTCTTCACCACAGTCCGACTGTGGCCGGTGCTATCGAGCAGACGCAGCAGACTGCCGACAAAACAGGGAGGTGACCGGTGCGGACTGGGACACATCTTGGCCAGTCAGCTGACAGGAGGAACGGTTTGAACAGGGACAGACATTTTGTCACAGGCAATGTTGAATGAAATGTGAGGGGGGAGAAATATGTGAATTTGTACGAAATATATCTCAGGGAGCATACACAGGGATGTCAAGGTTACAGAATTAAACATCCTCTGTTACGCACACAGCCTAAGCATCTTCCATAGTTTTCACAAGCATTTGCTGTGTTTTGCTTAAGTTCAAATGCTGAAGTTGTTTAGGGAAAGCCCTAAAGGGGACTTTACAATTAAGCCTTAAGAACGTAGGGGCTTTACATCAAAAGCACAGGTACCATTTATACGGCAGGCACTTTTATAGCTTTGTAGTGATTGTATTTAGTTACAGTTACAGTTTAAATATGTGGTAGTCAGAATACAGTTGCCTTCAGTCAAGATTACATGAAATGATTTTGAAGTTACAGTATTCGCAATACTGTCGCAATGTGTGACATTCACACAACACTGCCGCCTAAAGTAGCGGTAGCATTCATTGGTACATGTAATAAAAATGTGAGGCAATGCTAAAGTAATACAAAGTATTTTAAATATGTTACTCACTTTGAGTAATGAAATATTAACTTGAATATGCACATTTAAGGGCATGCATTCTGTCATTTGTGGGCCTCCATTGCCTACCCCATTTGCTTATTCCAAAAACTGAATATGATAAGGTATCGAGGAGAATTCCTTTACTGAAGTCATCCTGATGGAAACAGATACAAGATTTTAAGTGGAAAGTGTCTGTACATTCAAATATAATAATGTGATGTATGAGTTTGAATTGCACGTGGATGTTTTCACTCACAACTGTTGAAAGTGGGCTTGGATAGAGCCTAAATGATGATGCAAGATTCTTGGGTCGACACGGACCGGAGCTAAACTAATCCGTACGTAATACAAATGGAAAAAGAACATGACACCGCCACAGCAGCAACGTCATAAACCCGACCTTTGACCTGGAGGAGCTATCTATCCTGCCAATGGGAGTCCAGGGGCTGAGCCAAGACCAGGCACCATGGGAACAGCTGTCAGAAGCAGAGGGTGCACAGGCAGTTGTCATGGTAACATGGTGGCATCAAGTGCTGTGTGTCAGCAGGAGTCAGTGCACCAGCTGTTGCTGTTCTTAGAGCCATGGTTTCATCCACTTTTTCTTCTGCTTCCACACATTCAGCAGACATGCATTGTTAAATCAGCACAAGGTGACTTTTTCTTTTTTTGGGGGATAAAAATAAATCTGTGTTCTCAGCCAAAATCACAAGGAGGCTCTGCACCAGTGAGAACAGTCTCGCCCTCTTTGACTGATAATCTCTATAGGTTCTGTTTACAAGAAGTCAAACTTGTTCCCGAGATGTCAGCAGGTCAGTGATCATCTATGAAAAAAATTAGATCTTCTATACAATCTTCTGGTGTACATTTATGTCAAGGCTACTTTCATGATCCGTCAAAAAGAAATGGTATGCTCTCAGCTGCAAACAAACTATGGCTTCAAACCTGTCTGAGTAGATTTCTTTAGCCTGGGTTCAGAAAACAATAAAAAACACAACACTGACATATACTGTCGGCGGTAGACTCATGATCATTAGCATGTGGGTTGGGGGGGGGGGGGGGGGGGGGGGGGGGGGGGGGGGGTCTGAGGGAAATGACTGCTCTTCGGCTGCTATCTGTTCCGCTGACTTCAAAAGTCAGATGTTAACTTTGAACAGCTATATTAAACAGAGTTCAATAAGAAAACCAAAACAAGGAGCTGTAAGATGCTACAATGCTTTCAGAGCACATTTCACCTGTTGTTACTATTAAAAAAAACATTGATCAAAGCAGCTATGATTGCATCTGTACCTGCACGCCACAGTTCAGGTCCAAAGACCAACTCTGCAGCTCCAGTATTTTTTTCCTAATTTTGTGACACAGCTTCACAGTGTATCACGCCGGCGACAAAGAATGTGTGATGGTAACATGCTCTCACAAAGAGACGGTGTCAGACTGAATCCATAAAGACATGCTGGAATCCATAAATACATGCTGCACATTTTTCAGTCTTCTCAGCTGGAAAGCAGCCTGTGAAGAAACCATATGTGTCAAACACGCATGACCAATGTATCCACCCATGCATGTGCAATCTCACCAACCTCATCGTTCAAAATGAGCACCAGGGGCGATTCTAGGATCAGAGCCTCAGGGGTGCTGAGCACCCAATGGTCCCAAAAATTGTACAGGCAAAAACTGTACAATTTTGGACTATCAAGATACACGTACAGACAGTAACACCTTGGCTGTAATATCAACACATAGCAGTGTTTCCGATAGGATTTTGAGTCAGACCCTTTGGGGGGTCCGGGGGCATGCTCCTAGGGAAAAATAATTTGTACATTTTTATTTTAAGTTAAATCCATCATTCTGGTGAACTTTGATACCATTTATGTGGCAAGATCTATGAAGAACCCTTGTAAACAATTGTTTGCTGTAGCCTTACAACCTATGTGTTGTATGGACACTGACCCCCACCCACATACAACCACAAAAAAGGTGGGAAAGTAGCTGTTGTATTCTGGTTGTTCAAATATTAGGTTTAAGCCATATATTTTGTGTATGGTTTGACCATTTTTAGCTTGTCAAACACGGACTTGCGAGGAAAAAAAAGGGGTAGACACGCCACTGATGAGCAACCCATTAATGGACAATTAATATTCCAGATTCCTGAGATCCCATACCTCTGAGTCAGCACACGTAGTCTCGGTTGAACACTACCTCAATGTTAATCGTAACCTTGACTCAGCGGGGGATACATGAGTGACCCCAACCACGCGGATGAAAACGTACTCACTTTGTGGCGACACAGGGAGAGGTGTCCTCTCAGGTAGGAACATGCTCTTTGGGTTCACTCCTCTGTGTTCTCATTGATTACATGCCCGCACCTCCCTGGGGGTCAGCCGCCCTGCCCGGGATAACAGTTGACGGAGGAGCGCCACAGATATTTTGGTCGAGCAGGCGCACACTTTCTTCAACTGAAAATGACTTTTTTTAGTTAATTGTTAAGTCACAACACAACTAAAAAGTCCCATGTCCCTTTCGTAATATTTGTTTTCTTCATATGATAAAATTCTTTGCAAAAGCCGGAATCATGTTGTGCTTAGGTCCGTCCCTCCTGGATTCACAGTTGGTTAGCGTGTGGGCTCGAGAGCTGAACTTTAAAGGATCTACTATATATTACTACAACGACACACACATTCAATCACACAAAAGCTATCCTAAACAAACGAGCCCTATGTCGTCTACACAAGCAGCTTACTACAACCAATAGTCGAATGAGATGAATGAATGGGTCAAGAAAACACACAACTTTCATACAGGACACTGCTTTTCATTTCCCATGTGAATGACAAGGAAGGGTTGTTCCTCAACTTTTCCTCAACTTTAACCATGTACGCAACTTGAACCATTTACGCATGACACGCCAGAAGGTTTGACTTGCGATTGCAGGAAAAGAGGTTAAACTAATTGCGTTGACAGTACCTCAGTTTCACCAAGTGTCCCACAGGGAGCCAGAGCTTTCATCCAACAGGGCCTACACAATACCAGGGTGCCAGAACAAGCTGGCCTAAACTGAATGCAGCCATTTTCAGTGTTATCAATTGAACCTTTGCTTTGTCAAAATGTCTGCTGTGAAAAGGGTTTTTTATGCATTCCCACTCACGTGGGGGCGTTAAATGAAACTGAACTCAATATTGTTGAAGCAAAAATCAATATCTTTGCATTAACAATGTATGATACAGAGTTTTAGTCATGGATTTTGCAAAGACTGGGGACCTTGCAGCGTCACTATTTACAAGGCTGCAACTAGATTCCTTTTTAGATTATTTCCCATCATGCTCCTAGTGAAATTTTACAGGAAGATAAATGGTTGAACAATGGCAAAGAAACAGCAGCTTGTGCAATACATGCTGCAACATCGCATGGAGACTCCCAAGAAGGTTTTGAGGTTTTGATTCCCCACTCTTCTGCTTCCTGTTTGGTTCTGGAAAGAGCTCACCTAGAGTTTAGTGACAAAGTTCACGTCACCATTTGCGTCAGCGGAGACTAAAAACGTCGCAAAGACCAGAAAAAGACCCCCTCAAAACAGCTCAGATCACCACCTTACACCAAACGATCGAGACGACCGGAGCGCGCCTCAATTCGAGCAAAACTCTCATGATTTTACATCAACATGTGAAATTTGTGCGTGACAGTGAAATGGCTTGGAAGTCGTTCGGTGCGAGGCCCGGCAAAGTATTTTCATTGAACAAACACAACAACAACAAAAAAAACCATCATACTGCAGCGTAATAGCTGGATTTGTAATTGTAATTTGCTTATAGTGTACTCCTCATTACTGTTATAAAAGTACGTGTGAGCATGTGGCCGCGGCACACTGTGGCCAGGGGGGTTCGAGTGGTGTGAATCAGCTGAACTGTGGCTGTCTCCTCTCTAGGTCACCACCATGGGCCAGCAGGGACAGCCAGAGAGCCACATGTAGCTTGGCCCCGCTTTGGCCTTGTCAAAACAAGTGTGCGAATGAAAACAAATGTTTACTTGTGCACACACACGCACACACACACACACACACACACACACACACATGCAAATTTCGAAAAGAAAAAAAAAATTGCACAGACAGAAAACCCACATGTAAACATGTATGGGTTTGAATTTGCCTAGTGCCACACATTCAGCTCATCAAGTCCAAGGACCCCTTCCCTCCCTCCCTCCCTCTCCTCTTTCTGTCTCTTGTTCTCTCTCCACTCTTCTCCCGTCGTTGGTGTGGAGTTGTTAATTAGCACCACTATGAATACATTGGCCAAGGAGGCAACACTATTTCGGTCTCATCAGCTGATTCCCGGCGACGCCCAAAACGTTCTCGGTTGGAGGATGTAGTCTTTATGTTTCAGCAGCAAAGCGCTGATGGACGTTGAGCCCCGCCCCCCTTGGTTGTTGTTGCTGTTACTCGAGCAATGGTTTTTGAAATTATTTGTCCTTAGTTTCCCACAGAAGTGAACAAAGGCTGCCTTACTGGCACGCTTTAATCCGAGTGCAACAGCAAAGGGGTCACCCCAAAATGCCTCAATTTATTTTCACAATATATTTATACATTTACAATTAATAGGAGGATGTGGACTAATGTGACTTTGGCAGACGTGATGCCTTCTAACATAAGTTTGTGTGGAGTGTAAACTGTTATTACTCCCACCTATGATATGATAGGACCTTGCTCTGTCTGGGTGGATGTTCCAGTCCTGAAGAGGCATTTTTCTAATAACACTTTGACCCCGTTAAATAATGTAGTTACCTAATGACATGCCCGTTATCTTTGATCAGCCAAGGTAGCTCTTATCCAATCCATACAGTTATGCTCTTGTGGTTTTGGAAAGACAAAGGACGACAACTTCTAAACGATGTCGATTGCTACCGATTGCCAAAATCCTAGGCACATACTTGGACAATCGCTGTTCAGGGGTGGGGTTCAGCAAAGCAGTCTACTGACAGAACATTTTCAAGGGATTTGGAGTTTTTAGTTGAAAGAACAAAGCAAGCATGTTGAATCAATAGTCCCAGCACAGCTCGTGACAGCTGAGGGAAAAACTTCTCTGCTTCTGAGCAGTCTATAGAGACCAGGGGAGACGACAGACATGTCGGCACATGCTGTGAGGAGGCAAGGAGAGGAGGAGTCAAGGGAGGCAGCGTGATCAGAGGTGGTAAATGAAAGGGGGCAGGCGCAGACAGGGGGGAAGGGTGGGGTAAAAAAGAATAAGAGTCAGGAAGATGAAAAGAACAGGTGAAGAGTGTATAGACCATCCCAGAAGTCTTCCCATCTCAGAAAGAGATGGATAGACAAACTTTTTTCTACAGGGGGAAGGAGGAGGTGGTGGTGGTGGTGGAAGGAGAACGAGTGAAAAAAGGCAAAAGATGAACAAAGAGAGCCAAGACGGAAACAAGCGTGGGCCGGAGACCAGCGGAAGAGAGAAGCCGATGCATCCGGAGCCACTCTATAAATACCACTTGAGGAGAGGAGTGGATGACAGAAAGTGGATGGAGACAGAGCGATGGAAAGAGGATGGGCGGGATGAGGACAGGGAGAGAAGGGAAGAGAATAGGCAGATGTAGATGCGGAGAACGCTGGCAATCTGTTTTACAAAAAGCAAGTGAAGATGATGTTATGTGTCAAAAATAATTGAACTGCCTTCTGCCTCCCGCTGGAGTGAGTGTGGCGTGTGTGAGCGAGGCAAGGAAGTAAGAAAGGGGTAAAGAAGAGCAACAGATGGGTGCTTAACCAAATGCAAACACCGCCTTTGTTGTGTCGTTTGCGCTGCCATGATGTCCTCAGTGGGGAGTTTTACATATTTGGCCTCCACTGTCAAAGGGCTATAAAGTGGTACTAACGTCATACTCGCAGAAATAAAGCACCCAGATGGTCAGTGTGTATCTATCTATACACATGCAATTTCTCAAACAATCTGGTCAATCCTTCCAGGCTTGATAGCGGTTTGATTCCCAGCTGTCATTCTTTCCAGGATCCAATGTCACAGGCACATTTCCTTATAGTCAGATTAGCCTGTTGGTTGAGTACACAGCTCAAGGGTCCGAATATTTTCGACACTCTTCTGCGTTCTTTACCTTTTTTTGTTATTACATTAATCAGTTTGAAGCGCCTGACATTTTGACCAAAAACTTTAGTCAAGTATTTCCAATTTCCATTGCAAGCGAGTCCTTTGCAACACTTTCGGTTGCAAAGGTGCTGGGTCAGAACTGGGCCTGAAAGAGGCCTGGTTCCTGCACCAACACTTTGTCAGATATTGCCTCTTCAATAATTCTTGGAGTCAGAAAAAAGAATCAAAAGAAGTTCACTTAATATCAACAGAGTCGGTTGCAAAGAGCTCATTGTGCTCTCCCGGGGAGCAACCTCAATAAACTCGAGCTGACCGTGGAACCAAATTGAACTGAAACTCTGGAGCTCCCCCAGCTCCCCTCATGGAGACTCTGAGCAGTCTCCTACTATTTTCTTCAAAATACGCCTGTTTTCTATTTCTCAGGGCCATTTCTATTGGTGTAATTATTGTTATTGGTATTATGCATGAGTTCTAATGGTGTCTCGCCCTGGCTTGCCTGGGTACGCCTGGACATATCCCCCCTGCCCTGAATTCCAACTTTTGTATCTTTTGAGAAGTTTTAATCCTCACAACTATATGAGTTCTAACACTGAATATATACATTTGACAAGATTTTGATGACAAAGGACATCCAAGGTCTTCATACCTGGCATCAACATTAGACTTGGGTGGACGGCTCTGAGTACAGGTGTGCAAACTATACAAATTATGTTAGCCTTTCTTTGTCATGATGTCTGAACATCTCACAAGGCCCACAGAGATACACCATGAGTCTTTCAAACGCCTGGAGCACACCAAGCAATGAACCCGGTCTGCGTTGATTCGATGTCTCCCTCTGCTCTCGACTTCTTGCGCACTGGGCATGGGAAGTGCATGACAGTCTCCCACCAACATTGCATTTGTTTTTTGCAAACAGAACTGATGTACACATGTTTAGTTGTATATAGGAGGTGACGTGGTCAGATGGGATCACCCGAGACACGTGTTGATGCCAGGTGTGAACAGGGCCCGAACAGGTGAATTGTGGTATAGCCACTGGAATCGTGCAAGCATCGATTTTTCGCGATTAATTAAGAAAAGTGCCACATTTAAGGAGGCTACTCGAGAGCACAAAGACAAAAGGACGGACAGGGAGACCAACGTCCCCACTCCAGATCAGTGGGTGGCGGTAAGAGGGTCACCAGTGTGTTTGAACTTGACTTTAACTTCAGAAGTTGAAGCTGACAAGGCTCACAGCATTTTTTTTTTTTTTTGTCATGCCAAATACAAGGCTGGCCGTGGCACCACTCCCCAGACGGAATCCTTCCGCTGCATGCAGTACATAACTTCAGCCCGTCTTCCGTCTGTAGCACCAGACTTACAGCAGCCCCTCCCATATCCAGTGCTTGGATGTTGATAACTCTTTTTATTGATGCTGTGAGTGTTTTACCCA
Organism: Scophthalmus maximus; assembly: GCF_022379125.1. Classification (NCBI taxonomy): domain Eukaryota; kingdom Metazoa; phylum Chordata; class Actinopteri; order Pleuronectiformes; family Scophthalmidae; genus Scophthalmus; species Scophthalmus maximus. Next base: position 20,525,056 of record NC_061522.1, read on the forward strand.
TATTTATGGAGCAGAGTGCCTTTTTGGCATGGCCTCCTCAGTGTGTGTGTGTGTGTGTGTGTGTGTTCATCATTCTCTTCTGCTCATGCATTTATTTTTTTCTCCTCCTTTTCCATTTATCTCCCTCTAACTCTCCCTCCATTTCCTTTATTTCTTTTCTTCTTATACCTCGCTCTCTAATATCGTCAGTATTGTATATTGGATTTCGCTCCACTCAAAGCCTAGTAATGGATAAAAAATGGTCTTCCCCACATCACTGTACATATACTGTACAGTTCACTCTGCATTGTCCTCTCATTGTTTCTCTCTTAAATACTGACACACTCACACACACACACACACACACACACACATCACATGTGGCGCACAAAGCCTCTGACCTCACACAGCCGACTGGGTGATGTGTAAGCCATATGACTCTAGTTGGTGGAGTAGTTGTGGAGTAATTATGGGCAGCCTCTAATCCCCTCATTCTATCCCAGCAGCCTCAGCTGGCCCCCTTCTTCTTCACCGTCATCTTCTTCCATTCCTCCTGCTCTCCTCTTGCCCCCCCCCCCCCCCCCCCCCCCCCCCACCAACCTCAATGAAGAGGGAGCTACAAATTAAATTAAATGTGTTTTGGATTGTCACTGCTGTGCAAAAATTCCCTCCTAGCTTCGTGGTTTATTCATGTCCCCAAAAGTTGTGTTTGAAGAGTTTGAGCAGAATTCATGTTTTGCTATAGTTCTGTCCTGCGGGAGAGGAGTAAACGCATGGTCGCAACGCACCAGGACTCAGCATGCTGAGGGACAATCCACCTTAAACAATGAGTTTCTACTTTGCTTGTTATCAGCTTATACATACATACATACATACATGCAACATTCGAAACAGTATTAAGTTACCAAATAACAGATTAAGCCATACCACCAGTAAATGAGACACAGCAGTATTTGCTACTGTGAGGTTACTTTCATATTGTTTGAAACATTTCCTGCATGTTTTGACTGCAATACACCCAATTGTATTTCATATTTCAAAAAGCACTCTGGTGGGGAGGCCATAACACTGATCTTAGCTATGAACCTGAAAAAGAGGATCGTAACACTGGCCGAAGACCTTGTTTTTGCTGACCTCCGCTGGTTCGGCTTCTCGCCCTGCTGCAGTTATGTAGAGGAGCATGTCCGTACACGGTGACATGAGAGTCAGGTGTGGGTGCATGTAAAGTAGAGCATATTTACAGTGGTCACAGGTACAAAAGACTTAAAACTACCAGAAAGTGTAGTGAAACACTGCTGTTAAGCTGCTCTTGAAAGGGTTTTCTTTTTGCTAAATCATCATCATTGAATGTGCTTTAAATCACTTCGAATTACAGAAGAACTTAGTGCATCTGGGTTCTCAGCACTGCTGAGGCATAGTCAGGTGTGCAATGATATAGTCAGTTAAATGAATATATAGTTGATGTTTTCTCAATAGTTGTATAAACATTGTATAAAATGTATGTAAGGAAAAGAAAATGATCGCTGGGGAGTTACAATACACGAGAACAGAGCACAAGATGGAAGCCAAGTACTAAAAATACTACTGTGAGGACGTTCTGTTCGTTTCTATTAGTCTCCAATATTTTCTACATCAGAATTCTTGCGCTAGCGAGCCAACACCATTGGCTCCTAACAAACGGGGGCATCATCCATCAGCCATAACCATTTAATTGACTAAATACAATGGAAGAATTGTGTTAATCCCTTGAGTTTTATAGACGTGGAGACTCTATGCAAAGAAGAAGTGAAGCTGTTCTTGAGCCATGTAGAGGAACAACACTTTAGGAAGGGGTAGTTTTCCTTTTTTTCCCCTCTCAATCTCAATACGCTACTCACGTGTCTCACTGTAATTGCTCCTCCTCGCCACACTGGTTCTGATTAAAGTGATGGAGGATGAGTAAGTCTTTTAAGCATATCATGGCCATTTTAAGATGCTTTAAGACAACTGCTTTTTGTTGATAATTTGTCACCTGAATAAAAAAAAATTCATGGGCATAATAATATACACTAGAATCGACTCTGTCTAATAATGGCTCAGATGCTAAAACGTATCTTTCTTCATCAAAAAGATCAGAAATTGCTTCCCAACATGGGAGCCAGAAAGCTCAAATAGTATTTAAAGCTACCATATATGCGGAGATTGTAGAAGGAAGGAGACAAACCACTTAGAGCAACGTGAATAGAAAAGTCCGTGACACCAAAGATAGTGGCAGTGTGACACGTGTGCCACCCATCCTGTGAAACAGTAAATCATCTGCCGAAACTAGGAAACCTAGCGGGCCTATCGCAATGTCGCACTGAGGCAAGCACACAGTCGAGGCTCTGATGGTGGCAGTGGGTGCCGACGGCCTTCGAATGAGCAGAATATCAAAATAAAATCTTGTGTGATAAATCAGCTGTATAATCTTCTAACATCAAACGTAAACTGTCACTCGCTCTGGCGGGGTGAACTGACGTCGGCACACGGCGGCACGCCGTGAAAGGGGTTGGTGATGTGTAACTTTGGGGCGGGCAGGTAGCGGAAGTTGAAAGTGCACTCCTCATTTAGACAGGAACCTGCTCTCGAGGCCTGAAATAACTGCCCAGGGGTGATGCCAAGATGGCTGCCGTGCGGTGAGGCTTGCCTGTAAGGACTGGCAATATGCAAGTTATGGAAATGAAGCTTGCAAAGGCAAATCACTCCGCTCCTCTACCTGCTTCAGGACCTACGTTCCACCCAGCCCCTCGGCCACATGCCGTTCACCGCTTCGACTGATGCAGGTGTGTCACGATCCCCCTCTTACACACACATGTACACAAATGGGACACTCCATGAGCTCAAAGCATTTTCAGCATGTTTGGCGTGATGGCTCTGGTGTTCGTTCGGCAGAGACCCTTTTCTTGGCCCGGAGTTACAGACAATGTTGTGTGTGGCCTCTCAAGATATAATCCCATCACTTCCTCTTAAACAGACACACCGAGATGGAAGGAGATGGAAGGAGAGGTGGGGGGGGCGGAGAGCCTGGTCAGCCCAAGCAGAATGCATTCTCATTAAGCTTTAATGCTGGGGAGGTCTGGGAGCACTAAAGGGGCCACTCACGAGGAGGCTCTCTCAGGTCTCTCCCTCTCAACACACTCCCTCACAGAATCCCAGCCAGCCACACGCTTGCGAGCCGCCATTTCTTCCCATCGTCTCGGTGTGAAAGGACACATCTGGTTCACTCTTGGTCACGTTGCGCTGCTCTCTGCCGCGGCCAATGATTAACCAGATATCAAATCAGCACAGCCGTATCAATACACAAAACACAAGGCTGTTTCCCGGTGGGCAGAAGATAGGAAAAGAGCACAGATAGTTTAAGTGCATTTCTTTTTTTGACGTTTTTTTCAAGAACAGATACAAAAATAAATTTAGAACATGTAGGTGTGAGTGTTATTATTTGATTTTGTTTAAAACAATCTTGCCGACCGAAAAACACATTCAAATAATCCCAAACACAGTGATGCAGTCTGTTACACACACACACACAAGCAGCCACAGTGCATAATCTACTTCCATCCTAAAGAAGGAAACGTTACCATATTCGGATTTATTGCACTGCCTCCATCTGCCAGTGGGATCGATGGGTAGAAAAGAGATTTGGATTGAGATGAATTGCGGGGTTTTGGTTTTTTGATTATTATTGGGTGGGTGGAGGGGTCGCCATGGTTTGATGTACTGATACAAAGGAACCACAGGTCCAACAAACCATTATTGTATGAACTGTGATTCATATTGGACAAATCTGAAGGGTACAATCCGCTTCCAGGGGCAACTTTTAGTGCCGGTGCGTTTCAACAAGTCGTTGTCACAGTGGACCTTCGTCGTCACGGTCACAACACCAAGCGCGCAGGACGTACTGGGGGCGAACGCAACATGCAGACAGAGAGGACAGAGGTGCAGACAAACTGACGGAGGTACATACACACACACAGATGTCCCACAAAACACCAATCTTGTCCACCTACACACCCACACTCACACGGGGACACACACAGAGACAGCGACTTCCCCGCTGACTTCCATTCCTCCAGGTGCTGCAGATACACCCGACTGCCTCTGAGTTGTTTTAATTAAGAGCACACACGGAACGCAAAGTTTCAAACTCTTTTCCAGCTGTCTGTGAAAAGAGTAGGGGCTCGCAGTGACAAAAGCATTCTGTTTTAGACGGAGCAGCCCTTCCTTCTGCGAGCTCTCATCCACAGGCCAACAACACGGCAACACCATCTGGGCTTGTGGTGCAGTTCCTCTGTCACTTCTCATAAGCACTGCAGTGTAAATGTTCTCAGACATACAGTATAGATCCTGTGTGTGTGTTTGTTTGTGTGTGTGTGTGTGTGTGTGTGTGTGTGTGTGTGTGTGTGTGTGAGAACTTATTATATATAAGCTTCACCTATGTAAAGTAGGGATGCACGTACATTCATGAACATTAATTACATCATCACTTGCATACACAAAAGCACACACACACAAACATACAGAGCATGTGGGCACATGGACACAATTCAAACAATACACACTGTAGCTAATTAGCGGAATGCAACAGTGGGCGAAACTAAAACAGGTTAACATGGCAAAAAAAAAAAAAAAAAGGTTTGGAACATCAACAGCAGCCAGTGAACTGAATATTTAAATATTTCAGGAACTGCTTCCAAGTGTGAGCTATTTTCAGACCTGATCCATAATTCAACATTAGCATTTTTCGCCCACAAACCTTGAAACCCCTAGGTCTGCTCTGAAATTCTTTTTCCCCCCCTCTTTATCTCGTCTGAAAGACACCGAGTTAGGTCAAGAGGGATATCGTGTTTTGGGTTTTTGGTTTTTTTTATTGGTAACTTCACATGATGCCAGCTAACCACGGTGCAAACTAGGTGAAACTATCCTGCAAAGGATATCTGAAACTGAGGATGAAGAAACACTTACAGATCATATCAAAGCAAAGAGGATCCAATAGACATTTAAAGCCTGGTAAAAGCAAGTCTGCTTCGACAGGGAGAAGCATTCAGCGTATAGCAAGCATTCCCCTGGTTCAAGACACATGTGCTCGCTGGCTGGAACAGCACTTAACAGTAATTCAGGCTTCTGGGACAAAGATGGCCAGTGACTGCAGTACTCTGTGACCCAGCAGTGACTCCAAGAGGAAAACCCCACTAGCTTGATCGGAAGCCTGAACAGTGGAACCTGGTCTATGGAAGCAAATAAGAGACATAAGTCTTTGAACTTTAACAGCCACTGAATAATTCATATTGAAATATTTTATTTTGAAAAACATGTATCTGAATTTATTTGTTCGGAATTTCACCTCTTTGAATTTATTTTCCTTCGGTATTCAGATACAAAAAAAATCAGATCTCAAATTTTAATTTTTCAATTGCTCAAATTCAGATCGAAAAATTGACAGTATCAGTATCAGAGCACAGGCAGTCTGTCATGTTATGACTCACCTACATAAAGACACGAGTCACACAAACCATATCTGTGTTCCAAACATACTTAGCTTCAACATTCTCCTGTCGCGCCCTGAGTTTGATTGTACATGAACAGCAAACTCACCAGAGCGCCTTCGTTTCCCCTTTGCCAGATGTCGGTTCGATTGCATACAGGCTCAATTGCTTTTCCTATCCTGGGTAGCCCGGATGTTACTGTGTGAATTTTTCGATCTGAATTTGAGCAATCGAATTTCAGAGTGTGAATATTTGACACGAATTTTTCGATCTGAATTTGAGCAAATCGAAAAATTGTAACTTGAAATTTGAGATCTGAATTTTTTTGGATCTGAATACTGAAGTAAAATAATTTCAAAGAGGTGAATTCCACACAAATAAATTCAGATACATGTTTTTCAAAATAAAATATTTCAATATTAAGTATTCAGTGGCTGTTAAAGTTCAAAGACTTATGTCTCTTATTTGCTTCCATACTGGTCGAGGAGCTCAGCCAGGCCCTTGAGATATTTGAAGGGGCTGCAGTGTTTCTGAGTGGGTGACACGATGTTACACTCTGCGCTTCCACGGCCTGTGCAAAGCCTTAAAAAAAAAAGGCCAAACATAGTTTTGGCTTTTGAGCCAGCACCATTAAGATCATTCCAGGCCCATGTGGAAGAACGGGTCACTGCAAGATGAAAAGGACTATTTGTATTTCAACCTGAACCTCCAAACACAGTCCCAATTGCTGCTGCTTTGGAACTCGGGTTTAGAAGACTCAAGTTCCTGCCTGCTGATGAAGCATTTCAAGGTCCAGGGCGAAGTAGAAGCCATGGCACTTGCTGCCGAAAAGGAAGCAGGGCTTCCCAACGAAAGGGGAAACGGAGCCACCGGCACAGCCCAAGGCAACCCAGTAAGGTATGTCAGTAAGGGTGCAACATTGTTCCTAAACAATATACCGGGATCATCATCAGACTTCAGCCCCGGTGATGAAGAGGATGAGGAGCAGCAACTAAATCAAACTGCAGAAAAAAGGTCTTGATGTACTTTGGAGAACGTCCCCTCTCCAAGAAGGAAAATCCGCTGTCATGGTGCAAAACAAATGCAGCGCCATATTCAAAGCTGGCAAAGTCCAAGCTGTGTATTCCAGCAATACCCACGCCATCAGTGTGTTTGTTTTCTGCAGCGGGAGACATTGCATCTAAGCGCAGGGTAAGCCTCAGTTCTGAGAAGGTTGATATATACCTTTCTTCGTTGCAACCACCACATACTCCTATATAGGCGTTAACAAATACATGCACCCATACACACACTCGGATACACACACACACACACACAGACACAAACACACACACACACGACAAGACATACAGTAAGAGCTCTTTGAATTTATTCGGTTTTAAATTGTAAGTAAACCTTTTTGTTAAAAAGTAACTTCACATTACTGTATTTTTTTAAATTATCTATTTGTTTTTGCATTGTATGTTTTAGCAAAGTTGGAGTTTATTTTAGGAAACGTGTCTTTTTCAATTTTGGATATTTACTATTGCCATTCAATTAGGCAAAAGTCTTTTTCATACGATTGCTTGATTAATTAATAGAATAATCAATATAATACTAAATATCAAAAATAATCAATAGCTACAGTTGTTGTTTCGAGAGAAAAAATATATTAAACTCCCATAGTCAATTATCTAAGCGGATGATGATGGTGTATGCAAGTGTTTTGTGTGCTGCTTATCAGGTTCAAGGTTCAGAGTTTCTGACAATTACAGGGAAAACCAGAGCTGGTGAGAGAGAGAGTAGCGACAACTCTGTTCACTCCAATGGACCTTTCTTTTCCCAGCCATGGCGGATGATTGAGCCTCTCAATAGTTGCCGGAAGTGAGCAGCAGCACATTAGAGTATCAGCACAATGGAGTCAATGGACCGTCTGTGTTGCACTTATGAAGGGCAAGACGTTTAAATAATCAGATTGTGTATTATCAGCACATCTGAATCAAATCAGCATGCGCATTAAAGCATGTTAGTGGATTATATCCTATTAAATTTGTAAAAGAAATTGTTTTAAAAAAGTATTGACTAACTACATAGAGTAACTACATAGGCATGTTGGTCTGCTATATCATAAATCGATAGATTATTGACTACTAATTACCAAAAACCGCAGTTCTGTCGCTCTGAATAAAGGATTCTAATTGCGCGCCAAGAACTTCCGGGAACTATCTGAAGTCTACATGAGTCACGTGAAGTGTAAGCATTTTTGGACTTCCGTTGTCGCGACTCTCTCTCCTAACGGCTCTGAGGGAAACCAGACAAAGAAAGGAAGTAAAGCACAGGTTAGACATGCAAGGTAAGAAATTTCAAAGTAAAACAGGAACTAACAAATCCATAATGCAAACATCTGAGATACGTTTAAAAAAACAAAACAATCCAAAGTCCAATCACAAGGAAAACTACAAGTCTTGAAATACATCTTCAAAATCAAAGGCCCTTCGGAAGTCCATAACAGGTTAGATCCTGACATCCATGAGCTTGAGCAAAACAGAACAGCACATCTGCTTTTCACTTCTGTTTGATTTCCAACAGACACAAATCAATTTCTTCAGCTGCCTATTGCTCCCCTGCTTTCACCAGCAATTTCTTAACTTTGTCTGTCAGTTCGGTGCTGGGCTAGCTGCGTACCATGGGCTTCTCAGAACCTATTCTTAATAATAGCTTCCTGCTTCACAGTGCTGATGAGAGCCGTACGTGTGAACCACACCAGTCAAGTTTGGGGCCATTAAAACCTAAAGAGCTTCAAATGGTGTTGTGACTGCGTTCACAAGCAGGGTCCATTAGCACAGAAATGTTCGCTGATGTTATCAGAAATCATTTGGATGATAAGTTAATATATTTTCAATTTAGTCATATAGTTTTTCTTCATAATTTTATAATACAACTGAGGCAAATGTTGAAATTCCCCAACAGCCTCATATTTTCCCTCTGTCATTAACCTTTGCATTTCCTGTATAACATCATCCTTGCTATATTGTTAATCTCTGCGGCTTGTGGACAGCAGCAGTTCTGTTAATATTAGTCAATGTTACCATTGTTCTTTTGACTTCACCACTTGAACGCATACCGTGTTCAAGACATGCCTAATTGTAACCACAAGCTCACGGGTTCCATTTGAAGGCAGCATTACACTCGAGTGACACCTTTTGCCACGATTTGACCCGTATTGGATACAAAAATATGGGCCTTAAAGCTACAGTGTGTAATATGAAGAAGAACGTACTCACAGAAATTGAATATGTTGTTCATAACTATGGGTTCATAGATGTATAATCACCTGCAACAACTTTGAATAAGTTAAATATAGTTACATCAGGGAGACCCGACCTCCCAACCTATCGCCATGTTTGCTACATGGTGTTCACCACCCCGGGTTCCTGGGTCCGAGTTCCAAGCAGTTCCGAGGTATAATGGAACGCATCATTAAATACGGTTGCGTTTTTTTCAGCACTGCAGGAAATGTAATTAGCGGTGCTACCATAACATGTCCCCTGTCGGGTGCTCAGTTGGTTGCGGTTTGCAACTTTACCACCAGATGCCGTCAGAAAAGTACAAGAATTGCACACTGGGGCTTTAAAGAAAAATTGTCAAAACGAACAGAAACCAAACTGCCCACGTCGGAACAGAAGTCAACCCCTTTCCCCTGAAAAAGGATCCTTGTCACCAAACTACAGCTGATCTCTTGGTGGACAGCGGCAACCATTTCCGACAGTGGACAGGGAGGGGGGCTTCACTGCCCTCTACATGCCCCCTTTGGCCTGCAGCCTTCGGGAGCCCTGGTAATGACTGATTAGCAGTGTGTGTGTGTGTGTGTGTGTGTGTGTGTGTGTGTGTGTGTCTGTGTGTGTTTGTGTGTGCATGTGTGTATGTGCGGGGACCCCTTACAGAATTCATTCTGTCACCCCCTTTCTTCTCTCTTTCCACCGCTCTAATCCTAAATCCTCCCTCCTCCTCTGGATTTTTTCATCTGTCCATCTGGTGTCAAGGAACAAACTCTGCCCAATCTGCACCTTGTGCTGTGCCATAGATAAGAGAAGTGTTAAGGAATCTAATAAATGTTACGAAAACTACTTCTAAAGCAGGGGGGGGGGTTCCAGTAAATTTCTGGAGGACCATCACTAATACTGTTAACTTGTACTTCTCTGCATTAATAAAAAAAAACAACAAAAGTGCCTCCATTAACTCCACCCACCCCCCACTTCAACCTCGAGGCCCCGTGTGTATGTCCGCCCACGTCTGAAATGTCTACAACCCCTCTGCCAAGTGCATCAATATTTTACACATTGTTTCTATATTTACATTTTGGAAGCCACAAAAGCTCCCAGGGGCGGTCGGTTACTCGGAGAGCCGGGCTGCGGAGAAAAGACTTCCTGTTGTACTTTGACGAGAGTTTGTTTTGGGGTTTTTCCGACGTCACGTCGTCGGAGGGGCCGGTCACTGCTGCGCTCAGCATTTCACTCGGCCCTCGCGGGATGGCAGCTCTCCTCCACTGACGTCCTCTGGATTAGGAAGTCGATGGGGGTTTAAGCAAGTCGATGGAGGGAGCTCTCTGAAGTCTACAGTGTGTCGAACGTTCGTTTGCGCCGTGAACCGGTGAAGGAAAGCCTGCGTGACTGACTTCTCGTGAACCTAGCCAGAGCAAACAGATCCGGACTCGTGCTGGAGGTTACACTCATGGCAAATGAAAGTCCCATATCAGTTTAACCTTATCACTGCCAGCTGCTCACGTCTCAGGCAACCACGGTGGACAGCGCTGGCCAGGTGAAACAGGTCACCACGTGAGGGTGCACGCTGTTCTTTTTGGATGTGAATTCTCACTGCTGGTTGACAAAAGGCCACCTCTGCCGATGCTCTATGAATATCATAAGTAAGGAAGATGCTCACAAGAAACACTAACATGTGTTTTAAAGGCCCATATGTTTGGCTAAATAGCAAATTTACACAGACATAAATTAAGATCTTGTCGAGACAAGAGGAATGGGATATATAAATGAATTTCATTTTGGCAAAGCAGGTTACTTTAGTGGCCGCACCATCTGCCTGAACTGCACTTTCATATCATTTCAACCTGATGTTGTGTTGGTGCATTCTGACTTCTGCTTGACACATGGTAGCAGTAACAATTTTTTTCCTGACGCTGAAAAAAAAAAGATATGTCAACCTAAGAGTTGTCACTTCGAGGAGTCGATGTGATAATCGAAATTCATGATTGCTGCCATTTTTCTGTCATAATAATTCATGCTGCAGTGCAGAGCTATAGCCAGGCAGCTATATCTGAAGAGGACGTCGCCAGTCTTAATCCCATCTCCAAAGGTCTGGAAACAAATTTGCCTCATTTCCTTTTTTAACCTAATGGTCACAGGGAAATGTATTAAGCTAAGAGACAAAAGAAAGTTTGTCAGAAGCTCTAAAATAAAACCGTTATACCACATGGCCCAACTGCCACCATGTAACAATAATGTGTTGTCAATGTCAATGTGGTTTACAAATGTAGCTCTAGCGTCAGTTCAGACACAAAGAGGGCTCTCACGTTCGCTTCGGTCGTAGTTTAGTTCTCATTCATCCTGCCTCTCATCCTCTCACGCTCGCGCACACTCTCAGTTTCATGCTGTCATTTTCCCCGAGCATGTCATTTCAACGATCAGCTGTTCATCAGCTGGTCTCATCTATCCAATAGCTTGCAACACGCCTGCCCTGTTGGCCAATCATCTTGCTGCTGTCTTATTTTAGATTTGATTTCTCTGCCTGTCCCTCAGCCAGTCATCCACCACCGTCACCGCCAGTGTCTGGACTCCATATCTCCCCATGGGGTCCAAGCACCAAAGACTCTATCAAGACTTTGTCATTGCATATGATTCTGTTAAACCTGTAATAAATAATCTTTTTCTTCATTCACTCGTTCACTCCTGATTGAAATGAAGCTCACTGATTCAGTGGATTATTCAGATGAACTGCCAAGAACTGTACCATCAGTTATGTCAGTAATGTTTGTGTTCGATTCAAAATTCTCTTAAAAGCACAACTGTTACATACTACGACACGCACACACACATACAAAGTCATACAATATTAAATGTACTCAGGAATTTGGATGAATGGCAGACTGTCCTACAACATTCATTTTGAACTACCTTGCTCAAAAAACAATATTTCAGTTAAGACTCTTGAACCAGACTGTGACACTGTTTTCCTCTGCCCTCAAAGTAAACAAACAAACAAACAAACAATCATGAACATTATATCCCATATGTTTAAACAACTGGACACAACACACCTCAACGTTTGAAAGAATAATAATGTCAAGTAATGACTTGACAGATTTACTTTATAATGCTTAAAAAGGACATTTCCAAGTGTGTTTGTGGCTGGTTTGTATGATTCGTATCACTGTATCACTTGTATATACTGTATAGTCATTTGATCCCAGCTGTCCCTTGAATAGAAGATGAATTCATAATGCTTCACTAAGGAAAAGCACAGCGGTTGGCCTCCATTGCCGTGACATTGTGTGACTTATCTGAACTAAACGAGGTCGACGTAAGCATGCGAAGGTGCCAAAATGTCTGTATCCTCCTCTTTTTCTCCCTCCCCGACTTACTTAATCTGCCCCATATAAGTCAACTTGGGACAAATGTCTATTCTATTTCTATGCGTGTACGTGTTTATGCTTTTAAACAACGAAACTGCTGTATATCCAGAGGAGCCTGCTTGTCGGTGATGTCAGTAAGTTAGTAATTAAAGCTGATTTGTTCCGTTGCAAGTCAGTCTGGATAGTAACCATCAGCCTGGGGTTTATTAAACTAGGAGAGAAACATGTTGTTGTTCTCTTTAGCCCAATCTAGAACTGCAGAGTCTCATCCACTAAACCTGATTGTGGTATTACCCATCATGCACAGAGTCTCTCTTCAACGTATGTAAACTCCTGTCCTCTCTGTCGCTGTTTGTCCAGCTGCAAAGTCTCCTCACACCCATTCACATGTCTTTGCATAATAATCGTACACGATACGCCGTAGTAAATGTTCAAGACCAGCTGTTATTTGAACGGTTTTTCTGAAGCCACATTTCTCCTTTGTCCGTGGCGTGCAGGGTCCCATCAATGATTAGCCAGATGATGAGGCCATTATTGACTAAACCTGAGCCTGTGCCTCATGGAACATTAAATACATAACTTCCTCTCAAGGGGCCCCCCGAAACGGCTCTCACCCGGCTTCCCTTCAGGCCGCAGTCTGGAAATGAAAACAAGCCATTAGAGTCGGAGCGAGCCAGAGAGTGCTCATATGGAGGCAGCACGCCTGCCACGACAATGCCCCTTCAACATGGGGCCAGAAACGGGGGGGGGCTCTCACGTGTTCCTGTGCAGGTGTTGGTAGAGCAGATTAGCATATATAGGCCTGAGACTGAGTGTAGGGGTCTGGTGGCTCAAACTGCCATGGTTTGTGGGAGAGAGGAGAAAACAAAACCTTGAGGAATTAAAACTGCAATGTGACCAATCCTTTCTAGGAGGCAGATGAGGCACACACAGCCGTCGTGACAGTGTAGCGTGCCTCTAATATCTCCTGTGTTTGTGCACATGACTGAGCTCACGGCTACCATCTCCCCAGCTCTTCAGCCACAATGCTCCTCCGGTGCCTCGCATCTCTGTGTATCGCATCCCTCTGAAAAATTGCTTCTTGCACAGCTCGGATTCTTGGGGTATTTTTGCAATTGTTTTGCCATTCGATCTGGGTTTTCAAAAGGCGCTGTACAACACTAGTCGGCGTCTTTTATTTTGTAGTGTGTCCGGTGTAGGCCTGTTGAGATTCCCAACCACACCCCATCCCTTGCCCTCCGCCAACGGGGAGCGCAGATGATCGCGAGCACACAGCCTCACCGCCGTCCGTCTGCCGGGATTGTAAAAAAAAACCGGTTCGTGTCGCTCCAGGCCCGTGGGCTATAATGTCATAGTTGTTCCCCATTATTGTCAAAGCGATCTCCCTCACGCTCCCTCTATCTATCTCTCTCTCTCACACACACACACGCGCACATTCCCTCCTCGGTGGCGAAAGAAAAAAAGGAAGACAGAGCGACTGCAGCCTGCATATACGTGCGTAAAAGGCGAACCGGAGTGGTGTTGGATGCGTAAACCGGAGGACGGGGTGCAGTCCCCATTGATGAAAACTGAGTGGGTGAAGGATGGATGGCGCTATGAATCATCCCGAGCCACCGCCCCCACCCTCGCGCTGTCACACCCCATCCCCGCGTCCTCCTCTACACCTGTAACACGTTTGACCCTGTTTCGGGTCATCTGTGGCTGTACGGCGTTTTTTTTGTTTTTTTGTTTTTTAATATTGACCGATCCCATGCCTCGCAACCCTACAAGGGGTGTAATTTTCTGCTGATGCTTCTTCTAGAGACAGACCCGGAGCCGCTAGACTTCAATGTGCTGTGCCTTTACACAGCACAGTGGGTCCGTTTTTCAGGAACGCGCCGCCGCAGCGCAGCACATCATCCCCTTCAAAGACAAACCTTCGGGTACCAGGGATGATGGCAGAGCGGAGGCAAAGAAATGGTCTACTCGTCGCTGGGTGTGATGGGTGTGTGATGCTGACCAGCGCCGTGGTCGACTAATGCTGGGTCCTCACTGGTGTTCAGCCGGTTTCGCGTTACGCTGTACGTCCCACGCTAGAAGGAAAAACGCTGCCCTTACTTTAGCATGGCTTGTTCTTTATCCTCCTCCTCCTTCTGCCGAGCCATCACTGCCATGATGATCTTCCTCTCCTCCTCGGTGAGGTGGCTGAGGTCCGGCACATCCGGCATGGACGGCGGCACGGTGGGTGGGCGAGGGCCGCCCTGGGGCCCCACGGAGGCGGACATCTTTTCCGCCACCGCCGCCCCACCTCGCCCTGCTCCTCCTCGGCGTGTCGTTTCGGCCGACAGGTTCCCCGGAGCGCTTCCCGAGCCACACCTCACGACGCGGCGCGCGGGCAGAGCGGCAGCGGCGGCCGCGGCTCGGGCGAATAGTGCGGGCGGCTCATGGTTGCGGGCACCCTCGGCTGCGCTTCCGTCTGTCCTCTCGCGCGGCGCTCCTCCCGCCGCGCTCTCGTCGCAGTCCCCCCCCGACCGCCCCCCGCCTGCCCTCCTCTCCCCTCCACCGCACGGATTCACGGGGAGCCCATCTCCGCTTGTTCACGCGCCGGGAGCTGAGTCGAGCTGAGGGGGCCCTGGTTCACTCGGCTGGTCTGTCGTCGGACTGGAGCAGGATGCTGGGCGGTATAGGCGGAGTCCCCCCCACACACACACCTCTCTCTCTCTCTCTCTCCTCTCTCTCTCTCTCTCTCTCTCTCTCTCTCTCTCTCTCTCTCTCTCTCTCTCTCTCTCCCTGACATTAAATGGTGGGAATGCAGACCCCACCTCCCTCTCCCTTTTTTCGCGGGGGCGCGCTTACTCGAGTGAGAATGGGGTCCTCACCATCATCACATGCAGGAGCTACACACAGACACGGCGCTGTATCCAACACACGCGCGCGCGCAAAGTTCGGCGCACATGGAGTGATATGAGCGTGCGTTATAGTATTTTGCCAATTCCAAATGAATCGCGTGTCAAAGGCAGTGGTGTAAACCACGTGTTGTCGTAGTAGCGGCCACATCATACGCATGATTAAATCACACGTCTGTTCTGCAGACTGGACTCTCTGGTCCTTTTCAGCACCACGGACAGCTCATGTTAACGGAACCGTCTACAGTCACAGGTTTTACTCACAAAATGTGTTCCTGTGTTTGCACACACACATACACACACACACACACACACACACATATATACATATACGTATATATGTATATGTATATATATAAATGAAATAGAATTGCAAGTTTAACACGTGAGCAAGGGATAGTGAAACTACGATAATATATATATATATATATATATATATATATATATACATATATATGAATATATATGAATATACATATATAGATACACATACATATATATACGTATATATATACATATACGTATATATACAGTACATATACACACACACACATATATATATATATATACATACATATATACATATATTATCGTAGTCCCACTTTCCCTTGCTCACGTGTTAAACTTGCAATTCCATCTCATTTATCTTGTCTCGTTGCAGCATGTTTGTGTTGTACTCACAGCGGCAAAACAACCCTGCTAGTTTTTTTTAAATTATTATTTCACGCTGCACATAAAGATATTTCCTGTTAGTTATTTTTATAAACAGACTGTAGCTGCTTGTACAATGTGGGTGAGGAGCCTCCCTCCTTTCACCAGGGTCCCTGCAAACCCCCTGAGAGCTGATCATTGTTGACACCTGATCTTGGACACACACACACACACACACACACACACACACACACACACACATACAGGCCATACCCGAGCCGGAACTGGCACCGGTTCCTCCCTGATGACGTAATGCCGGGTGAGTGGCAGGGCGCGTCCAGCAGATGGCACAACCCCCCCCCCGCCCCGCTGCCGCTGTCACTCAGTGACGTCACCGAGGAGGTGACTGTACCGCGGTGACGTCAGCACTCCCGTGGTGCAAAGTTTGGTCATCGCTGAGGTCGTGACTGTGGGACCGCCAGCGCCGAGTGACGCAGCGGCGCTACGGCAGAGGCAGAGCGGATGTCTGGCGCAGACCTCGGACTGTGGCGGAGAGTGTGGGAGGACAGGGAGGGAGGCCCCTGCCTTAACACGTCGCTTTATCACTGGGAAACACAAAGGTTCATGCGAATAGGATGCGTGACAAGTGATATGTGGATGACAGGTTTTCACTGCTCAGCTCAGTTGGAAGGAAGTTTTTTTATGCAGCCCCTTTAAACACAGAGGCTATATTCAAAGTGCATGTATAAAAATGACAGAAACGGAGCAGAATTGATGTGAATTTATGATAAGAATGTTTAAAACATAACATAAAACACAATGTCAATTGACAAGTTGCAGCACAATGGTAATTAGACCCAAAAATCCATAAACGGGAGTAAAAGTGCAGTACAGACGTGATCAATCAAAAGGGCCTGGAATCACAAACGTGGAGAGCCACGTGCCTCTTCGGGGACGGACGGGGAAAGAAAATTGGCCTTGGACTTGAGTTAAACCTGGCTGTGAAATAAATGACTAGAGGTACACCCAAAGTGTACGCCCACATATCACATGGATGAATAATGGTGAACATTTTTTTAGGTTATTGGACGAATGCAGGAGATTCACCGAATGACATGCGAAGGACTGCCTCAGTGTGAGTGAAAAAGAAGAACAGACAGCACATGGACATAGGTATGTAGCTTCAGCAACAACAACAAAAAATGCAGAATTTTAAATCCCCTTTTTCGAGTGCACATACTGTCTCATTCTCAAGAGGGATACAGAGAGGAGACAACATTACCCCTTCTTGTGAAAACCCAGAACGTTGGAACTGAATAAGAAAATCAAACGAGAGAGAGCCCTCTGCTGAAATATATTTATATATTTTGAATGTCATACAGATACAATTAAATTTTTTGGCGGGGTTTATTACATATATGACATTTATATAAGATATTTATTTAATTCGATTTTGGTTTGATAAATGCATGTCAAAATAATGTTAAAGATTGTTAAAGTATATACAAATAATCTCCTATGCCTAATATTTTGTTTAACATTGTTTACCCCCCAAAAAAGTTTTTAATAACCTTGAAATGGGGCTGGAGAGAGCTCGCCCTCATTGAGAAATTCTGAGACTGTGAATATTCACGATATGCAAATAACACAGACCACTCGCCCCGCCCACCACACCTGCTCGGCTAGGTTGACCCGTGGAAGAATGTGCGTCACAAGATGGCTGGCGGCATCATCGGCGAGATTCAGCCATAAAAACTTTCACGAACTGTCAGCTGACACACCTGGCGTCCTCTCGTTGATGCGCTGCCTCTGCGTGCACTGGCAGTTTCCGGTTTCCTTTGCCTACATTTGCATATTCGACAGCGATTGGTTTTCTGTATTTGTGACGTACCAAATCTAGCTTTGCCCAGGATTCGTTTGAATTTCAATTTGCAGAGAAGTGCACAGAAATCTCCTCCTCCAGGAGAGGGATGCGAAGAACACATCTAGAGTGACAACATGTGCTCAGATACGAGTCCCTATAGTCAATGTCAGACATTTTAGAGGACAGAAACAGAAGAACAACACTGTTTTGAGTGGAGGGGGACTTTAAAGAGCCCCTGCTATGGAAATCAAGTTTGACCTTCTAAATATGGCGTTGTCCATTACACAAGACATCATGAATGAAACCAGCAGTCAACTATGGCAAGCCTTTTCAACATTTATTCCATATCCTTGATATCAGACGTCAGGTTCCTCCACTAGTTGGCTCTTTGTCAGTACTAGATGGACACTTGTTTGTACTAGTTGGACATTTTGTCGTACTAGTTGAACAAAAACTCTTACATGTCACTTTTTCTTAGCAACTAGTGGAACATTTGTCCAACTAGTGACGCAGGGCAGCATACTAGTAGCATCAAAGTCCAAACTAGTAACCTGTTTGACGCACTAGTGGTCCTGTGGACCGAGCTAGTAACACTAAAGGTCCTACTAGTTAACTAGTGAGCTGCAAAAGCTCTCACATGTTGACTAGTAAACATGGATTCCCCTTAATAGTTAACTAGTAAGATACAAATTGTTTACTAGTTAACATGTTGAAGCCTCTTTTGACTTTACTAGTTAACTAGTGAGCCTCAAAACATTTACTAGTTAACTAGTGAGAGCCAAAGTGCTTACTAGTGAGAGACATTTTGACTTTACTATTTAACTAGTTAGGTCCAAAATGTTTACCAGTTAACTAGTGAGAGCCAAAGTGCTAACTAGTAAACATTTTGGACCGTACTAGTTAACTAGTGATGTCCCAAAAGCCTACTAGTGACACTACTAGCACACAATGCTAATGAGGAGGTGGGGACAAGAGGCTTCAAGGCTTCCTATTGGCTCTCCAGTAAGAACTCCCTCTATCCAAAATGTAACCCTGTAAAGCCTGAAGAGCTTGCTCTGCTGATTCCGACAGCTCATTGACACACTATTCAGCGGAAAACATTATTATCTTTTATATTAACAACAGTGAAAAAACAGAAAACGTTCTGTTTACAGAGGGGGGGAGAGAAGTACCCACTCTTATATTTAAAATAAAGCCTTTATATGTGGTGATAGTTCAAAACATTTTTTATGCTAAATGTTATACTATATTAATGCTGAACAATGGAAAAACTCATCCAACATGCTGTACAATAATGTTTAAAAAAAACAGAATAAGTTATCATGTTTTATAATAACCATTTTTTATAAACTACATAAAAATTAGTATACCTAAATCAGAAATTAAAATATGTCAGGTTTTTAGTAGCTTGTTAACAAGCATATTACTGTGATATATGTTTTAGCATGGCTCTGTTGTGGAGCGGCAGAAAGAACAATTCTAACCACACTGTGGCATTAATTGTCTAAACTAGCAATTTGCCAAGTCACACATAGCACATAGAAAATAGCACAACTTCAGGATCATGAAATATATCAAAATATCAAGGCTTGTAGTGTAAATTGTTATTGCCGTTTATTTCTTTTTTTAGCCTATTAGGTACATACACATACACCAAACAAGAAAATAGAAAATCTACAATTCCACATACAAGTTTTTACACTGACAGAAGTCTGCGGTACTTACCTGTACTAAAAAGACATTCCTGTTCGAGATTATCACTTTGAATATGACTGTAAGAAAGGGACTTTTATTTGTTATAAGATGTTTATTTCTTTCAGCACATCGGTTGTTGTTGAGTTCACCTGTGATGCTTCCACTTGGTACACAAAACCTAAACTGTACGTTGCAGTCTTGGCTCCTTGACTTCACAGTAATAGTCTTTAAAAAAAATTGATAAAATTAGATAGTCATCTATATTCTCAGGTGTAGCTCTTTAGTTCCATTTTATCCTACAGATGAGACATAACAGTGTTGCCAACATAAAGAAAGTGAGCTACACTCTTCAGTGGACTTCACATTTTTCATTATAATAATAATTATTATTAATAATAATAATAATAATAATATATTGGATTTATAAAGTGCTTTTTCAAGTACCCAAAGCGCTCATTATCTAAAGCTCTTATCACACTCATTTATTAATTTTAATCCTACAGTCACAATATGGACGTGGTGATGAGTTTGTCCGTCGAGGTGTCCAGAGATCTGCAGACCTTGGCGTGCTGTGTTAGGCTGGTGGACTGTGGTGGAAAAGCCACGTCGTCATCATCCACTGTGGTGACGACAACCTGAGGGAGGTCAGTAGCATCAGGCTGGTCAACATGAAGACGACCTGCAGCAGACTCACCTCTAGCACCTCCTGACTTCTCTCCTCTGAAGGGGACCTGGAACTGCTACAGTTGGCGGTGTCACTGTTATTGAATTTAGCCATCGGGACACACTTTGCTATGTCTCTGACTTTCATGGACAATGTTGAGTTTATTTTTATGTTCGTTATGGTTGATAAAAAAAAAATCAACTATAGCTACAATACTTATTACCTCTGCTCTTCCCGTCCCCTACAGTCCCACACTGTATCCGCTTCTCCTCCCACCTCATGGACTCAGCAGCTCTGGGCTCATTCTGGGCTCAGCTGTTACCGCTTGCACAGGCCCAGTCTGTATAT
The DNA here is from genome assembly GCF_022379125.1 of Scophthalmus maximus. Lineage (NCBI taxonomy): Eukaryota > Metazoa > Chordata > Actinopteri > Pleuronectiformes > Scophthalmidae > Scophthalmus > Scophthalmus maximus. The sequence goes on from NC_061522.1 coordinate 20,545,268, forward strand.
TAAACGTGCTTTTAATATTGTCCACCTTTTTGTGTTTTTGTACCTTCACTAAAAATGAATCTGAGATTTGATCTATAACTTCTAGTTCTGGCTCATAAATTATTTTTACATTTTGACTTTGTCTTTAATACTGACTGAATATGTGAGACAAAGAACTCATACACTACAGATAAAACATTAAGCATTAACAGGTTTTTGTGATTTAAATACATTTTAAAAACTGCGTAACAATACATGTAATGAATTTTACTTCTTTGCTCTTGGAGACAGAACATGGTCAGCACAGTGGAGTCCTTTAAGCAGGTCCTTCCCTAATAACAATGACAAGACACAATTAAAAAAATAGTTAGACAAGTTTGTAAATAAAGAAGTTTGTGTGCTTATGTTCTGAAGACATTCATTGGAATGTAGCTTTAGATTAACATGTATGACTGTTCAGTAAAGTAATTTAGAATATTAAATTGTTACCAAAGCTTACGGGCACCATAGAATCATGTTTTGTTGTCAATTTCTGGTGTGTCAATACATTTACCTTAAAGTGAGAGCACAGAGTCTATTATTATATGTATTATGTCATATAATGTAATGAATATCAATGCATTATGTTCAATAATTCATCACTTTAATATTTTTGCTTGATTCTTTGGAAGCTATAAAAACCGGTCAGTCCTGGAGTCAGTGCTGAAGTGAGGAGTCAGTGTTCAGTCTTGTTAGAGTTCAGTTCTGCCTCATGTTGACCTTCCACTGGTCCAGCCTTTCTGGATCACCTGAAGCAAAACTTTCCACAGACAAATACATATACCTCCTTAACAGGCTTCTATTTGGTTGCAAACAATGAAAATTTAATTACCTCAAAGTTCAACATATCCTAAGAACATTTCAGCAAAAGAAATACAGGTGGTGGATGTCAGGTCTTATTGTCTATCTGTTAAATGGTCTCTTGTGTAGTTACAGGTCTATTTCATACACATATTTTTTCATGTGACAGTCATGCTTAGTTTTCACTGAAGTCACACCAACAATCAAATCTAATACTTTCAATATATTGTGTTTTAATAAACTTTACAACACTTTACTGGTTAACCCTAACCGTAAAAGTGTTTTGACCTTACTAGTTAACTAGTGCGGCCCAAAAAGTGTCACTAGTTAACTAGTGACCCTTTGCTAGTTAACTAGGTGCACACATTTGATCGTACTAGTTAACTAGTGTGGTCCCAAAAGTGGAAAAATGTCCAAACAAAGTAGAAAAATGTCCAAACATCAGTGTCACTAGTTAACTAGTGACACTGATGTTTGGACATTTTTCTTACATGTTGGGTCTTTCCTTTAACTAGTTGAGCCTCACTCAGCACTAGTACGCGACTGGGAACCACTAGTGAGACATTTGTTCAACATGTTGGGCTTTTTGCTGCACTAGTTGATATTTTCGGCGCACTAGTTGAGCTTCCCGTCGTACTAGTTCAACTTAACTGAATACTAGTTCACATGTAAGCTCCACTGGCTCTAATATTGATGGGATAAAATCTCACCAGTTATAATGTATGACAGTCGCACCACCACACTAGTCAACTAGTACGGTTCAAAGAGGCATCAACTAGTTAACTAGTGAATGTTTTTGCCTTGACTAGTTTACAAGTAGGTGGCACACTGCAGCCACTAGTTCACTAGTTGCAGTTCCTAGGGTCAACGTGTTAACTAGTGTGCACCATGCAAATGAAGTAGGTGGGACATGGACAAAATCCTGAGTCCTGATTGGTTAAAATCCTTTATTTTGAACTGAACAGCCAATAGGAAGCCCCAAATCCCTCTGTCCACTCCTCCTCATTATCATTGTGTGCTACTGGTTAACGAGTGAGCACATTGGCTATTTCACTAGTAAAGACCACAAACAACAACACTAGTGAACTTGTGAGTCTTTTGGCTTTTACTAGTTTACTAGTGGAGGAACCTGACGTCTGATATCAAGGATATGGAATATATGTTGAAAAGGCATAGTCAACACTATGGCTGAGTGCTTCCACCAGGAAACTGCAGTCAACCAGTGACAGCGTAACAAAAAAAAAAGAGTTACTATGCCATCGATGTGTGAGGTGGGGCTTTCCACATTGTTTCACGATAGCATTCATCTGATACTCCTCGATTGGCATCAAAGGTTTGTCAGAGTATCGGAGGAGAAGCAATCAACTTGTTAGCATGTCTGTACAAAGAGCTTATTAAAATTTCTGATTCGAACATTGCCTGCATTACATGTGTATGACCTCTTGGGACTGTATCTCACAGTAGCAACACAAAACAAGCAGAGGTTTGATGAGAGTGAATTAAAAAAAATGAGGCCAAGGTGTAAAGGTCATATCCAAGCCATTTGTTGAGTTTTTAAGGGGTTGAATCAATGACAGTAGAGGAACTTTAAAATGATGAAGCAACAGCAGGGGGAACAAAACACAATCACAAACACATTTTGGAAAAAAAGAAAAATGAGAATGTGACTAAGTGGGTGAGATCTCACTATTCACCACGCGTCCCTTTCTACAAATCATCTCAAACATCATCATATTATTTTCTACATGCGTTCATTTTGCTATAGTGTAGCACTGCTAGGGTAACATTGCTTCAAAGACTCTCCCGGGTTTGTTTGTGTTAGCATTATGTTACATATATCAAAGCATATTCAAGTTACAGCAAACACACAGGAGCCATACGTTACTTTCAGTTATCTTTGTTAAGTTGCAGGTTTGGAAATTGTTTAATTGTTTGTTTCTTTGTCCATACTTGCAAATGATTGTTCAGACTGTTCAGAGCCACCATGCAGGTCTATCGTTTGAGAGAGGCCACGCCCAAATTTCCTGGTTTTTTTATGGTGTTGGTGATGTCATCGCTGACATCATGGGTTAAGCCAACTGGTGGAGGGTTTATTTTTAGTTGAAAATGCTTGGTTTGATAGTTTATTTGTTTGTTAGTAAAATTTGTTGACATGCGTACCTTCCAGATAGTGACTGAGAAAATCAATGAGCTAGTGAGAGGAGCTAAATGATCATTTATGTTTCCTGGTATTACGGTCACTGTAAGTTTTATCCCTCAGTAAATACTGGTATGGGCTGAAGGAGTGTGGGCATTGATTGAACACCCTATATATTCAGTACCAGTTTTGCTTTACAGGAAGGGAGAACATGGTGAGGTGGTCCTGCTGTGAACATGTGCTGTTTGTTTGAGTTTTCATTTTTCAGATTTAATATCCTTAAACTGTCACTTAGTTACAAGTGAAATGGAGAGCACTGTAAATAAACATTCACCTTGAAGAGTTAAGATGTCTGCCTACCTACCACCTTCCTTTGACATTTGAACCAAACTATCTTACAGACACAATGTGTTGAAATGTAATACTGCGGAATCTGCATGTTGAGTCTCTGTTGTCTCTTTTTTTCTGACTGTACAGACTTGTCAGGACATTTCACTGGTGTGCAGCTGGGATCAAACAAAGTTGACTTCAAAGATGGACCCAATAATATTAATAATTATGAACTTAAACCCCAAACCTCCAGCAGACCACTCTTAAGCACTAACATTCAATACATAAGCCTTGCCCAGCAGTATTAAATTGTGTGTTTGTGAGTGACACATTTTCAAATAATATTCAGTATTGACAATCTCATCTTTGGTAGGTCTGATGTTATGATCACGATGTACATGAAATAAGCTGTTGTGTATATCTCCACATCCAGTAATCAAGTGTCAGGATTTGACAACCATACCCTCATCACTGGGAATGTACCGACATCTAATGGACGGATGAGAACACTGCATGTGCAGAGGGAGACGCTCAACCCCTTCGCTAGAGGAGAGTGCGTGTAGTAGCACATAAGAGAGACTGAAACTTATATATAGATTATATTAGAAATTCTCCGCTCATATCGGACAAAGTAAGACACTGGGTCATGGAGAGGAGCTGAACTTTATGTCTCGGGTCAGTAGTACTTGGTTTAGACCCTCCTTACTGGGATAAACCATCATCCTCCTAGTTTCAAGTTCACTGTTAATGCAGAAATCATTTTTACAGACACAATAATTACACATTAGACAGGGGATTAGCCGTTTCTACAAATCTGTTGAACACAACAAATGCTGTGCACTATATAGCTGTTTCAGTTTTCTCCCAAAGGGATACTAAAATAAAAATGAGTTGCCACACAAGATCCTCCCATTGTCTCACGTCTGCAAAAAGGGTTAGGGTTAGCTTTACCGCTGCAAATCTTTGTACTGTCCATAAGGAAAAGTCAAAACTCCTGGGTGGTTTTGAACTGAGAAATTTTGGTCTTAGTGCTTATTAACCTTTTAATTACAATGTCTCACTTTAAGTGTCAACTGAGATCACATTTATGTCAGATGTACATAATATGTGGAGGAAAAATTAAACTTTTCAGCAAAGCGAACTACTTGTGCACTAAATAAAGAATTAATCTGAAAGATTGTCCTCGATAATTTAACTGATTTTGACAAGCGCTGACATAGATCACAAAATCTGAGTGTGAAAATAACATTGTAGCAGCTAACCACCTTACTCCCTGCACATCAAGTCGTTGTAAACCTCAACAAAGGACTCAATCAATCCATTTTTTATTTGTATAGCGCCAAATCATAACATACAGTACATCATCTCAAGGCACTTGGTCACTGTGGATAGAAAAAAACTCCCTTTTAACAGGAAGAAACCTCTAGTGGAACCAGACTCAGTTGTTGGTGGCCATCTGCCACGACCAGGGGGGGAATGTATGTTTTTTTTAACAGAAAAATTACATTAAATATAGCACCTGTAGAAAGCCCACTCTGTGGCCCTCCTGTTTTGTCCAATAGGAGATTACACAAGTTGAAGGCAAATTTTCATTCTCTTGAAAGTTAAAAACCCAAAGTTGGCAAAGAGCCCTTTTACAACCAGACACAAAGATGTTTATGGGAAATGTAGTCTAAAGAACTTAAACTAGTGACATATTGACAATGGTCTGCTTTGTTTATGGTGCTTAAGATTGAATTTGACTATATTTCCACATAAAAATTCTACATGTAAAAGCTTTAACATCTCATTTCATGAGAAAAACATCACCATCATAAAATACACAAATATTTTCTAAGGCAAAAACCTGTCAAACCAACCCCCACCCAAACTAGATAGGGCATATCATTTATTTTACCACTGTATGTATTGATTCAATGCATTGTTCGGAGATTGGAGTTCTCAATGCGTTTCCTTTCCATTTCAAGGCTCACAGTGTCATCTAGTGTACACAGCTGGTATTTCAGGAGGCAGGTAGGGGCAATCAGTATTGGGGTTTTAAGTTGGTTTTGGATAAATGGGGTGATTTAATTTAGTCAGACAGTTTATCATCTTTTACTTTTACTTTTTTTTTGGCAATCAAAATAAATACTTTCTGACAATAACCACCTGCATAAATATATGGATTAGGGAATATGATGGAATAAGGAATGGATTTCAGACCTGGGAAAGCAATAGCAATCTCTTTTCCTGGTTCATTTTAGTACACATCAGGGTAGAGGAAGACCTATTCATTTATTTGTAGATCGATTATTTAGCCTGTCTTCTATTTGAGGATATCTTCTGAGCTGGTGGTGGACACCACTCTTCCATCAACGAGCTCCTGAATCACCACCCTCCTCCTCTGGGTAACGACTGGTTGAGCTGAAATCAAAAACAGAAATGAGATCTGCAGAAAGTGTCATTTAAATAGATGGAGAGCTAAAGAATACAATGGTGATAATAACTTACGTTTGACCTCTTTGACCTCTTTGATCTCTGTCTTGTGTACAGTCATGACGGTAGATTTGCTGGGAGATCAAACAAAAAGACAAGAAATAAGGCAAAAGGTTGTTGTTGTCATTTCCCCAATCTTACCACTGAAGATAGAGAAAATTCAAATGTGAGTGGAGCAGTTTGCTGGCATTTTGGGAAATACACCAACAACTGAGAGTTAATTGAGAAAAGGAGATGAGCTGACTCTGACCAAAGGGGAAATGATGCCTCCCAGCACTTCCAAAACTATCGAGTTCATACGTTATGTGTTTTTGTTGTTGTTAGTGTCTTAAAATATGAGCTTTAGAGGTGCTGGTAGGTGGACTCTGTTGGGTTTGGACAAAGCTGGGCTAGCTTTGTCCCTCTTTTCCAAATGGCTAGCACCGCATTTAGCGTACAGACATGAATGGTATTGAACTTCTCATCTGCTGACGGAAAAAAAAAAGTGCTAACTATGCAAACTATTTCTTTCATGTACTATATACTATTTTTTATTTTTTTATTATTATTATAAAAATAGATCCTTACTTTGAATCTTCTCCATCCAACAGCCTTCTGTACTCAGCAATCTCCATCTCCAGCCTGGTTTTGATGTCGAGAAGGATCTGGTAGTCCGAGGACTGCCTCTCGATGTCCATCCTCATCCGGCTGAGCTCATTCTCCAGGGAGTTGACCGTGGTCTGGAGATGGCTGAGCTGCAGACTGTAGCTGGACTCCGTCTCGGCCAGTGTGCCTTCCAAGGCAGATTTCTGCACAGGACACAAAACAATGAGACACAAGAAGCTCACTGAGCACTAATAGCTGGTTTTCCAATGCCTCTTTCCACTTAAGTTGGCTCAGGAGCAAAAAAAACAAACATGACTGACAGGTTTACTGACTGCTATTTATAGTGTTTATAGACAAACACGTTGTGAAATATGTTACTATGGCACGTGTGGTGCACACACCGTAGTAAGACAAGATGACACAGTTTGATGTTGAACGATCCAAGTTGTTAGAAAGACAAATGTTTTATCGCAGTGTGGGGAAAAAAGAATCTGCATCAAAATATGTACTGCTGCATATTTTATGTGAATCTGTGCATGTGGGATATGCCGTACCAGGCTGAGCTGGGACTGCAGCTCAATCTGCAGGGACTGCAGGGTCCGCTTGAGCTCGTTGATCTCGGTGCGGGAGGTCTGGAGGGACTCTGAGCTGGTTGACACCTGCTTGTTCAGCTCTTCAAACTGTGAGGAAGTCGAATTGGACATGAACACGTTCACAAAGCTATTTAGGCAATAATGTCATTATTGGGTTACTAGTTAAATGTGGTCATGAGATGATGATATGAACACGCTTATCGTACCTTGACCTTGTACCAGGCCTCCATTTCGCGGCGGTTCTTCTCAGTGATGCCCTCATACTGACTTCTGATCTCTTCCATAATCCTGGACAGGTCCTCCTGGGGCCCGCCGTCCACCTCTACGTTCACAGAGCTGGAGTTAATTTGGCCGCGCATGGCTGCAAGCTCCTGCGGGCAGGACAAGAGTTAAAGGTCAGGTCGGGTCAAAGATAAGTCACGTGGAAAGAAGGGAAGGGAACCAGGGACAAAGAGTCAGTCTGAACCTGAGGGAAAGCAGAACTATGTAACCACTTTTTGCAAATAAACTAAACCTTGCTGAACTCAGGTTTGACTAGTAAATCCTGAATTGATCTGGTATAAGCTGTAGATTATGGTGGCTAATATTTGTGACAGGTAATGTAAATTTAAATAGCGAGTAAGTGAACAGACTTGTACCATTCATGTTGATGGATGTCATGGAGACCTGTTCCTCCATCTCCATGAGTAAACAGACTGTAAAGCAACTGGTTAGCATCTGAGATGTCTTGTCATCACGAGGATCTTTTATGAGTCATTATTCTAGAGCAGCACCCTCAGGCCAGTGGCAGCACATGCTTTTAGATACACAACCCGAAGGCATGGCAGACCATTCAAACAAGTTTAGCTTTAACTTTTATTTGCATAAGCAAAAGATAAACCTTTCGAGAGAGGTTTATCTTTTGGCAAATAGGTAACTAACTGTCTCATGAAAAACTATTTTAATGTTTTCCCTTGCCATCTTTTTTTTTTTTTTAACCGTGGCTGAAATGAATGCATCATGTTCCCTTCTGGGCATGTAAAGAAACGATCTATCCTCTAAATAAGATTCATGTTTCGATGCGGGACAAATAACTGTGAAGATACCGAGAACGCCTTGACACCTGGCCTCACTGAGATGGTGCGCTGCTATCAGTCGCAGCAGGAGTCTCACCTCTGCATGGTTCTTCTTCAAGTAGACCAGCTCCTCCTTCAGGCCCTCTATCTGCATCTCCAGGTCGGACCGGGCCATGGTCAGTTCATCCAGAACCTTGCGCAGTCCAGCGATGTCCGTCTCCACCGACATGCGCATCGCCAGCTCATTCTCAAACCTGCGTGGGGAAGCGGCATGGAGGTTCATGTTACTGTGCCCGCTCACTCAATGTTAGCACTATCAACAGAAAAAGACAGGGCGAAGCTCCGCCACAACCTGCTGCACGTGTTTTATCACGTTGTTGACCGTTACACCCCTGTGACATTATATCCACTTAGCCTGCAATGACTGAACCGACATGTGATATCATACCACACAGAGATAAGTGATGTCTGACATAAACTTTTTCCACTCACTTCATTCTGAAGTCCTCAGCTGCCAGTCTGGCATTGTCAATCTGCAGCATCAGCCTGGCATTGTCCTGTGTGGCAACACTTATCTAGAAAAAAAGGAGAGGAAAAAAGTCAGAGGTTTCTTATCCACATATAACTGCACCGCACCGTTGTTCATTGTCCCAGATAGTGGGGCGACGGGGTTTTTGGTGATCTGTATGACAGTGTTCTTCACTCCTGACTTGCATTCCACCGGACTTGTTGTAAACTGTGGCATCAGATAACATGTTCTGTTAAAGCGTCACTCTGACTATGAGAGGCTCTTTAAGTTTAAAGCGCAGCAACTCCCAACTACTGTAGTTCTTTCTGGGACCTTGCACATGCACACACCGGAAAAGTTAAAAACCATGCCGACTGACATTTTATGATTTTCCTTCTCGTTTCCCACCATCCATTGTTCTGAGGGCAGCTGACTGAGTGAGTCTGCAGACTAGACTTTAATGAGTGAGTCAACATACAGTATAGACTAATTGAGGTCGGGGCAATACGTCATTAATAGAATAAAATAAAAAAAATATTCTGCATTTCCTTAGCCGGGGAGGATAAACCCACCACCTGTTATCCCACCTTATTGGGATGTCAAGTTATAAGAATGAAAATCTTCTCTTATATATAATGAAAATTTTAATTTCCCCAAATTAGTTTTGAAGAAGTTGTAAGTGAGTTCTTGGGCCACTGATATCATTTTGTAGGTGATCCATTTTTTTCGCAAATATTTGAATGCTGATTATTGACATTGTTCTGCAGAAGTAAAATAGAGGTTGCAGAGTTCAACCCATTGTGTATTTCGAGCTCACCTTCTGGCGCAGGTCGTCGATGATCGCCTGGTACCTGCTGTAGTCCTTGACGGCGGGGGCCTGCTTGCTGTACCACTCGCGGATCTGGCGCTCCAGCTGCGCGTTGGTGCTCTCCAGCACGCGCACTTTGTCCAGGTAGGTGGCCAGGCGGTCGTTGAGGTTCTGCATGTTCTGCTTCTCGCTGCCGGCGACGGCGAAACCGCCGCCGTAGTCCGCGGCGCCTCCGAAGTCGTAGCCGGAGCCGGAGCCGATGCCGTTGGAGGCGTACGACACCCGGACGTTCCGGCCGCCCGAGCCGCCGTGGACGCTCGTGGCCCGCCGGGAGCTCGTCATATTGGGAGCCGAGTACTGGGACCAGGTGGATAATCCGGTGCGCCGCAGGGACATGGTTGCTCTCTGTCGTGGCTCGGGCGCGCTGTTCGGTGGAAGCTGGAGTTGCGCGGGGCAGCTGGTGCTGAGGCAGCCCCGGAGGATGGACTTTATAGCCTGCTGTCTGCGGGTGGGTGCGGCCGAACAGGTAGACGGAAAGATGCTGCGCACCGCCATCGCAGGTGTGACCGCACAGGGCGTGGTGAGCGGGCAGTCCGGTTTACTGCCCGCGATAGTTAACGGCTGTCGGGTGACATTTCGGCGAGGCCAGTTTAAAGGCGTGCGAGTCATTTGTTCATTGGAGCTGCCGCGTTTGATTACAGCCGGCCTGACCAACTTGCCTCCCAGGAGGAAACAGAGCAAAAGTTCCCCTCTGTGAGCATAGCCCACTGCGCTAGCCTACGGTGGCCGAGAAGGCGAACGGACTCAAGCCATTCAATTCCGATGTGTCAATTTAGTTAAAAAAAAAAAAAAAAGTTACCCGCGAAGTTTGTCTTTGTATTTAAAAACTTAAAATACTTTCCCAATGTCAATGCCGATTTTTTTGTATGACCACAACCACTTATTTTCTTTTTTGAAAATCCTTAAAGCAGTGAGTGATGACTGTAACTAAGGCGCAGGTGCTTTGAGCTAAATGCTAATATCCGCATGCTAACGTGTTCACAATGAGTGCTAACAAAAATGATGTTTATACCATTAGGCCGTAACATTTTTTTTAGAAATTGCAGAATTTTTTTTCATTGGATGTCATGTTAATATATTGTAATTATCTTTTAATGCATTTGAGTAGAACGTTTCACATTCCCGACAATCGTATTTTTCCTTCTGTCATCATTCCTTTTTTTTTAACCTGCCTGCTAGCTCGCTTAACGTTTAGCTTCTGTGGCTTCTGGACCCAAACAGTAACATGCCCATATTTAGGCCTGTCACGATAACTACTCTTTGTTGCGTGATATGTTGTCCCAGAAATGAATGTGATAAACAATATATCATACTATAAGTCGATAATGTAATTATCATGACAGGCCTACCCATATTACCGTTGGCTAGCAGCGGTGATCTCACAACTTAACCTCATACACTTACGTTAGCGTGCTAACATCAGCTAATTAGCCAAGTACTGGACAAAGAAAATGTTAATTAAAATGACGTGTTCTAATAAGGTGTGGGCACAAAAAGAAAGATGATGAAGTTAATTGAAAACCTACTTGTTCCATTATGTTGAATTCATGCTTCCTAACATTTAGATTTATTTTAAATGTAATTCATTATTCTGGTTTAACTTGAACTTTAATCTCACTCATACTGCAGAATGTCTTTTCTCACACAGTAGTTTTGTGTATAAAGGATTTCTAAGATGGCCTTTACTGATATGGAATCCATGTGTATGTACGTCCGCAGCTGTGTTGACAGAAATGTGTGTGTTTGAAGCGCTACAAACAGCCTTTAAATATTAATTGTCAGCACAGTGCTACTGATATTTGAGAATGTCACTGTTTTCTTCCATATGTACAAAAATTCTTATTTGTGCCATAATGGAATAGTTCAACCCCTGTCGATTGACAACTTTGAACTTGGATTTGACTCAAAACCTGAACAGTATCAATTAGGGATCGACCGATACCAATTTTTTAGGGCCAATGCCGATACCGATTTTTTTCATAGCCTTAGCCGATGACCGATACGGACTGCCGATTTTCTTGAGCCGATACTACTTTTGCTCCCTCAATTTAATAGTTAAATAGAATTAAATTCAGCAGGTTGTCTCGTCTGATCTGAGGTCTTAGTCAAAGTGGGTTATGGCCAAGGCCGTGGCTCGCCTTTCTGGGTAGAGGGAGACGAGGCTCACGTCGCTCTGGAGCATCTCGGGAGTTCCCACCGCACCGGGACTCGTCCGCCCGCGAACGTGATCCCCTGCGCAAAGCCTGCGGCGCGGTCAGGGGATCACCAGCAGCCGCTCCCGACTCTTTGCGGGGCCCGACGGGGGGCGCCGCCAGTCCCAGCCTGCAGAAGCAGAGAGGGGAAAGGCGGGGAAGAGAAGGAGGGTACGGGGGTAGAAGAGCCAGCCGATGAGCAGAGAGAGCAAGAGGACGTGGAGGATGCGAGAACAGCAACCACGAGCCTCACACGGAAACTGTGAAAATATTTTTTTTTTCTTCTTTGCAGCTGCCAAGCGGCCTTGATTTGAATATTGACTGTCACTCAGAAACTAATTAGGTTCCAATTCCCACAAGACTTGTTTGTTCTTATAACTGCAGGCGTTTATCCAAGCACGTCTACATATCATCATATCATTTGAATTGTTCTTATTTACCAACACTAAACCTGTAGTTAATGAGTGGACAGCAGGTGCTGCCCTTCAGTCAGGAGATTCTTTTTTCTTATCCACCTATTTCTGGCTGCTGTACAATAACTGAGAAATAAGGGAGACTTCCAGCAAACCAGGCTTCAACCTGAGATATACGGTGCTGGCATGTATTATGGCTTTCTTCTGTATAACAATATTTTATCAAACAGGCATAAACAATATTTGCATGTTAACAATGGATCATTTGACAATGTATAATTTGAGTAATGTAAGTGATGAATCCACAGCATTATCACCCAAATCTGTAATTCCTCTTTGGTTGTATAAAGTGTCACAGCGAATTTCAGCTCACCACAGTATTTATTCCTTCTCACAGCACTCATCAGTGTCTTGGACACAGCCTCAGCTGCTTTAGGCAGACAATAAAAATAAAAACTCATGATAAAGCCTTGTAAATTGTACCTGCCCAGGACCACACAGCAGAAAAAGTTAGCTATTATAGTTAGTAAACATATTCAACTATTTAACAGCTAAAGAGGAAATTATTCACGAGTAAGTGGAGACCAAAGAATAGATGAACATTTTTCAACATATATCTAATGGATGTGTAAATGTGTCAATGATGTATTAGGATTCTTTTGACAGACACATTTTAAAATACAAAGAATAGGAATATTCAAACATTAAGAATGGTCTATAGACAAATTGATATTAAGATTATTAATTTTTTTAATTGTGCAACCATGATTTGTCTGAAAATGTATTTATTTCCATAAAGCCCCAGTGTGTAATTTTTGTAACTTTCTGGCGGCATCTGGTGGTAAAGTAGCAAACAGCAACCAACGGAGCGACCGACAGGGGACACTTTATGGTGGCGCACCGCTGATTCCAATGTCCGGTTTCAGCGCTCAAAATTGAACGTGAATGCAACGTATTCTGGGCAGTTTTGTGCAACAACCGTATTCAACACAACGTAGCAAACATGGCGACTCCCACGGAGGTGGGGTCCACCTCATGTCACTATATTTAACTCATTTAAAGTTGTCGAAAAAACATTGGTTCTTTGTTGCAGGTGATTATACATATATGAAAACATAGTTATGGACAATATATACTTAATTTCTGTGAATGTGTTCTAATAAATATTACACACAGTAGCTTGAACATTATTAACATATTTTACAGGTTCTCGGTAATAGAAAAGTGGTCAGACAGCAAGTGCAGTATAGAATTTATTTAGCAAATAATGATCCAATATTTTAGCTCTATAATGTCTTAAATTCTTCTCCAAACAAAACAATTAGAAATTTAAAAAAACAAAACCATAGAAAGGAGCTCCCTTTACTGCTGACTTTTACCTTTTTAACTTTGAAGATCTTTTGCATGCACACAAAAACAAGGAACAAAATTCACAATGACAATTAGTTGTCTGGAGTCGACCACTAGCTATAAGTAAACATGAAATTGAACAGTGTAAACAACCGCTGTGTCATTTCAGTAAGCTGTCCAGATCAACTAAACTCCTGCCTGAACTTCAGAGAGGTTTCAATGCTTATTGTGCAAACGTGATTAAAGATTAGAAATGATTACATTTCAATGGCTACATTACAGTGCAGAAGATAACTCCAGTGTAATTATTCTTTTGAAGAGATTTATAGTCTGAAATCAGCAATTTACACAGAATGTGAAACTCACTCTTCATTAGTTATTTACAACCCTTAGGAAAATGCTCAAAGTTTGAGGTCATTGTCTTCGTGTAGAATTGGTTTTTCGCTTATTTTTTCTTGCCGTGGTCCCTCATTATCATTTTAGAACTTGAGTGAAATGGCACAAAGGAGCAGTTGCAGTGGACGTTAATGACACTTAATGACCTCTGCTCTATGTGGTGTAATGTTCAACCCACTTGCCCAGCCAGCCAGTCAGGAGGAGCCACCCCGCCCGGCTCATGCAATGAGTGTCAGATTAATTAGGCCGTTCCCTTCACTTCGCCCCGTTGTGTAGTTGTACGACACCTTCAAAGGTATGTCTTTCATCTGCATGTCAAGTTTGTCTCACAGACTCGAAACTATGACATGTAAGGTATGAAGTGTGTGTGGTAGGCTGTAGGGACGGCAAAATGCGCCGTCTGCTCCTGGTATGAGCCGCATTAAAGTCACAAGGGGTGTGGTGGGTTTTTCTTAATGAGGGAAACTTTTTGGCAGGAAATGTGCACAATCCAGTTCTGACATTGTCTGTAGGAGGATGATGTGTCTTTTAGATTAGAGAGATAAGATAAGATATTCCTTTACTCGTCCCGCAATGGGGAATTTTGGGCGTTACAGCAGCACAGTGGCAGATTATCGAAGAAATAGCAGAATAGAAAGAAATTTACAGGATTTTTTTTTTTTTTTTTAAAAAGCAGTATGTACATAAAAAATATAACAAAATATAAAAATATAAATAATATGTACAGAGCAGTAGCACTTAAAGAGTGTGTGTCGTGTGGCTTAGGTGCATGTGATGAAAGTTAGGAATACGAAGAAACTCAAGTCATGTTCCTAAACAGTTCATACAGGGAGGGCACTACATGGCCAAAAGTATGAAAAGGGGACACTAGCATTATTATGCCAATACTGTACAATATGTGATTGCTTATCATTAGTGAACAGCTGATGTCGGTTGTTAAGGCCTGGTTCCAGTCAGTGTAAAGTTTATCTGAGTGTGTGTAAAAAAGGAATGAGGCTGATGATGAGAGTAGGGAGACCGAACCAAAACAGCCATTTCACCAATGTTCATTAGTGCAGCTTTAAAAGTTAAACTGATTCTACTTATTTTTCAATTTTTTGTTTTCAGTATAGGCGTTCTTGAAGCAGTGCTTGACATGTGTGAATAAGTGCTGAAGTTCGAGGGGTTGAGTTATGAGGTATTCTAAGAGCTGCTGTTATTGCTTTCACTTACAATCCATCTACACTGCGAGTCAAAGCACACGAGACAAGGCTGAACACAGCCCCTACAGCAGTGACTTGTAGAGAGTTTGTGTGAAGATAATCCCTTCTCTAGTTTTGGATTTAAACAACAATACTGTCCAACTCAGCGCTTTTTTAATTGCAAGAGAATGGATCAAAAACTAGGGGGTTTTTTGCTTTGTTTCTTCTTTTGTCTGTCAAACACCTAGCAGCATAAGGCTCCTTGTACAGAAAATGATGGGGTCAAAGGAGTGACGATCAAAGAGTTCCTCAGCGCCCACCCTCCAGGGGAACAGAGGCAGGAATCTAAAGTCAGTCTGTTCCGTGTTAAAATGGTTTGTTTTTTATTCTCTTGCAGGCAGTGTCCGGTTCTGAAGCCTCCACCTCTTCTTCTGAGATTTGACTAAAAAGTCACCGCCTGCTTTACCCTGTTACTCTCAGTGACATGATTCCTGTGTCCAGACACTCCTGCAAATGCCGTGCAACAGAGGCTATTTCTTGGATCTCTGTCGGAGCAACATGACAACAAAGAACAGGCTCAGTGACATTCTTCATTTGCAGTCACAGCACAAAATCATCTGTCCCAGACACTCAGAATACAGCTGCACGCAACGCCCTGATGGGTGTTGTTTTCCCAACTGACAATAATTAGTCGCCGTCATCATCATCATCATCTTCGCCGCCTTCTTGCCAACAGGAGGACACTTTGCTGAAACGGTATGGGAGTGTAATGACGGTAAGTGCAGGTTAGTCAGTGTGTGTGTGTGTGTGTGTGTGTGTGATGTAACCTCAATAGATAAAAACATTTCCCTTTACGACTCTCTCTCTCTCTCTCTCTCCCTCTTAATATATATTTATACACAGTATATCCCTCTATCTCATTCATTGCATCAAACCCTTCATTTTCTGAGAGAGACAGAAGAAAACTGTCAGCAAAACCAAATGACAATGTCAGCTGTCTGCCCCTCATCCATCGTTTCTAATGGGAAGGAATGAAAGTGTAGACAGATACAATATATTTGTACAATGGCTGTTGCAGATAGAACTGCAGGCTCAGTTGTCTTCATGGATAATCCCCACATCCTGCCTTCTAACAAAGCACACGTGTTTACCAAATGGAGAAGTGATCTGATAAGCAAATCCGCAGAGCGCGTATTTGCAAAATGACAGAGGAGGTTCTTCGAAGTCAAAGCATGTGCACAGACATGCAGTCGAAACAGTGACACACGATCAATGAGAAATCGCATATCACAAGGGATCCTAATTCAAATGTGTCTTTCACATTTATAGGATCAATCACTATTTTTTTCACTTCACAAATTGTAGTTGTATTTACACACAAAGAAGGTCTCAATTTTGGATGAATGCCTTTTTTTGTAAGGTAATCATAATAAGCCTTTTTCACAGTGGACATTCTGATTTGTCACATTAGAAAAGGCCCAGGTGTCCATGAAAACATTAAAGCTTCAGTGTTTAATATTTAGAAGAACGTATTCACAGCAATTGAATATTGTCCATAACTTTGTGTTCTTCTTCACAAAGACACGGACTGGATCATTATACTACATTTTAGCTTTTGGCCTGTGAGCTCCATCTATGGTTACGAAGTTATGTAGTCATGCAGCCTTGTATAAGCAATATCAGATAACTTCAATAACTTGCATTTAGGTGTTGCATAATATTATTCTCTGCAGCAAATGACCTGTCACTCAAATGAGGAGGCACGTCAGATTAAAATCTTTTCTTTGTGTGTGTGTGTGTGCGTGCGTGCGTGCGTGCGTGCGTCCTTGCGTGCGTGCGTGCCTGCGTGCGTGCGTGTGCTAGCAGGGCCAACCCCCTTGTTTACATTTGTCACAGCTTGGCCCTTTAACTAGTCAATGGAATCTTGGTACCACATCCCTAGATTTACTAGAATAATACATCTTATCATAACACCTTTGATGTTTTCATTATTAATGTCTGTGATGATCATGCCATTAGGTCTGTCTGCTGGCTATAGAAGGTGACGCTGAAAACATAGGGCTTCAGTTGTTATGGCATACCTGTAGACATTGTATCTCGTAGATTATGAAGCCACATTAGAATATTTACTGTTTAATCGACATAACCTTTGTCCCAGACAATCACACACACAAACAACACCAACACTCAGTCCTTCTGTAAAACTAGCCAAGACAGTTATTACAGTAAGCAAGAGGTAATGCTGCACACAGTGTGTATTACTTGACGTGAGTGCAGAGTGTATGTGGACACCCTAACACCCTAATTACAGTATATGTAACCTCTTATTAAAAAAAAAAAAACACCGCTCATACACATACGCAGGTCCTGTCACAGTGTTTCCCTGAACATTCCCTCCACAGCTTGTGTTGCTCCCTGTTTGAAAGCAGCTCAGTAATCCTGGATCAGAGAGCACAAAGGGCTCCAGAGTGCTGGTGATGTAAGCAGGGTGCCCGGTGCTTACCCCACTGCTCTCCCCTCTCCCAAAATGTTGTCGTGGGGGCCCGAGGTGGAACAGTGAGGGACCATCCCTGTCGTGGCTGACGCTGAAGATTGAAATACAAACGGTGATACTGGCACCCTAATGGCAGCCTGCCCGCTCCGTCTCAGGGAGCTGCTGCCGATGACCTTGGACACAGTGGGAAGGAGAGCGCGTTGACCGGCCCCCTGTGGAGGAATGTGGCTAAGCTTTGGTGACTGGTGGATCCGCTCAGTGTGACCAGGCAAATAGACTGGGGGGCTTTTTGCTCACTGTTACATTTACTGTGCTTTATTCGTGGAACGTCAGCCGGCCCTAGGTGAGTGTCGCTGGGTAAACATTTACCAAGTCAACGCCTCTGGCAGCGCCTTATCGCAGACTGGGTGACAGATTGTTTGCCGTGAAAGTTGTAACATCGTATAACTGTGTGTGCATGCTGCAGGACACCTGCCATTCGCGCACTATCCCAATGTTTTGACCATCACAGGCACTAGTGCAGTGGCTGCGTAACTGCGTGTCATTGGACTGAATGGAAATATCAGCGGCTCGTTGTGTGTTTCTGTAAACAGTTGGGTGTGCAGTCTCTCAGCTCTCCATGGAACTGCAGCAGGACTCCAGTCATACCATGTGGGGTCTGAATGCCCGCTTGAAGGGCTTCCTGGAGCAGGTGACCAAGCTGCAGGAGGCCAACCAGCAGCTGGAGGCTCAGATAGCCAACTGGGGCACCAGGAGCACGTCGCGCTCCCAAGACTGGTCCCAACAGGAAGAGACATTGGGGGAGCTCCGTGCCCAGGTCAGACTCACAGTTGATGAAATTTGTAAGAAGTAGGCGATCCTGTGCAATCAGCAGAACTATTCAAATCTTTGAAAACCACACATCATTTTGCCAGACAGAAGGATAGCAGGCATGCTAGAGAATTGTTTCCACTCAGGCTTTGTGCTTATGCTCCATCCTTTGCTGACAGGCAACAGGAGACAGCAGGTTTGTGTGTGTATGATCAAAAAAGCATGATAAACAATGCCTGCAGTAAAAAAACAGAGACGCGGTTGATTACTTTTGTCGATGACAACTGCATGCAACATCATGGGAACAGCCTCAAATGCCTTCAAGTGAACATTTATGTAATGGCAATGGTGCAATGCTGGTTTAAGGACAGAAAACTACCATGCAGTAACAGCTCAGTTACATTTATACGGTGAGACAACCCCTATGGTGGCTAAACATCGGGTTGAGAGTATAAAAGGCCTCAATTGCCGCTGACTACTGATCACATTAATGTTTTAACTCGGCAACCTAGTCTTGATATACACGGTTTTGATCAAAAACAATCTTAGTGACGAGTGAGTTCATTAGCACCACACCAAAATACAAACCAAATTGTAGGTTCTCAGATTGTACATACATGCTCTGTGTGAGGGATGAAGCCAAATCAAACAAACTTGCTGCGGAGGATTAGAAGCAGATATGTGTGTCATTACGCCTGGATCAAAGCCAAGAAAGATGCAGCTGTCAAGCGCAGAAAGAATGTGGAAGTCTTTATCACTTTAGAGGCTATTCAACTTAGTGGACCATTAACACCAGGCGGTGTGGTCGCTCACATGACTAGACTTGATGGTTATCAACTACTCCCTGGTTTCAGTGTCGCGTTCTGCTTGAAGGGCACGAGTAGGTGTTTTAATGACTCCCCAGTGCGTAACACGTCATTCGTCTTAAGGTTAGGCTGAGATGCCTTTGACTATGTGAAACACAAGATCGAACTCTGCTTGTTCCATTGTTCACTGATTCAGGGAATGTGTTCATGTTGCCATGCATGATTACTTCGCTGTTTTTCTTTTTGAGACCTGCTTTAAATTATCTTTTTATTTACCGCACCAACCGAATGATGGGCAAGCCATATGTCAATGTTCAGAGTCCCTCATCTTACATGGGCTTAGAAGTGGGAAGGCGTGACCCACCATTCACATAATGAGTGTATAATAGTTATCATAATACGAGTGTTATGGAATATTTGCCATGTTATCGTTGTCTTTTCTTCAACTTGGGTGTGTCTTCTTCTGAAAGTGCTGCGCTCATAAGAACACAAAGGGAAATAAGGGTGTGTTAACATTTCCTGTGTGTGTGATAAAAAATGAGGAGCCACCTTTTTTTTGTGCTTGATTTCCTCCTTTGGAACCTGAATATGGTTTTTGTGATAACCAGACAGCTTTTTGGCCTAAACAGTAATGAAAACTAATGAAACCATGGAATAATTGTTTGCTTTCAATCACTTTTACACAAATCTTGGCACAATTCAGCTGCGCATAAAGTGAAACATTTTCTCCGTGATCACTATGTATACAATATGTGCTATATTAGCTCTTATTGACTAGTTGAGTCTGCAGGTGAGGTAAGGATAAGAGAGACATATGTCTATGTACAGTTGTTTCTTTCATTTGTATTATTTGTAACAGCCAATTTATTGTTTCTGCTATTTTATATTATATTATATGAATAATTATCACTCATGTTTTCAACTCGATTAAGATTTGTTATTTCACTTTCTGTTCACCAGACAGCACATGGAGAGTGATGCACAAGCTGAATTCTTTATAGCGGCTTCAGTCTCAGGTCCCTGGTATTGTTCATGCTGGTTAACTGTCACACTGCCTTGGAAATTATTATTATTAGGGCCCGAGCTCCACTGACAAAGTCAGAGGGAGGACCTATTGTATTTGAGTGAATTATTATTATATATATATTATATATATTATATATATATATACCTGTATGTATATATGTATGTATATATGTATGTATATATGTGTATATATTTATGTGTGTGTGTATATATATATATATGTGTGTATATAATATATATATATATTATTCCACCAAATTAATCGCTAATTTCAGGCACTTTACGTGCCCCGACCTCCCCAAAACTTTGCACACACATCAGAACCAGTGTAAAAGTTGATAAAATTAAAATTTTTAGGGGTCTCGGGCATGGGCGTGTTAAATAACTCAATAAAGCCCCTTACCACATTCCCCTTTGCTTTACATTTGATGTAAATAAGCGGAATTTGGCAGGCACGTGTATCTCATCAAGACCTACAAAAAATAAAAGGTTGCCATGACCTCCGACCAACTGGAATTCGACCATTTCGATTTTATTGTGCAAATTTGGACATTTTCGCACATCATACATTCATTATTATTACTATCATTGAAATTATTATGTATACAACAAACAAAAAACTGAAAAGTGACCTAACATAATGCAGGACATAATGTTCGAGATCTCATTACAAACTAAATCAAAGAACAGTATTTGCATGTGGTGAAGTAGGACGTACGGTACAAAATATCACTCATAGATGCATTAAATATTCAAAACGGAAAAAAATACATTTCGTTCTCTTTCTTAATAGACCTCATTCAGATGCTACGTCGAAACCCACCACACCTACTTATCATGGAAAACGGTTACTCTGACAGCTGAAAAACAGATTATTGTCTTTGCACATTTCTAGCTCTAATCTGATGTTATTATGTTGTACTTTTATGTTTTGTTTCAGGTTGGTAAACTACTGATGGAGAATGCCCAGCTGGCTTTACATTCTGACAGCATGAAGTCCAGAGCCGTTGCCATCCAGGCCAGGTCAGCTGTGTTTAGTAGCTGTGGTTTTCCTGAAAACTCTATTACTTTTGCTCCGTCACCCTGTAACAGTCTAGCCATTATTTCTCAGTTCATTTGGAACGAGATCACATTCCCCCAACATACAGTCATTCATACAGTTTATGTCATGAATGATTAGGTGCAGTTGGAAAAAAAAAAACTTAAACACATGCCAGAACAAAATGTTGTTTTACCATTACTGGTCCAATAAACATCTCAATACACTAAGCAACGCTGTAGAATTTCTACCACGGTTTTTGCTGTTTTCATCCTGCTGCAATGCTTTTCCAGTCCTCTGTTACCAACTCATGTCAGTTACCGCTCCTGTGAGCCAACTTGCATACAAATCCAGGCCGGGCTTTGTGCCGCGTCGGCACTTTCACTTATGTACTGATGCAGAGTGACACTGAGCACCGCCGCCACCACCACCGCGCTGTCAGCCGTTAACCCATGAAGGACAGCGGCAACAAATAAATGCTATTTATAGCTCCCCCTGATGCATCTCCTGATGGGCTGAGTGTGTCTGTGAAACTCTGGACTATGATCATGACACGCTTAGGAGGATGTCTCGGCCTTTTAAAGTCCTACTTGTAGGTGGGATTTCTGGAACAGACAGCCTCACAGCCACAGGTGGTTGGTGTACTCACATTAGATACAGTTGGAATGTCTTTTAAATTGAGCTTAACTGGATATTTGGAAAGACAAGGGGATTAATATTATGTCTGACTGACGTAGTCTGTGGTTAAATGATTAACAGTAATAACAGCATGGGGCTCAGTCATTCACCTCAGCTGTTGACATTGTAGGTGTGAGACAGAGGAGCGCAACACCCGGCGTCTTGAGCAACAGGTCGCTCTGCTCAGGGACACGAAGAGGAAGGCAGATCGGAGCAGCATGGCACTGCAGGCGGATGTTCACCGCTCCATGACAGAGCTGCAGGAGATGCACCAGGAGTTTGAGGTCACTAGACGTACTCCAAATGTGTGATATGAGATATCTTTCTATGCTTTACTTTTTTTTTTTCTGTGCCAACCCCCCCTGTCCGCCTGTCTCAATGTGCCGTCATTCTTCTCTCTACCTATGCACTACACGTTTTGTCAAAACCAGCGAATATTTCCTCACGATCCGCTAGCTTTTGCTTCTGAGTGTGGGGCGGGGGGGGGGAAAATGCGGGTTTTCGGCTCAGGCCTGGCTCTGTAAAGCGAAAACAAATAACTGGAGCGGGCCGCGCCACACAACACTGCGCAACCTTCTATTATTGTCATCTGGTGGAGGGATTTGTGCGTCTCTTTATCTCTTGAACCGTCCAGGGAAACACGCCAGGTCGCTGGATGACCAAGCAAATTAAGTGTTTTGGGTCAAGTGCAGTGTCTTCTGGACAAGAGGTCGTGGCATGACCGACAGAGGTCTGGTGGACTTTGCCAACATAACTAGCGGTTTCGGGTTTGAGCTGCTTTGTGAAGTTGGCTGGAGTATTAAGCAGGCGAACGTTGTTGGACTCACTTATCATTTTCCCCGAGACATCTGTGAGGAATGGTGTCTCTTCTCCTCAAGGATTGCACTGGTTGCCAGACATGCTTTAAGCAGGCTCTCCTGTGGATAAGAAGGTTGCCCTAAATGTGACGGCAAACAGGTATTCAGTCTTCTATAGGAGAGATCGTTGCCAGTGTCACTGTCACTACACACTAACACAAACACTAATGTTTGCTCCGACATCTCTAAGGGTGGTGATTGGGACGAATGCCCTTTTAATGTCTGAATTCAAG
The DNA here is from genome assembly GCF_022379125.1 of Scophthalmus maximus. Classification (NCBI taxonomy): domain Eukaryota; kingdom Metazoa; phylum Chordata; class Actinopteri; order Pleuronectiformes; family Scophthalmidae; genus Scophthalmus; species Scophthalmus maximus. Next base: position 20,568,113 of record NC_061522.1, read on the forward strand.
TGCTGAGTATTTTGATTAGCAACCTGGCAGACTGGCCATAACAAACACCACGTTGAAACACAAACAGTGGAGCAGGTTGGACCAGAGCGGCTTGGACAACAGCTCCGTGACTGACAATCTAGTTGTTCCATCAAATCTGCGGCAGTGTTTTAACTCACTCGTGTGAAAAGGGTTGCTGAGGTGTCAAATTACCAGCGGTTATTAGTAAGTGGGAAGGCTGCTGACAGGCCTGCAAGACCCACATACTGTACATGTTTAGCCTTGGGAACATTGGTTGAAAGAAGTTAATCTAGTTATACTTCTACATACTCCTCTTCTACAGATGCTTACATAATTATGTACAGACACTCATATACAGTTATCTGCCAGGATCAATTTCAATGATTTATGTGATCCCTAAACTTTTCATTCAGCATCATCATCAGGTCACAATTGTAATTTGCCAACATTTAATAATCAGATGACGTTCCATTAGCCTGGGCTGTACTAATGCAAATCAGCACACGTTTGCGAACACACTCAATGGACTATGTTTATATAGAGCTTTTCTAGTGTGACAAAGGTTAAGGGTCTTGCCCAAGGACACAACAGCATGCAGACTAGAGGAGGCTGGGATCGCACCGCCGACCTCCGGGCTAGTGGGCGACCGACTCTACCGCCTGAGCCGCGGCCTCCGTAACTAAGTGGGCAACATGGTCAACAGTGTACCTGCGTACTGTCAGCATATAAGCATTGTTGTTGCAAACATGTGCAAATGCTGACATTAGCATATAGCGCGAGAGGTGGTAACTTGAGAGTTGCTTTGTGAAATGTCGACAGCTGATTTGCCGGAAGCGAGCCCATCCACTTCTTGTCGTAACCTTTTTGCCTGTCGTAGGCATTTCAGACCAAAGACCAGCGAATTAGGGATGTTTTGCCCAATTGGGGGACAAAAGATGTGTCCCCAATAGAGAAAAAGCTGATTTTTGGGTGAGTTGTTACACAGTTGAGTAAAGTCCCCAAAGGTGACCAATGACACGTGTGTGTGCGTGCGTGCGTGCGTGCGTGCGTGCGTGCGTGCGTGCGTGGGTGCACGTTTGCATTTGACAGCATCTTCTGACTCCCCTCCACTCTTACCTCTCTCCTGCTGACTAATACCTCCACCCCCTCCTGGGAGTTCTTTTTCTGCATACACATACACACACATGTAGGGCTCAATAATGATCTTTCCCACTTGCCTCTGCATTGCGATGACTGTCTCACTGCCCCCTCCCAGTCACACACAAACACACACACACACACACACACACACACACTCATGCCCTGTCCTTTCCATCCATCCACCTATAATTCACAAACTGATTTAATCTCTCTCTGTCTTGTTTTTCTTTTGTATCTCTCTCTCTCTCTTTACATCATTCACTCTCTTCTCACCCCCCCACCCCCCTCTCTCTCTCTCTCTCTCTGTCTTTCTCTCCCCCCCCCCCCCCCCCCCCTCCTCCTCTTGCTCCCTCTGGTTGGCTGTCTGCAGGCAGCCCAGGCTCTGCAGCTGCAGCGGGCCGGCTCCTGCGATGCCCTGTTAGCATCAACCACGGCAGCAGCAGCAGGCGGGGAGGAGGAGGATGGCACAGGGATGGAGCTCACTCGGCTCCTCGACAGAATCAGAGCGCAGTGCGACCAGAACAGACTTCCCGGCCCAGGCGAGAGAGCAAATCCAACTCGGGGCTTGGTCGGGCCTAGTCACTCTGGAGCAGGAGCAGGAGCAACACACAGAGGCGCTCTCAGTGAGGTATATATCATCCTAGTGCATCTTCACTTGTTATTTTTCCCATACCCCTCTTGTCCTGGCCCTCCGCCAGCCAGACACACCCTCCGGACCAACTCCAGACTCTCTGATGTACTGTATGTGCTCCACTGGAGTTAAATGGTTAGTGGGCTGTTTGTTGATTGAGGTGAGAGGCTTCAGACTTAGAACACACTATGACTCTCCCTCCTTTATGTACAGTATGTGTCTGTATATGCCTTCTTGCTTCTCGTTTTTTTTTTTGTATGACTTTGCGTGATTGCCTCCTTAAACACCACTACTTTCAGCGCGACACACTATTACAGTAGTGTGTTACAGCATACGATCAGTTACCACTCTGCGTGAATGATACCTGATCTTTGTTAAATGTGTATGAGCCACAATTACAACCCAAGCATTCTCATCCGTCTTGCAGTCTTTTATCCTTTATCTAGTGAGAGCAGCATCTTTTCATGTTGAAGTTGGAGCTTTTCTATTGTTACTTTAGCCCTCTGGGTGCTTTTATCATCCCATTGTCCCAATGACTTTGGTCTGACAGTGACAACAAAGTGCCTTCGCCACGGGCTACAAGCCACCACCATGCTAAATCCGAGCATCTTGGAACAATGTTGTTTACATCAGACCCACTCTGTCTGTCCCAACTAAAGTAATGGTTATGCAATGCTGCTGTCAAAAGCCTGAGTGATGCCCATAAGTACCATTGTTCTAGACTGGATTAGAGTGACCTCCAGGGATTTCTAAGAAACTTTAATATGATGTACACAATGTGTCACTTTGGGCATATTAATATACAATCAGCTGGATATTATATTGTTCTAATAAAAGCTCCCTGGGGAGAGTTATTTTCTTCCTGAGTCAAAGTGTAAAAAGTACAGTGAAGAATCCAAACCCTGATGCAGGCACCAAATCTACATGACATTCATCATCGCTTTCAATGACATGAATGCCTTTTTTAAATCTTAAAACTGCCACATGGAGTTTTCTCCACCGTAGGAACAGATTTGTTCTTAAATCCTGTGTTCGAGTGATTTAGGAATTTACTTCCCGCATTCACAGATTTTCACGTTGCTGCGCAATGGCCAGGGGAGCGCACATCTTCGGCAGTTGGAATGCGTGTTGTGCAAGGCTGGCTTCCCATGTCAGTTGTTAAGTGTCGCCATGCAAACTATTCTCACATCATTTACCTAAATTTCACACAAATTAGCTCAGGACATCTCTGGTCAACCGGCAGACGAGACAGGAGCAGTGATACAACAAGCGTCATATGCGCACTCGTGCCGTGGTAAAGTCCACAGTTGGTGTTGCGAAGGCCAGATGGATCAGCCTGAACACAGTAGCTACTGTACACGCCAGAGAAGGCACATCAAATAATTAAAACATGCTGCATATTGTATAATATTGCAGTGAACGAAGGTGCACTGATCCAGCAGCATTGGCAACATTGGCTGTTATGTTACGTATTTTCTTCACCGTGACCTCCCTGCAGTCATCAATCGCCTTGTTGTAGCAGGGGTTTTTTTCAAAACCATTTTCACATTGATACACTTCCTCTTTATTTCAGTGACAGTGCGACTCACAGGTGACACAGTATTGACAGCTCTGCTTTAGTCCGTCAATTAACTCCCGCTGACGCTGATAAAATCGAGACTTTCATTTCTGGATCTCTAAACTTCTGCTTTTTACTCTTTAATGCCGTTTTCATGAATGAACACTTCCTTACATAGGACAGGGAGCGAAGCCTTATATGGTATTGCCGGGGCGTTGGTTATGCCGATTTGCTATCCTCGTGCACGCTCGCTCAAATATGCACAGGTGGCATTCATCCTGTTTACGCACGTAATTTTTTGTAATCGTAATTTTCTGAAGACAGAAGCTTTTGTGGAATATAACGTGGCCTTTCCTAAAACCTCCACAGGGCACCTTTAAAATCGCTGTAATGAAATATGCTATTTACTGTAATTCACCCAACGTATGAACAGATGGAAAAGCACAGCATTACATTTTTGAAAGCAGAATTACTACTTAGACTTTTTTAATATTTAGGAGAAGTAAAGGTTCCCAAGACACACAGCATACCATAGTGCTTAAGGAAAATGTCTGATAGGATATAATTTTTTTGGCCAGTCTTATCAGTAATATATTTCTTCCTAAATTGCTTATCGCGTTATTCTCCTATCAATTACATTTAATGTAATGTAAGAACATTTACTGAAAATGAGAATCATTTGAGTACCAAATTAAACAGAAAATAACTTGCATAGCTTGAGTCATCTTCTTTTCTTTTTACTGTCAAAATATTGTTATAACTGTGCTGAGACAGTTCCACCGCTCCACTGCATTTGAAGGGGGGGGGGGGGGCGGAGAGTGTGAAATGCCTAACAGCTGCACATTGTCTCTGCTCAGCTTGTACAGTTGTGTGTACACGCAGGTCGGGGTGTCTGATCCACTATCTGTTTACCCAAACTGAAATGCACACTACCAACACAACCGCATTCTCCTTTGAATAAGTGCCAGTGGGGAAAAAAAACCTGTCAGTGCGTCAGGTGACTATGTGCTTCTCATCTCGTCTGTCTCGTTTATCTAATACACACACTATCAGCCAGTGCACATGATCACATTCGGTGTGCTGTTCGTACATCTTACCGCAAGGTTAAAGACTTGTGTTGCTCTGTTTGCTTGTGAACACAGAGTGAGAGCGTGTGTTTGAATCTAATCCAATTCAATTTTATTCGTATAGCACAAAATCAAGACATACATTATTCAGAACCAGTTTCTAATCGTAGTAATGATAATGATAATGCTTATTATACTGTTACCTTAAATGTAGAGAGTGTTTCCTCCCTGACACAAACTGGGAGCTGGTCCCACAGGATAGGAGCCTGGTGGCTGAAGGCTCCCATTCTACTTTTACAGATTTATTGGGATAGCTCGGTACTATCAGCTCTGTAAGATATGATGGAGCTTCATCAGTAAGGGCTTTGTAGGTGATTTTGAAATATTTTCTGAATTTCATAGAATGCCAATGCAGGACAAATATGATCTCTTTTTGCTGCAGCATTTTGAATTAACTGGAGGCTTTTCGCAAATTTACTGGGGCATCCTAGCAGTAATGAATCACAGTAGTCCAGTCTGGAAGTAACAAATGCGTGGACTAGTTTTTCAGCGTCCTTTTTAACATAGGAGGTTTTGTCCTAATTTATCTCATTTTTGAGCCGGTGGAAAAACACTGTCCTCGAGACTTGTTTCATGTGTGAGTCAGAGGACATGTCCTGGTCAAAAATAACTCCCAAGGATCCTTGCAGTAGAGCTGGAGGCCAAAGTCATGCCATCCGAAGTAACTGTAAGGGCAGATAATGTTTCTCTGAGGTGTTAAGGGGCCAATAAAAATGCATGTGGGTGTGTGCATTTGACAGTGGTGGTGGTGGTGGTGGTGCTTGTACCTCTTTTAAAGTCCCCCCCCCCCCCCCCCCCCCCCCCCACCTCACCCAGGAGGAGGCAGCGTGGGCTCAGGTGAGCCTCGGCGGCGCTGCCCTGAGGGAGGCGCGGGCCGAACTCGCTGAGGCAAGGAAGCAGTGGCACTCCATGCAGGTGGAGATGGAGACCATGCATGCTTTGGTAAGAGAACATACCATACACGATCACATGTCACCAGGACCAACTCCCCAGCTGTCACACTGATAACACTTCTTCCATGGCTAGTGGCGGATGTGTTGACTTAGTAGATGTGATAAGATGATTATAATGACATCAGAAAATACATGTTTTGTACATATTCACATGGAAAATTGCATAGTACAGATATATGGATGGGAGGAGATATATTGTGTTGTGCTTGTTTTCATCCTTCCTGCCAACCATTTTCCAAAGCCTGTAATAGGTTTTGGAATACGATATGAATGGTGCTTATTTACAGTTGATTTATATGTTTTTGATTGTCTTTTCAACCGAAATTTCACATCCATAAACAACATTTTGTACTATTGCCTTCTTGGTGGTGGGAAGCCAGTGAGGGATTATGTTCATGTTTATTTTTTTTTTCTACTTATTTACTGTTGTAACATTTTTTTAGTTTCTACCACGCTTCATTCAAATCCAGTGTTATCTCAAATCATAAAAAGAACTGTCTTGCTCTCCAGGAGAAAGGCCTGGAGAGGTCCTTGCACCAGACCCAGCGGATGTACTCCAACCAGCTGCAGGACCTTTCTCAGGTGATCGTCGGGCTGGAGAGGGAGCTGGAGCAGGTGAGGGGCGGACTGGCCACCCAGCGTCAGCGTCACAGCCAGCTCCTCAACACCAAGATGAGGCTGGAGCGAGAGATTGCCACTTACCGACGTCTGCTGGAGCGTGAAGAGGGCAGGTGAGGGCAAGACACTGAGAAAGGAATGGAAACATTAGAGGGATTTTTTAATGTTCTAATTGGAAAGGATTTCTCAGGACACTGTCTTCACAAACAACGAGAAGAAACAATGCAGAAAGAAAAAAATCTACAATATAATGAAGGATTTTTGCGAAGTACTTGTTCATTGACATAAATAACACAGACAGTAACATCTTCGTCAGCACTTAACGACGAAGTAAACACAATTATTTCTTAATCTGTCCTTTATTTAGCTGTCAAAGAGATATTTTATGTGTCTGCATTTTCAGTTTGGTTAAATCCTGTTATTCTGTTATGGATTATAGAGACTTAATATGTACAGAGAGAAAGTATCCATAATAATTACAGGTTGAGACAGACTAAGCCTGTAGAGTACACCCAAACAACATATGACACATGACTTGTAGTAACTGGAAATTGACCAGTATATTTTATGTATTTATACATACAGAGCACTAACAGTAAGTTTGATGAAGCTGACAAACTCCCTGCCACTGATTTATAACCTGTCTGTAATCAGACAAGATGATAAAACCCAGACAGTCTGCCAACGTCATATTCCATTCTTTTAGCACAGCCTTCAATTATGTTCACAAGCATTTTGGACCACGGATTGTCATCTCACATTGAACTCCAGTGCTACACCTTCGTGCATCAATCGTATAAATGTCACACCACAGTTTGCAGAAGGTAATTTTGCCGCATGACTCTTGTTGATGTTGCTATGGCTGCAAGGAGAGAGAGGACGTGACATCGGAAATTTGCATTGTTTGTTCTTATTTGAGAAGGGTGGTGACTGAATAGGTAGCAAGGCTCAAAGGGCTGTATGACAAATACAAGAAAGAGCTTCCTCAAACAGTGAAAAAGAGTTTTTCTTACTGACGTAGTTCCCCCCCTTGAAACCACAAAAATTCTGAATTATGTTTGCAAATTAACCAAATAAAAGGAACAAAGATTACGCTTATGATCCATAAGATCCTGTGGTTTTGACTAGGACACTGAGAGGAACTACCTCGTTCAGGGTGGTATTGACAGACCGTCCCATCCAGCAACAGTCCTCGCAAGGACATACTGAGGTTCTAATGTTTGGACTATAAGCGTTCAGTCTTCAACGTACTTCAGCTCAAGAATTTGCTCCCCACGGAGCTCAGTGATTGGTTGATGGCTTCTGATGTTAAATAGGTTACCATTAGTCATGTGAAAGAAAAAGTATTTTGGGAAATTCTTGCTGAGAATTAGATGAGAACATCGAAACCACACTTATATCCCTTACACAAGACAGTACATCTAGGAGACATTTACTTAGCTTAGCATAAAGGCACACTGAAGATATAACAATTAGTGAGCTTTGTCTCCTGCGTACACAGGTTGGGTTGGTATCAATTTGCTTATGAAACTCTATGTTACTCCATGCAAGAAAGCCAACCAAGACCAACTTTAACCAAGACACACATAGCGATATTCTTTTGGCTATGATTACTCTGTATGCTGCACTTTTGGCTGCAGGTACATGGGTCGGGATGGGCAGCCGATGGGTCTGCGACCCTGGAGGTCTTCGGTTGTGGAGCCGAAGGAGAATGGGCTGGAGGACGGTTTCAGTGACCCTGCTCTTACTCCGGATGAACCCAAGTCCGAGCCTCTGCCTGAAATACCACCACTCCTCCCAGCAGAGAGTGGGCTAAAGAAAAGCATACTGCGCAGGCAGCAAAGCCTTGTGATACTCACGGGTAAGAATCACACACACACACACACACACACACACACACGAACACACACTTACTACAGTCACGTCATGATTTGTCGTTATTGTCTTCTCACAGAGCCGGAGCAAGATGCAGACTTGCCAATCTCCACTGTGAAGACTCAGGAGATTCTTCAGGGCAACGTTGTGCAGGAGAGTGCCGAGGGTCACGGCACCATTGAGTGAGTATCGATCTTTGTGCCCCTCATTGACCTGCAGTCAGCACCCCTGGTTCAGTCTGAAATGTAGGCAGTTTCTGTTAGCAAGGGCTTACAGCTTCACTTCAGAGTGCATTTTTTTTAACATAACCCAGACAAATTAATTTTTTCATTGTTACATTCCGATTTTATCCCCTGAAGCCTTAACATCATCTCAGTTACCCCTCAGACATTTTTTATTGACTCATTGGTTCATAATGGCAATAATCCATGTCCTCCCCAAGCCAGCGACGTCTGGTCCGGTAGACAAGATGTATAAACTCTCAACGGCATCGCTTCACGTCAAACAAGTTACGAGGCCTATAATGGTTAGTTGGCTGCACAGGTTCCCATGAGTTATTGTTGTTATCAAAGCACTGCATGGGAATGTTTCTCCCTTTAATGGTTTGTGTTTGATGTGGAGATACCTGCCTGGTGTGGAGTCTCTAGGGCATGGCTCTTCTTATTGTTGGATGAGACATGGGTGGAATTCTTTGTTTGTACTTCAGGTTTTACCAGCCCCATAGACAAATCTACAAAGACACACACACAGACACAGACACACACACACACACCTTCACACACACACAGACACACACGCACACACACACACACACACGTACACACGGAGCTACACACATTCAAAGTCACACTGCCAAACCTGGGGCATGGGTGTATGTACTTAGTGTGCCGTTGTTTCATCTAAAGATAAGGCCCTTTTCTAAACTTTGCCTCACTGATGAGGATAGTTATGATAGTTCATGTAGACATGGCAGGGTGTTGTGATAGGTTTTGGGAGAGCGTCTTGCACATGTTTTTCCCGGGTGTCACTGGTGGGGAAGGATCCACAGAAAATATCGCCTCAGCTCCACAGAGTGTTTTAGCATCTTTCAGCTTATTGGTTTTGTTTTACAGCCAGCAGCTGTATGGTTTTGGTTTAGTCCCACTGCTGTCATCAACTTTGTTTCCAGGAGTATTTTGTTTTCAGTGAAAAAGCTCTAAAAGCTCTAAAAACTATTTTAAAAAACCCTCATATTTAGTAAAAATAATCAGTAAAGCTACTGAACATCGTGGACCATTTAGCACTAAAACAGTTCTCTTGGGAGTAAGTGACGACCAACACAGAGCTAGCATGGGATTTAATATTGGACAGAAACATGACTCAATTAATGCTTATGCTAGTGCAGCTCCTTAACGGCTATATATAAATAATATATATATAGTGAATAAGCTTTTCATATCATCTTTAAAAAGTGCTTTGTGTAAAAAAAAAAACCAATTAAAGCCCAAAGGAACAACATCTGTCACATGGCCAATGTTTGTGGTACATTTATTGTGCTTTTTTTTGCGACTTCTAATAGCCCAACAAATACAATATATGATCCATATGCTGAAACATTTCCTTCTTGCTGCCACAATTATCTATCAGTTTCATACTACCCTGTTTCTGTTTTTTTTTCAAATACAGAACTTTCCTCCTCTGCAGAGGCACACACATATTTATTTTTGAATTTTGTTTGACTGTGTTTGTTATAGAATTTGCTATTCTGTGCCACACTGGTTATATTATGTGCGTCTTCTTTAGTACATTATATCTCCTAAACACAACTATTAAGGCCCTAATAGATGCCACGTCTCAGCAGTCGAGTGTTCTCCTTTGCTGCCCCCTGGTGTCATTGTGCTGTGAATTGAACAGCCTGCCTCACTTACTTGTATCGTGAATAAATTAATAAATGAAAGAATTATTTGTTTTTGTGTCTGTGGCTTGACACACATTACAAAGAAAGACTTGTGCCAGTTGGCATTCATTTTCAATAGAAAGAAGAATCATTCTATGCATGTTCCTGAACAATAAAACAATAGAGACCAACTGTCATGTATCATCATCATCTTCCCCTTTTATTCTATATGATTTCTGAACTGTCTTTTCAGGACAGAGAAGTTTGACAAGGTGATAAAGCAGTGGGAGGGCTCCTTCTTCAGGGGGAATCCGAAGCTGCGGAAGAAGTCTGTGTCGCTGCGCTTCGACCTGCACATGGCTGCCGCAGACGAGGGGTGTGCCCAGACTAAACAGGACAGCCTGCCCGACGTGGAAGTGTGTCTCATCATGAAGAGGTCTCGCAGCATCCCAGCCATCACAAACTGACTCGACAATGGTCTGCAGATGTATGTGGTGATACAGGTGATGCGGAAGTTAAAGAAATAGCATCTGTGTCATTGACATCTGAGATATTACCATTACCAACATGCTTAATATGAATTCCAAATGACAACAGTCACTGAACTTCACCTCACAGCCGATGACCGAAACGTAGATTTCTCTCATCATTTTCCGCCCATCGGGCTTTTTGCGCTGATCTAATGGGGCAATTCTTTTGAATTTCAGAAAGCCACCACAAAATGATCTGACGTACATTCATTACATTAAAGAGGATGGCAATTTAATATGCAAGAAAATATTTCCCTGTCATCTTTCTCGATGAAGAAAACTCTCCGTCACTATGTCAATATGAAGTCAATTGACAAAAGAGATTATCTCGACCAAATGACTCTGCTTAACTACAGCATTTCATTCTAATTCACACTTGGTACAGGAAGCTGGGTGCACTGATAGATGGAGAGAAATGGAGTCAGAGATCACCACAAGCTGATGTGAACTAAGGGTGGATTTTTTTTTTTTCCAATCAAAAATAATAAAGGAGAGCGCCAATGCTTTTAAACACGTAGAGACACAGTGTTCAGCCCCCCTCGCCAATTGAATAATTTTCATACAATCCCTAAATGCTTGCACTCTGGACACTTACAGCACTTAGAAGAACATCAGCACTGAGAGATATCCAGATTGTGTTTACTTTGAAGGTCTTTTAATGGCAGAATGTGGAGGAAAAAAATCTCGCAACTCAAACTAATAATGCAGCCACATTTGAAGATGCGTTATCCCTAAAAACTGCTCACTGTGATCCTATCAGCAGTTAGGCTCTTAACACTCGTCGTGTCTCAGAGAACTCAGATTCCCTGTCTCAACCAGGGGAGGGCAGTATTTGTAAATAGTTCACGCTGCAGTGTATCTTCAATGCTCAACTCGGGTTGTGTAACACATGCTATCTGTTACACCCTTAGATTAAAGATGTTTTTATGCTAAGTATTGAGTTGGCACCAAAGATATGGAAAATAAGAACTGCGCGTCGCTTTTGGGTGCCTCAGAATATGTCTAGAATATTTAAAGATATTATCTATGCAGTTCTGTGCTTGACTTTGCTTTTGCTTCATGAAGCACATTCCTCATTTTGGGGGCTATGTAACGTTGCAATGAAGCATTACTGCTTTTATTTAACAGTATATCATTTAAAATAAAATAAAAAGAAATGTGTGCAGACTGTTGTGTTTTCTGTCAAATGTCAAACTTACTGGAAGGCACAAAGGGACTAACCACAGATAATATCATGTGACTCTCCTTACAGAGGCTTTGGTGTTGGGGGAAAAGAAAAGATAGGTCCCTCTGACTGTCACACACAAATAAACATTTGTAAGCACACACATGCACAGCTTCAGGAGTTCAGTGTGTTCACTTTTAATAGTAACAATTTGAAGAAAAAAAAAAGTCCATTACTATACAGAACAGATTGTTTACAGTGCAGTATAATAAATACATTCTGACCTATACAACTAGGGTATATTAAAGTCCCTGCTTTGAAATAAAAGGACATTATTATATTATCACAAGTGCTTCCAGAACCTTCGAATTCCCTCATCACTATCAGAGAAGTTCACCTCATTAAGAAATAAGACAAAATAAACTGCTGAACCATGTCCCAACCTATATGCAAGCTGCTGTTTTCATGTTTTATACAATAACATTTTATGCCAACATAATTTTCTGGGCAGCTTCATATATTCAGCAAGGGATCAATATTGTTGTGCATTATTTTAACAGTAGCAATGTGCCATTTAATTACAATCATACTGTATGTTGTAGGCCCCCTGTCGGTTCTCTTCAGTCCTGTAAATATCTTCATATATGCTGCAGTTGCACCTGCCTTTTCAATGTGACTTTATTCATCTGACCATGTTACAGATGAGGTTAGTCCAGAGCGCAATCTATTTACATTTTTCTTCTGCTGAACAGGTTAACTTGAGACAAGTACAGTTAATATAGTCAGCGTTAAGTAGGGCCTACGAGCCACATGCTGTGTGAGTTGTTTTACTCCTTTCGAGTCTACAGCTTGGCTATGGCAGCCTGAATGACCTCCATGACCTTGTTGCTTGGCTGCAGGGGGTCATACTCTGCAAAGACGTGACACACGTTCTCCATACCAGCCTCAATGCCTTTTGCCACAAAGCCAAACATCCTGTTGGGACGAAAGCAGCAATGGATTCAAATTTAATGTGATTGGAAGAAAATTGAAGTGCAAGACAACGTATTGTTTTATATTAAATAATTGAATTGCAGGTGAGCCTCAAGACCTGTAAGGCATCACTATGGATCCTCACATGAACAATACATAGACTTTACAGGCAAATTCAAAACCTCATTCGGATATAGTAGGTAAGGAAAAAACCTTAAAAATAAATACCTTGCACCATGTGTGGAACCTTTCACCCACCTGTGGGAGTTAAACATGCAAAGATTAAAATTAAAAACAGACATGTTGCAGATGGCGGTGAATTACATAATGTGTCATGCAATAAAAATAAATTACCATGAGTACTAATGAGCTGATCTAAAGCTCTTTGCTCACATTAAATAACACCACATAATATTTTCAAACCCCTTTCATCTCATTCAATGCATTTGAATACTCACAATCGATTGTCTGGATCTTCACCACTGTAGCTGAGCAGGTGAACTGGGTAATGGCGTCTGAAGAAAAGCCTGCGGGAAATAATGATGGAGCCACATATCACCACCAGCCTGATTTTGCAGTGTACCGTCAGAAAAATCTCAGTTTTTCGCAGTGAGTTCACAGGATGTGTCTTTTCTTACTTCCTGTTGATGTCTGTCAGTGTCACACCCTTCAACGACACCTTCATGTTGACTATGGTTGGTATGAAGGACCCAGAGACCTTCTGGAACGTTGAGGACACTGCCTTCTGCACGGCACAGGGGCCCGTCAGCGTCTCCGTGGGGACAGCGTTTAGGTAGATGAAATTGCAAGCTGTGGAATAGATGGAGCACTGTGTTGGTATAAATTTGGCAGATATGGGCATAAAGTAGTCAAATATATATTTAAATAAGTGAAGACCCTGCGTATCTATTTTACACAAAAGGAAGGGTCCAAGGGTGCACTTTGTGAAACATCTCTTTATATAAATAATAATAATATGTTACTGTTTTTGAAATATATATATGTGTATATATATGTATATGTATTCAAAAATATTCATTTGTTTGTCGATTAGTTAATTCCTTCTGCAGTTATATACTTCAACTTCACCATACAGTATTTCAAATATTTGACTACTCGCTAGCTCATCAGCAGATACATATTTTGCTCACAAACTGTCATATCAGTCTGAAATAATTATTTGGCATATTCATATCAGACTTCTAACTCGCGGTGTTACTGTTACCATCGTTCGTCCAACCTACTGAACTGTAAGAACACGGGACAGCAACAACGTACGCGGCGACGCTTCCGGCACTGACCCGCCTCGATGCGACGCAGCCTCCTCTAATTGAGGTTATCAACCACACCTGCGTCTGCTTCTCCCGCCTCGATCAACTGGATGGTTGCCGTGACCGACGGCGGCCATTTTGACGCTCGGTTAGCCTGGCGGTGGGCCTGTCTGTTTGACACCTGAACTCCAGCACGGGGGACAGACGACGACGACGACGACGACGACGACGACGGCGACGACGACGGTGGTGAGAGGAAAAAAACTGCCGTAAAAACCTCTCCTTCATTCGTTTTCTCGGCGGTCGAGACGATGCTATTCAAATGCTTGTTCTGGAAACATCTCCGGGGAGACCTATAGATACACACCTGGCATTTGATTACAACCAGTTAACCCGCATTAGCAAGTTGTTTGGGACAAGCTACCGTTAGCATGCCCCTACTGTACATGGCTGCAAAATAGCATGACTGCAGAAGAAAACAAAGGTAAGAACAAAAATATAATCGAGCCACATTTGTTACTAAAATGCGACGTTTCTTATCCTTTAGCTTACTAATATACAAGCGGTTGTTGAGTTTTGCTCATTTTCTCTTCTCGTCGTTAGGTTTAGGGTTGTTTCTCGTTTTCCTCTCATTCAAGTGGCACTTGAAGGAAACGAATTAAAGTCTGTATAACAGTAAAAATATCCTGTATAATCTCGTATCGTATGCTGATGTAAACTCACCTGTTTTACCCTGGTCCTCTGATGCTGGTTTATCGTTTGCCCTCTCTTCTGCTGTGCCCAGATCTGTGTTCGCAAATAAGGGTTATTGAGACATGTGTTTTCAATTTTCTACCTTGACTCTCTCTCTCTCTCTCTCTCTCTCTTACACACACACACACACAAACACACACACACACACTAGAGGTGGAATTTCTTACCTTGGGAGTGGAGCAGTAATTTGCAGGGTAAGGCGTAGGCTGAGATAGTGTGCTGGTAGACCAGGGCTGAGAGGCTACCTTCAAAAGTAGTAGAATGGAGTACAAGCATTATGGAGACATTCATTGTCTTATTATGGATACAAGATTTTATGATTAGGATTGTTGTATAGTTTTTAGTGAAGGTTATTCTCTAGAATGTGTGTGGTTATTAAACATTTAGATTTAGATGTATTTATTAAAATAGGAAGACGTTTAGGTGAGATCGAAATTATGCGCCGAGTAAATCTGGTTACTGTGCAACAAAGTTGTTAAAATGGTTGCAATGTGCAAACCACAGCGGCTGGCAGCTGCAGCAAAATGTGAAGAAACTTGACAGGATTTGCTCTTTTCTCTTTATCTCAGCAATGGAATTAAAGACAGAAGCAGGTACAGAAGTGCACGTGTCTCAATCCATGCACTCCCGAGGCTGCGATGAGGACACGCCCTGTGAACTCATACCTTAGAATAAATAACAAGATCCCTGCGCCCAACCCACCCACATCCCAAGAGGCCAGACATGGCTGACTCAGTCCTGGTGTGGCAGACATCAGCCAAAGCAGGATGTGCAGTCATATTGAGTAGGCAAGGGAATTTTTTAAAAAAGTGACAACATTTTTATATATAAGACAGTACAGTAGGTGTTGCTGTCTTTTGCAGCGCTTACCAAAGTATGGTTCCTGAGACGCGCCTTTGATGCGTACGCCCTTAGTTGATGATTCAATAAGGAAGTGTCTGACGGCGTCTGAAGTGCTCTCTCCTGTTTTGATGAAAAGACAAATGTCAGGAAATTTAACGGTGTAGTTACAGTACAATTATAAAGACGCACTTGGCAGAGATGATTCCGCATGCCTCGTATCTGATCAATTGTTTTGATTGATTGATTTAATGTTTTTTTCTTGATATTTGCCCTCTGTATTGCAACAAAAACCAAAATGATCACATGCTAAAACCCCACATGATTCAAATTATATACAAAGAATGCCCTATGATAGGATAACATGTAACCCATTACAACACGGGATTACTCTGTCCTACTCAGCCCACATTTTCTGTCAAACTCATTCATATTTCACTGCAAATTACATGAAGGCCAGAAAGAGAAAATATTGTAGCGAGGAACAAGGATAATTGTGCTCTCTGATTAGAGATAATTCAGCAGAGGGATATTGAAACAGACAGCACACTTGTGGGCCTGCACGAACTGAAATGGCCTTAGTGCCAACACACTGCTCACATGTCTTTTGTATCCTCATTCCAACAAAAGGTTGAAAAACAAAAAGGAAGTAAGCCACAAAATCTTTTCGTGAGTGAGGCCCGTTTTTTTTTCTTCTTGTCAGATTGCTTTCAGTTCCATAAACAGCTGGTTTACTTTTGTGTTTACGCAGGGCGTACTGTGGGTGGAAAAAAATAACAGCGCTGTCTCCTGCCTCACCACAGATAGCTGGATGTCGTAAGACATGACCGTACACATCAGCGGAGTTGTGTAAGTGATTCCCTGTGCCCCTGGAGCCTCTTGTGGAGACAAATGAGCTCTGTGCTACACCGTGTTCCTGTTGTTAGTCTGCGGAAGGCCTTGTCTTTCACGTATGTGACCAAACACTGAGTTTTTGTAATAGCATGTGATTCAAAAGGACCCATTAGGCCAGTCCTTTGCAGTGACTTGTAGAAATGTACCTGGGTATGCAGTTGCAGTGAAGTTGGAGGGGGTCTGGTCCACCTTCATGGCCAGACCAAAACTTCCCCTGTAGGAGGTGCTGTCTCTCACCACAAATGTTCCTGCTTCCTTGCCTTTTACCAGGGCTTCAGCTAGAAGGAAATAAAACATCACATCATAGAAAATGCTTAGACATCAAGCAGATTTAAAAATCAACAACACAGGACCCTATAAGATTAAATAGCTTGAGTAAAGCTATTATGTCTTCAATAAGTTAGGTTTTGAGTGCTCTTTAAAGATTCTCACCTTCTGCTCTGCTCATATGTGGACGGAACCAAAACTTTGAAGTGTCCATGACAAATTTCATTGAGGGCAGACTGCCATTAAACCGGGCCTGGAAACCTAAATAACCATAGAGACACTGAGGTCAAATAGTGATTAACATGTGGTAGCTGCCAGCAAATCAGACTTGTGTGACACCCGCAACTCACTGTGAGGAGAGAATGGCTTTGAGTGGGACACGGTGACCGTGTGTGTCAAGTCCACGTCGGGTTCAGGAGAGTGGTTGTGCAGCTGCGGTTCTGGTTCACCGTTGACTAACAGTACAGGAATATCGGTCAAAGATCCAGTGAGGGAGGCAGGACTGCTCTGTGCTCCTCGGCTGTGGAGCTCCTGCAGATGTCCCCGCTTTGTCAGCAGGGGCTTGTCTGGGCTGTGCCTGTTGTCAAACAGCCTCAGTGCGGACACATCGCTGAAGGAGCCCGACGTCCCGGAGAGCATGGACTCTGGAGAGTCAGCATCTTCACTGGCCAAGGACAGGTTGCTATACAGGAAGGAAGAATTGTTTACAGATGATTTGACTGGTATCACTGCCAAAAAACTTTTGTTTCCACCCGGAAATCACAAGCAAATATCCAGTTTTGCAGCATATTTACAAATCTCTGCATGTGCAAGATGCTTATTTTAAACCTGATTGATTCATTATTAATGGCAGGCCAATGCCGTATTAGTGAGTTTTACCTGCCGAGGATGTAGCTAGTGTCTGAGCATGTTGACATGGAGAGGAGCGAGGCGACGCTGTGTCTGTTGGGGTTTGACAAGAGGGACCCCTGGGAAAAGCCCGTGTCATGCTTTGGTGAGGCGTTCCGTCGAGGTGCACTTCCACATGGCAGCGGAGGCAGGAAGCACGTAGGGGAGCTGGAGAACACCTGCATGCCGTTGGTCCTGCCGCCGGTTTTGCTGTATGAAGGGATAGGTATACTGGGTGACACAGACTGGACCATGGTGAGCGAGGAGCTGGAAGAACATCCTCGTGGGACCAACACGCAGTGAGAGACCTCTTCATCTGAGCACGAGTCAGCTGAGGACAGAAAGGAAAGTGTTAAAAAAAAAACACTGAAAATATATATTGCAGGAAATGTCACGGAGGATATGAAAAACCCTGCACGGTCCTCTCGTTTGATTTCTTTGATGTCATCTTTCCACAGAGAGGGCGTGGCCTCAGCTGCTGAAACACACCTGATGAGGGTGTTTTGCAGGTACCTGTTTGCACAACTCGGGCCATTTACAAAGTAAATGCTTTGAATTCTGTGTTTTTGATGCTTCTGTCTCAACTTGCCCCTGTGCACTTGAAGATCTGTCTGCCTCACAGTGTTAAGGGGCAATGATGGAGTCTATGCCCTCAGGAAATCAGTTTAGCCCTTGGGCAGGCCAGCCACGTGGCTCCTGCAACCATAGTTACATCATCAGAAGTAATAGAAACAGATACATCTATAGGAACTGTGATGACTATTGTTTGCAGGGGGCATACTGTATTTCCCAACAGTATGAAAGCAGTACTCATCAGCTTTGCATGAATTTTGCATTTTACTGATGAAATCAACCCATACATTGCGTGATTTCTCATCACTGTTTTTCCTTCTAACTTGTTCGTTTCCACAGCAAGAGGCGGGAACTCAGTTTCACAATGTCAACCCGATAAGCAACAGGAAATCCATATATTTGCTTTGTGAGCGGAGCAGGTTTGAGGGAAGGCTCTGCTGTACCACCCCTCATGTGTGACTTGGTGGTGAGCTTCTCTGTGTCTGTAGCATGTGCAGGGTGTGGCATAAGTCTGGGCAGTAATCCCAGAACAGCTGAAGTGGAGCAATTACCCCATTATATAAAAAAAGGAAAGAAATCTATCTCAGAAAGGGCGGGTGAATTTCCATAGCCCCAGGCTATGTGTACTATTAGTTTTAGGAGTTACTGTGGTTTAACTCTGCTCTGTGCCCCACCTCTGTAGGTGTTGGCAATCCTTTGCTGCACTTTGTTGACCTCGTTACTGTGTCCAAGAAACGAGATAGAAAAGTTTGAATAGCCTAGAAACAAAAAATGGCCGCACTGCACCTGTGGGAGGGATGATGCACAAGGGACTTTTGTCCACCTGGAGCGGTTCAAATGTCGGATCCAGTTCCAGGATGAGCTGGTTGAGATTATCCAGGGAGATGTCCAGATCGGAGTCATCATGGTTACCACTGGGCTTGGTGAGACTGGGATGTTGATTGCCTGTCTCCTGTGCCGAGTCCAGGCGGATAGTCTGACCCACTCTCAGAACGTGATTGGGAATCATGTGGGACATGCCTTCAGCTGTAGGCATCATGTTAGGAGAGCTCACAGTCTTCTGAGGGATACAATGGAGGGAGATCAGTTACACTGTCTTCACCGGAATAACAGCCTCGCTTTTGTCCTCTTTGCAATAGGACCCATTATAAAGTTATGCACTACACATGAACACCCACACCAAGTCTTCAAATATTTGTTGATTAAAGTAACCGTTAGCCAACACTTGCACCGCAGCAGATTTAATGAGAAATGTTCTTCGCTAGCTTTGTCTTGGGCTGGTTCATGGCTGTACCTTGATACCAGTAAACTGAGATTCCCTGGATTTACGCGACAAACAACTGGAAAGTGTGTCGTGGTCAATAAAGAAAAAAACACTACACGTCCCAAAGTGTGGCTGTGTGTGTGTGTAAGGCTTCCTGGCCGTTTCTCAAGCAGTCGATGAGAAATGACGCAGGCTGAGTAAACGGCTTACTTAAACGCTGATATCAGCATGAATAGATCATGCCGTCTCTCCCTCTCTATGTTTCAGACAAGGCGTGGTGCTCAGTGACTCACCCAGGTGACTGACTGGTTACCATAACGACGCTGGTGTTTTTCATACAACAGCCAAAACCCACATGAAGAACGTAGTATTTTTGAAAGTAGCACAATAGCAAAAGACTGCTATTTTCTGTAGATTATCATTCTATGTATTCGAACGGGCTGCAAATCAGCTGCAAAGTTTCACAGTGCTGTGAAAGTGAAATAACAAGAGCTGTAATTGACTGCTTTTCTTCTTAAGTAATCAAAGCGCACACGTGGAGTATAATAATTTGTGTTGACATAGCTTTTTAAGTCTGTACTTCAACCTGCCGCACCAATAATAATAAACGGACACGGACAATACTAATAACGAACTGGGGTAAATCCCTTGAAAATGAAAAATTGTTCCTGCAAATCATATGAGGAATATGATTTATAAAATATCTTATTTAGGCAAAGAAAAATCATCTTACCTTATTGTCTTCTGCTCAGGATTCTTGTGCTGTAATGCTGCTTTACTCTCAGAGTGTTCGCCGTTTTACTTGACATTTCATGCTTTTATTAAACAAGTCCCAACCCTATTGCCATTGAGCCTATCAGCTGCAAGGGATCACTAATCCCTGTGGCTCCAACAGATGATGTCATCCTAGGAGTGTAAAATTTATGGCTGGAGGTGTGTTATTTTTTTTTCAACAATGAAATCAGATTTTAAAAAACACATCCCTCTTTAGATAGATACACAAAGCTTTGATTTAAACATGTACATGTAATGTTAGTCCACAACATTGTTTTATTTGTAAATGATGTGTTCACTTGCACTTCATTTTACCAGCCGACATATAACTGTGGCCACATCTTCCCTGAGATTTTATGATTTTTTTTTATCTCTGAGCTTAGCTCAAGAAAATGTGTTTTCACTGAATTAAACATAAAATTGTCTTAGTAAAGCTTGTCCACCTGCTCTGGGTGATTCTACTCTCCTGGAGCTTTGAGTCCAATGATTTCCTCAGATTAATGATGAGATCTGGTTCGTAAAATAGTGAAGAAACACTGAGCAAATATTCAACTATATTCATTTGCCACTTTGTTTATTCCGATCATTTCGCATTCCCAAGGTGCTCTTAATTTTGAGCCACTGTAAACCTGCTTTTTTTCTCTGCAACCTATTTCCACACTCATATTCAAGGTCTGGGAAAATGTTATGCTCTTTCTGTGTCCATGAAATGAACGCAGAGCATCAGTTGTATCACATACAGTAACTCCCTAGCAGGTTGTGCTTGTCAAAATTGTTTTGTTCTCCTGTTCACTTGACAAATTACTCTCTTGATTCCACAAAGAAAGCCATGAACATCACTGGCAGGCTTTTCAATTCAATCTTGAATTTACTTATATTTTCCAACAGTTTCAGAAAAAGTTACTTTTCTTTTGCTTGTTTGCTTGCAGCTCTGTCTGCTTTGATGTGCAGCGGTGTAGACAACTATTTATGTAGAGTCGCAAATTGGCATCATGATTCAGTTGTGCTGAGGGACTTCCTCTAAATTTAAGTGCAGCTGAACTTTTACAAACCTAACCTTAGTCAGAAGTTGTTACTTTCTGTTAAGATGTATTTAAAAATAATACCTTTCATTCACTCAGATTCAACATGAATCTAATATTCTTCTGATGACATTAGTGAGATGAATTATAAACAGGTCTTAACACACATTAAGATCTATTTTTCTGTTCTGTTGTTATTTTATTACTTACTTTTAGATTGATCTTTCTGGGTGATACTATGCTGATATAGATGGTAATGCAGAATATTGTGATTTCAACTCAGACCTGTTTAGATTGAGAGAAATGGGAAAATAACTCTCGGTAGAGCCACTGAGTTTGAGGAAAGACACTACCTTCATACTTTTCCTTTTATACCAAGTATATCTTTGCTTGGTTACTTTCTTCCTTACAAGTCAAAGCTCAACGACACCGCATTTGAAGCAGCTCTTCATTTAGGAAGGTGTGAGGGAAAGATGGAGCTTTTAATTATGTTACTGCTGCATTTTAATACTGTTACGTGTTTCAGTTAATTTTATCATATTTAATTACAATCTTGCAAATATGTAGCATACCATACGGGACAGAGTGAAATAAAATCTATAAAAAATAAAATCTCAAAGAAAACAGGTAACAACTGTGGTTCGTTCAGCGAGTTTATTGTTCAAATGTTTTGCTTTTTTTAAACTAGAAACTGAATTCTTTGAAATACTGTACACTGTAGCCAAACAAAAGCAAAGCCTTGTGTGATCCTAACTGACGAGACGGAACACAAACAGACAAAAGCAGCAAAGATCCACATAGTTGTCATTCTTATGATAATGTCTGCTATGTACATGTTGATTTGAGACTTGTATCCAAAAGTACACCTGTCCACTGTGTGAAACAGCTTTAAGGAGAGAATGTGGTGGTAGTCTCAGTGTCGTTGGCCAATGAGCTTCTCCTCCTGCCGCAGGTATACCTGAAGAACCTTTCCTGGCTCATGCATCCAAAGTCCTTCAGTAGCTTCAGGAGGTCGTGACGAAACTTCACGCCAATGAAGGCATAAACAAAGGGGTTTAGGCAGCACCTCAGGAAGGCCACACACTGCGTGACGTCTGTGGCATAGAGAAGATGGTTCTCATAGTTACAGTCCTTGGTTCCCCCTCTTGCTGTAACCACCGTATTCCAGAACAGGACCATGTTATAAGGGACCTGACAGACCAGGAAGACGGCTACCACCGCGAGAATCACCTTTATGGCCTTATTCCGCTCAAAGTTACGAGCCTGGCTAAGGGTCCGGACAATGCTGCTGTAACAGAAGCTCATGACCAGGAGTGGCAGCGCAAAAGCCAAAACAATCTGGCTTGCCTGGATGCTGACGCGGAGCTGGTCAGAGCTGCTAGAGTAAGGGGTGCAGGTGTTGTTATTGATGTTGGTGAACGTCATATCTGGTATGGAGAAGATCAGTGCCGTCACCCAAATAACCGCTGATGACACCTTGCTGAGGAACACGGCTTGGGAGCGGTGGCGGTGGGCGGAGATGGCTTTGGAGATGGCGAAGTAGCGGTCCACGCTGATGAAACAGAGGAGCAGCATGCTGCTGTAGAAGCTGACCTTGTAAATGGTGTGCATGGACTTGCACACCGCCAGGCCCAGCACCCATTCAGCCATGGAGTTGGCTGCCCAGAAGGGCAGCGACAGAGCAAAGAGCAGGTCTGCAAAGGACAGGTTGAGCAGGTACACGTCGGTCATGGTCTTGAGACGCTTGAAGTAGAAGAAGGTGAGGATGACCAGCAGGTTGCCCGCCAGCCCCAGGGTGCAGATGATGGAGTAGAAGGTGGACATGAACCAGAGGCGGAACTGACGGTTGGATTCCTTCCCACACAGCGAAGTAAAGTCGTCATAATCCGGACTGGAGTCGTTATATTCCGAGTAGTTGACAGTAGTTGAATTGTCTCCATACTGAGACAAGCATGACTGTAATCAAAGACACATGAAATGATCAGATAAAAGGAGGGGAGGAGTAGCACAAACTACAATCACATGTAAACCAGGAAAACAAAGCTGCCTGCTTATAGCATCACTGCCCTCTGCGAGTTTTTAACTTTGATACACCTATACAGGTCACTTCCTTAGAGGAAATGGTGCTTGTGAGCGGAAACCCTGTGTTGTCTCATTATCTTTCATATTTACAGCCGTGATAGATGGTCCTGCACTTGTATGATTCTCTTACCTTAAAAGCCATGACCCATATCAGGACAGCTGTCAGAAGGTTGCGGAGACCTGAAAAAATGGAGTCGACTTTTTTAAAGACAAAGCACTATGATAAATGACATTATTAGTTATTTTCTTGAAAAAGCTCCTCCAGCCTGAGCTTCTTTTCACAGAATAAGTGGTGCTCCTTATCACTAGTTAAGTGACCTTTATGTGGAGTTCCCCTTGTAATTGCAGGTCTGTGGTCTACTGGTTATGATTACTGTTTTGAATGCGTTTTCAGATTACTAGTGACACTGCGGTGCTAATTGTGAGAAGTAATGGGCTTCCAATGAATACGTGGTTTCCTCCGAATAGTAGACATTAGTTCAGAAGTCATTTTTCCAGTATTATGTTAAATATGATTTAATACATTTAAGTACAAACTGCTCCATCGTTCAAATAAGGTCATATTGATAAAAAACCCTAATTGTCTGTTCTTACAGGGAAAATTGTCATATGATAATTTCAAATTAAACAAAACAGAAATACGTTTAATATTGCCTTTGTGAATAATTGTTCTTCTCAGTTCTAGTACTAATCAAGTCTTACTGTGTAGCGGTGACGGTGGTTGGCAGATTTGGCTACTCCAGCAATTATGTAGTAACACACAGTTGTAAATCCCATACACATACACGTGGCAAACCTCACAAGACATGTCTATGATTCATCGCCGTCACATTCTGAGAATGTCAATGCATGTTCTATGATTAACTTATTACTTGATCTTATCTCATTAAATGCAACTTTTGATGGCTTTTGTTCAAGCATTTACCACAATGTATAATTCTTACCGTTACTCTGATGGTACTCACTACTGACAGAAATCATGTTGATTGAGAGTGGTGCACTGCAGGTTACACCAACAAACAGATGAGTTGATTGTCTGCGTTTGATGCTGGCTTCCCCTTTTTGAAATAGAAAATGAAAAAAAACTACCACACAGATTTTTTTTTCTTCTCTTCTGCCCATCAAAAAAAACACAGGCTCCACCTCAACTATAATTATTTTAAGTTATTGGTGCTGTTATGTTAATTAAAATATGTAGGCCTAGGCAGTTTTAGACTGAATAACTACCAAGGCACTTTGTTGTTAGAGAATAACATATAGACTGGCCACTGTGACTCAAAAGATATAACTATATCTCTCTAGTCTGTTCATTATCTGTGTTTTTTGAAGGGATCTCAACATTACATATTTGTCCACCATACCACATTTTGTAACATTTTGTTTTATTTTTTGAGTGTCATTTGTGAAGTTATGTACGTGAGTTGTTTCAGGAAAACCAGTGACACTGTGATTGTTCACAGCCACAGGCTCCCCTCTCTAGATAAAAGATCTGACACTGTTCTGCAACACCACATTTATTGCCATATGTTCAGTATTGCAGGTGATCCAGTGACACAACAAGATGCATTAAATCTTTCATATATATATATATATATATATATATAATATATTTTTATAAATATACTATAATTTATATATTATATTAAAATAAATATATTTATATATATATATATATACATATTATTAATAATAATAACAGCATTTGTTTTTGTATTACTAAATAATCTCACATAGTACATGATGGAGTAATTGACAGCTGCACAACTCTCTTGCCCTCTCACTCACAAGATATGCACATGCTTCTGCACACCTGTATCTCTGCGGTTGTGGTTCCAGCTTTCACTCAAGGCAGTGCCAACCGCACAGCAGCAAACGTGCCGAGGCTGCAATGTAGAGGCCGTATTGTTCACGTTTTACAATCAAAAGTGATAATTTCTCCAGGCCTTACAAGAAGTCGCATATGCGCATTACATAAATCTTCTGTCAGGTGGAAGTCATTCCTTTTGGGCAGTGGTGCTGAACTGTGCACAGCTGAACCCTCAGAAGTAGTTCTTCAAAAACAGGAAATCTAAACCATTACCTCTCATCTTACCCACTTCCCTTACCTGTACTGTGCACGACTAACATGCTGCCTGCAGCCCACTGTATGCAACAGTCAGTGTTTGATACTGCAAACCAGTGTAGAACATCCTAAGAATACACCGTCAAAGCACATCATATATATTAAATTATGCATATTTAAACAATACAAATGTCCATATATAGTGTTAAACATTTTCCAAAATCATCTTACAATTTTTCCTCGATTGCTAAGACACATTTCTTGGAATAATGCTCCATTTCCCAAAACTCTAAACACAATTGCATAACTGCACACTCATTTTCACAAACTTCCAACTTCCATGTCAAAACCAAACTCTCCACTCAAAACCCTGTACTCTTACATCAAAACCAAACTTCGCCTTCAGACAACACACAACAGCATCAAATTCCCCCACACTACAAACTGTCATTAAACACTGGTGAGATCAATTCAAAACACTCCCATACAAATCTGTTACTGCAATGAATGACGCCTATGATTTTAGCCCTGAACAACAACTCTTTACTCTAAATGATGAAAACAATATGAAGACACAACTTATGTATAGATTTTGAACTTTTTTATTCCATTCAGTATTGGACTGTAGAATTACAGTATAATAATTTCCTGGGCAACAACAAAAAATAACCTAATAGTTTCATGACCTAACATAAGGAAAATAACAGTTTGTACATAAAAGGGAACATTTAGTTTGTCTCCTCTGTAAGCAAATGATGTTGTTGGCTATGATCATATTCACAATTTTCCTCTTACGCTTCTGAAAATTAATGCCTCCTGCCTCCACCAGGTGGTCGTCTCTCAGTTCTGCATAAATAGAAGTATGTATGCATTTCAGACAGAATACAGCACAACAACCCTTACCAGTACAGGACTCAAAGTTACAGCAGAGAGCAGTATGTAAATGATGCTCTTATTCTCTCTGAAGGTTCGTATTGCAGTAAAGCTGCTAAGATTTGGCTGCACTCTTTGCCCAGCCTCCCCCATCCACATCCCATTGACAGGACATAGTCAACAAGAATATCATGAATTTCATCTGAAACAATGTCTCCTCCTCCTCTGCTTCCTTCATGTGGATCCATTGTTCCAAAACTAGTAAAATGCCGGATAGCCCTTTTATCTATCTGTCCTGAGTTTCTGATTGGTGTTCGAACTTGTGTTTCCACCTGAGAAATTGTGTGCGTATTTGTTCAAGTTGTGATGACTTGAGTTAATGATATTGAATGCAGTGCTTTTCTGAATGAGAACATGGTGTAACCAATGTGAAATGAAGGAATTTGTGTTTAGAGTTTTGGGAAATGTGTCTGTCTTTTGGTAGCTGGCGTTATGGTTTGGGATGTTTAGTTAATAGGTCTAGGAATAGTGTGTAAGCAATCAAGAAAAACTGTAAGAGTTGTTGTTCAGGGTAGAAAAGTTTATTGGTATAAATATGCAAAAGGAAAATTCATTTTAAGACTGCATGTTCATGACTGCTCCTCAAGCTGTTTTTTTACGACAACATGAAAATCCATGTTTAACCAAACCTCGTTACACCGCATACACAATTACGGTACAAGTCTTCTGATGAAAACCGCAATACTGACAATAACACGGAAGAGAATGTTCTAAGCATACTGCTTTTGATTTGATTGACAGCTAGCAAACTTGAGAACACTGGTAAATTGAGCATTGTACAGCACTGATGATCAAGTAATATATACTTGTAGATGGACTGAGCTGCACCCAGGACAACCAATACACAAGTATAATAATAAAAAAAATGCTGATAATAAATTAAAAAAAGGGAACTACTACTGACTACAAACTCCTGAGACAATACTGTCACTGTAATACTGATAGTAAACAAATATTCTCCTGCCAAGGAGATGGTCACTCAGCTCTACTCTTAACCACGAGTGAACTTTTTTTTTTAAATTTTAATTTCCACATGCAAAAATAACAATAAAAGCAACAATGTCGCTACAATACAAAAGACAAAGTTTAAATATAACACTGAACAATGTTTTGTTTCATGTGACAGCTTTTTTTTTTCATACAGCCGGCCTTAATTTTGCGACAATCTCGGACATGCCAGACATAGTGCGAGAGATATGTATCGATATGTGCTGAAGAGGGCTGGTCTGGGTTCTTTCGCATGGCAATGAGGCCTGTGACTGTACAGTGTTTCCACATTGACCTTTGCGGCGCACACGGCGACCATTTTTTATTTTTAACAGGGCCACTGCTTTGTTGGCTTCAAGTGCTTTACATGTTTCATTTCTTTCCATTCGGCGCATGTCTGTGAGCTTTGGGTGTTTTTAAAACTAAGCTAAAAACATCATCTTTCCCTTAAACACGGAGCCCATCTGAACACTGATAAACTGAGATGATACTGTGCAATATGTATTATCAGAGGATCGTAGGCCGCGGTCACCTCGCCCTCAGTGGGCTGGTCTCGCCCTGCTGAGCCCCTCTGACAGCTCACTGGTTGGGGCGTCTTCTGTCTGAGCGGAGGTGGTTTCTGAGCCCGTGTTACTGTCACTTGTTCCTTCCTCCATGGCTCCTTCTGGGACGCTCTCCTTGTCTTCTGACGCTCCTTCCTCACTGCCGGGTTGAGCCTCGAGCTCCTCCGAGGCCTTCGGCTTCGCTGTGATGAAGAGACAAAATTGCATGGTGTTAAAATCGAGACACGCCACATAGTGCCGAAATCCACGACCAAAGGCAACTTTGGCTCACCTGGTGCATCTGTGAAGTTGGACTCTGTGTCCTCGCCCTCCTTGTTGCTACTTTCACTGGTAGCGCTTTGCTGGGACTTGCCGCCATGTGTCGCACAAATGTGCTTTTCTTCCTCGGCTAAGACGCAGGTGGGGGCCACCCTCGCACCGCGGTCTCCTGCATCCTTCTCACGGTCCGCCATGCGCTTGCGGGTTGCGTCTTCCGCCGCGGTGATCTCTGCGGAAATCTTCTCCATGTCCACTTCCACCTTCATACAGCACAGCTAAAAAGTACAGTGACGGGGGATTCAATGTTGACAGAACAGAGGAAAACAATTACTGCACCCTTGAGTTGCATGTGCTCATTAGAATCTTTTTTTTTTTTGTTTTGGCTGAACATGTGCGGGTTGGACACAAATAACAACTGACCAAGTTTAATTAAATAATGCAACTGAACGGTTCAACAGTGTTTCAGTACATGTTCGGTCTTAATGTTCCTCCTCAGTCAGAGACTAGAGGGAGCTGTGTAAAGGATGAATGGCGCCACCTGTTGTGAACAGTGGAAACTGCATTCGACTGCACAGCGCCGCCTCTCATTCCAAAACAACAGTTATTATGGGGGCCACAAATTGCAAATGATGACAGCGTTATGATTGCCAGAACATGTGGCCAGAGTTAGCTGCAGCTGGTAGCTGTAAGACAGATGTAGACGGGCACACAACCAGGGCTGCACACTGTACAGTTGCACATGCAAAACGAAGCTTGCGTGCGAGTAAGTGATGACCGAGAAGTCGTACCCTTTTCAGCTCGTTTGTGAAGGACTCTGTGGCTTCGATGAATTTCCTCTTTTTGTCTTGGTGGCGATCTTCAATCTGAAGCAACTCGGCCTCCAGCTTTCTCTATGACACAGAGACATAAAGGCACCATTGTTTTTACATTATTAACCTGTAAAAACAAAGCCGCCAGTCTCACATGCCACCACTTGGGTGTAGATTAAAAAGTGCTGCTGGCGGGATCATACCTGGTGTACCATCAAAGACTGGACCTGGCGTTTGAGGACCTGCATGCGAGCCGTGGTGACAACTGACCGCACATCTGGCACAACGCTCTCGCTGAGAATCTCGCTGATCAGGCGGTGGTTGCGTTGGAAACGAGCTGCAGCTGAGTGCTTTATGGAAAACCCGTCATCGTAATCTGAGGATGTGAAAAACATTTTGGGTTTTTTACGATTGTCTTAGGAAATAGATTTTTATACGCCCACCAAAGGGCAAAGAGTAGGCATGTGTTATACAGTTACAGCGCAAAGGACACAAAACAAAATGAGGCAAATAACTACTGTATCAAGAAACTGTAAACATCCATCCATCCATCGTCTACCATATTAACCATTTAAGGGTCGCTGGAGCCAATCCCAGCTAACATTGGGAGAGAGGAGGGGGTACACCCTGGACAGGTCGCCAGCCTATCGCAGGGCCACATACAGAGACGGACAACCATTCACTCTCACATTCACACCTACGGTCAATTTAGAGTCTTCAATTTACCCAACTGTGGGAGGAAGCCAGTGAACCCGGAGAGAACCCACGCATACAAGGGGAGAACAAGCAAACTCCACACAGAAAGGCCCCGGTTGGTTTGAACCGGGATTCGAACCCAGAACCTTCTTGCTGTGAGGCGAAAGTGCTAACCACTACAACACCGTGCAGCCCCACTGCAAACATAAGGAAGATATTGCTCAATATTTAAAGAGCAAGAGTTAAGTGCAGGCCATTATGTCAAAATACATCCTCAAGTAAAGCAAAACTGTTATTGTTAGGTGAATGGGACAAGTGGTTAATTACACACCACTGCATGTGGACAGAGGTTTCAAGATAAAGTCAGCAATTTTCATCGGTCAGCAAAATGTTCGCTTTGTCTTAAATGTGCACACATCATCTGCCCTTTAACTACAGCATGATGATGAAGGACAGTAAAATCCAAATAGAGTTAATCTGCAGTACCGTATCCCCAATAATCATCCACACTCTGCTGTGATGGAGACCAGATCAATTCAAAATAGGGTTGTTGTTTTTTTTCAACTTTAATATCAATGGACCAGATAAATTCAGAATAAAATACATAACAATAGTACATTTAGACCCATCTATTGAATTTGTAAGACATTTACTTTGGTGCATTTATATACAGTAAGTCAATTGTCTCTGCGATTCTGCGTTATTATGACGTAACCAGGGGAACACAAACAAAGCTGCCCTCTAAACATTTTTCTGCAAAATCCCAAGACCCATTCTAGGACAGGATGGGATGCAACATATCTCTTGTTTTTCAATCAAAGTTCTGTCATTGGCAGCAACAGAAAAATTAATTCACGTATACCAAAGTGTGGAAATCCACGGGGCATATTTCTGCATGTGACTTGGGTGATCTACAGGATCATGTCAAAAGTTTAGAAAGTCAATTATGAATTTTTATCTGACTGCATAGCAACAGTTAATCACATTTATAGAAGGGATTGATAAGAACCCAAATCTAATCCTTCTATAGATTGACTTCATTAAAGGATTCAAAAGATAACTATCGAAATTCAAACATTACCAAACACAACAAATAAACTCATCAAAAACAGATTTCAACTGTTTACTACCAATTAAACAATATCTTTTTTTTTTTTACAATGACATAATTCATTTCTCGATCTCCATTTTGATTTATCGGTCGGTTTACCATTTGCCAACACTTCAACACGATCGCACTGGTACAGAGCATGTATCGCTCCTTTTTTGGCTTTGTTGTGCCAAAAACTTTGCTAAACCTGCCACCTGCTCTCGGTGGGTTTCACCCAAGCCTGCTGCTGCGGTGCACCCATGAAACTTTCCAGAGAGCATTAGAGAATCTTATCTGCCATGCTAAACGTTTCATATGCGCTCTTACACCAAAACAGGAAACAGTCAAGGGAGGTAATGCATTCTGAAGGAAGGGAGTGAGAATGACGCTTCTCGCATGTTCAAAGTGGGATTCGGTCTCACCCGATGTTTTGGGACATTGGTCCACAACACATCCCCTGCGCATGATTAATGTTGTTTGTTACAATGCGTTACACGTTTTGAGTAAAACCAAAGCCCCTCCTGACTGCGCATCATGTCCTGATTAGATTACACCCCAAAACAAACTTTCAACAAATCTGGTTAATTTAGTTTAGCTGGTTAGTTCTTCTGCTGAAGATAACCACCAAAAAGACAAATGACCTTTTAAAAGATAAATGCTTACTTATGAGTATTGGATGCAGTTAAACGTGGGACAGGAGAAACGGGTGCAAGGCAGCGGCTTACAGAAGTATTCCTCTAAGGCTGAATTTCTTAATAAAGTACAATCTCAGAATGTGTAGCCACCTGGAGAGCTAAATCTTATTTAATCATTGACGTACGTGCAGTCTGTTGGGGAACATAACCCGACGGGGGTACCGGCTCTGACATTTTTTATGGTCGTGGGTGTTTCTAAATAGCAATCGGTTTTATCTGAAGTTTTCCTGTACTCCATTATCTTCCACTGTAACCCAGCCAAGCCCCAGACAGGCGTCATTTCCTCGAGGTGGGTGTAGCTCAAAAGTCTTCTCCTTGCTTGTGTGTCTAACCGGGCGTGTGTGTGCGCACAGCAGTCTTTGAAACAACAAGGAAAGAATGTAAATGTTGCAATTATAGCCAAAATCAATGCAAAGAATACCTACAAACTGTAAACAGTTGTGGGGAAAACAAATTTAATTCCATTTCCCAGCTTTAACAGCAGAAATGGCATTTCAAAAGGT
Source organism: Scophthalmus maximus (assembly GCF_022379125.1). NCBI lineage: Eukaryota > Metazoa > Chordata > Actinopteri > Pleuronectiformes > Scophthalmidae > Scophthalmus > Scophthalmus maximus. Next base: position 20,599,782 of record NC_061522.1, read on the forward strand.
AGCATGACAAAAAATGTGGATGCCTGTAGCAGTGCAGGAGGAGGGGGAAAACATGAGTCTCTTGGTGTGCGGCCTGGCAACCCTGTGTGATCGTTTTACAGTGATTACAGCTCTGTGCCAGTGTTGTAAAACTTGGGAGACAAAGCATTTCAGCGGAGTGGCCTTACCGTCTGGATCGTCTGCTGGTTGAATACTCATGTAAGGCTCGCCCTTGTCCAGTCTGGACTGCCTCTGGCGGCTCTCCTCTTCCAGGGCTGCCTCGGCGCGGCTTTTTGCATTGACGTATGCCAGGTATGCTGGCGAGTTGTGATAGGCCTTCATGGTTTCATTGTACTCAATCTATCGTGGAAAAGACAACAGGAATGACAAGAAAACGGAGCAGGGCACACTCATCATGTGGGCACACTGATTTCTAACAACGACGACAGGGTAAGGGAAAGAGAAGAGGAAGGAATGATGACTGGAGGAACCCACAGCTGTTGGAGACACATCTACTGCTCACCCACCAGAGAAACCCCACAAACACCCCCGAGTAAAACAACCAACCTTCTCTGCTTCGTAGTCATTCAAATAATCCTGTTTCTCCTCATCAGTGAGGTCCCTCCACATGCCACCGATTATCTTCCCAATTTCCCATAGCTTCAGATCGGGATTGGAGGCTTTTACTTGATCCCAAACCTGGTGATGAGAACCAGACATGGGCGTTGGGTTGGGTTGGGTTGGAGGGGCTTATAAGTGGTTGTCTCTTTGCAGAGAGGTCACAAACCAGAGGAGGCCGTGTGCTTTAAGCTCCATCTCCGAGTGGATAAATCCCACTGTGTGATGTGGACTGCCCTTGGCTAAGTCCTAGCCTAAGTAGGCTCGACACCTACCTCCAGACAGAACCATTATCGTCTAAAACTAAATGTACGTCTTACTCACTCTTAAATGTGAATTTATCTTAAAAGCAAAGCATCCCTGTCTTCCAGCAGAGCACATGTTTATGCAAAAGACAGCAGTTACACACTGTGTACTTACCTTACGACTGTATCTCATGTATGGCATCAGAGGCTTATCGGGTGGCTTTGGCGGCTTTGGGATATTTATTCCCGAAGAATTCTGGCAAAGAAAGAAAAGGAGTCACCTTAAGGCACGGTTGCTGTTGAGAGACCTTTTCAACACACTTGGCCGAGTACATCTTGTGTACATGCTGGTGCATACTTATGCGGTTTGTATATAACTATCACAAAAAAAAATTAGACTTGAAGCAGATAAATTTAAAAGCAAGATGATTCAGAGTCATTTCCATATTCAATTATCTTGATTTAATGAATGTCAGTTTGAGGCCATATACAAGTCAGAGCCCCACAGACTACCACGGAGCAGCGCTGGCATTAAACGAAACAAAGGAAAATACAAAAATCTCACTAAGCTGAGATTTGCCCACCGAGAGACATAATGCCATTCTCAGAGTCGGCCCACCGCAGCTCGCATGCAGTGACTAAATTACTGCTCAGCAGCCTGAGCCGTGCTGAGCAGCGAGTCTGTAACGCCATGGCAACACCGATGGCATGGGTTACTCAACATGGCCGTCAGAAATGCAGACTTTGAAAGGCAGGTGGTATTTGAATACACACAGATGGACTCTTTGCCAGTCTGCACCACGATGGAGACTCGGCAGAGGGAGTTTGGAATGGCAAGCATTTCATACGCAGTAATGGGATGAGTTCGGCCTCTCACAACGACTATCCTGCAGTATCTGCTCTTTGAATAGTGGAAATACTAAAATACATTTGTTTGCCCTGAACAAAGCAAACTTCACAGGTCTTGTGAGAAGCTCCGGTGCTATTGATGCTCGCAGTGACTCTTGCAATCGTCTCCCTCTGACTAAGCAAGCAGACTGTTCAGAGTCGTGTGAAACCTAACTGGAAATTTGGTACACATTTTGATTTCTCCACTTGGGGTTTGCCTGACATTTTTTTAATCAACTTGTTTTCTCTCTGTTAATATTCATACCGTTGCCCGACTGTTGCTGCTTTGGCTCCCTCCCAGTCTGTAGTTGTTGTAGGCCAGATGGCTGTATGGGTTGTAACCCACAAACCCGGGAGTGTTCGGCGTTTGCTGATGGAAACAAATGAGACAGAAACAGGAATGAAAAATGACATAAAAAGAAGGGGGGGGGGGGGGGGGGGGGGGGGCAAGACAAAAACAAATTAAAGAAACCAATGAAAGAAGCTGAGAAAATGCTACACAAAGAAAAGAAAACTTGCACTCGTGCTGGGGCTGCAAGAAGATCATCTTTTCAGAAGCTGTGTTGTGTCAGCACATTAGTCTGTGTTACTAATTGTTGTGTTTTGTTTTTTTTAAAGTTGGTCTCTTTAAAAAGTATACTTTGACAGAGCATAAACTGTAGAAAAGTGAAGTCTCCAAATATCTGCATTGGCTTCGTGTGGGATACCCAGGTAACATTCAGCGTTGCACTTGGACAGTGATACTTACAGTAGTAGGGGCAGGGGGAGGGGGAGGGGCATAGGATGGTCTCTCTGTTGTGAAAGAGAAGGTCCAAATAAAACACAATCAGCACAAGCTCAGAGAAGCAGCATTACTAATCCCAGTCCACAACTCAAGTCGACGCAAATATCCTTCTACATGGAATAAAACCATGACAAATAAACTCAGACTCTACCTCTATTACATTGCTGGTTGTAATTACTCCAATGAATTTACAACATACTGGTCATATCCCTTCACGTGGATTTATGGAAACAGTGGGTGCACTTTAATACCATCACAGACAAAGAGAGGAACGCCACAAATGTTCCCAACACAGCCCCCAGTGCCTTACTTGACATGTTTGAGGAGAGGAGTGGGTGTCAGTCTATCCCGGTCATTGGCTCTGTAACGAACACATTTCATAATATATGACTGTATGACAGTTCACAACGCGGTGATGAGATGAACTGCGTCGACGGGGTAACGGTTCACACATGACACAAACTAAAGCGATGCCGATTATGATTGTCACGACATCGGGGGGGGGGGCCCTCGCTAACGCCGCCTAGCATCGGCGTTACCTTTAAGTTAGCTTAACGCTGGTGGCTATAACGTCCAAACCAGCTCTTACTCGTGCGAGCAATGGCATCCGCAACGACGTCTGTTTGTTTGTTTGAAGTTGCATTGCGCCTAAAATGAGTTAATGGATATTCGGATATATTAATCGGTGAAAGAGTCGGGACTGACTGTTTGGCTAACGTTATGCGCTAACGCTAGCAAGCTAACGTTGGCTAGCGAGCTAATGTCAGCTCATATTCATGGTAGCTAATAGCCAATCATGTAGCTCCAGTCATTTGTCGTGACTTGTTAGCTGACGCTAGGTTAGCTAGTCTGCAAAAAACAAAAACAAAAACTGCAGTTAACGTGAACGAGGGGACTTGGACTGTAGCTCACTTATAAAGTTATGACTGCAGACGTTGGATATATGTTGTCGGCTCCGCTCATCGGCTCAAGTTACTGTAGTTGGACTATACAAGCAGCGGGCTGACGGCTAGCTAACTGGTTAGCCACGCAGCGTAGCCACCTCAATGAAAAGAGCGTGACATGTGTGCGATATTAGCATGCGACGCCAAGTCAAACCAACACGTCTAAAGGCAAACGAATTGACATGGGTTCGGACGGTGATAAGCAAGCACGTACACTGAGGTGATGGCCATCAAAAGAAACTCACCCTAAAACCTTTAGTCTCCACCACAAGTGTGCACGTTGTGGCTTTGACAGGGAGGGCTACCCACCTAGCTCAGAGAAACGATCCCCACACTAAACGAATGAAATGGGGTCCACTCGGAAGATTCCTGCAGAATCTTCCAGAATTACATCTCTCTCTCCCCCCTCCCCCTCCCCCTCCAACCTCTCCTCATTTCAGATGTGCCTCGCCTCGCCTGGGCTCTGATGCTCATCGCCCTCAGCTGTCAGTGCTGCAGCTTTTCATTTATGGATATGACAGTAGAAGACACCGTCCTCCTCAAGGGAAGCCATTGAGAGGGGGGGGAGAAGGTGGCATAACAACAGTGTCATACATATCACCTCGGCAGCTTCATCCTAAGGCTGCAAGATGCACCACCATAATACCTGTCAACAACACAATGGAGCCCACTGCTTACTCCCGAGTTGTGCGGGTGGAAGAGAGCCGGCCCGCATTGTTACCCCGGCTGCAAAATACTTTACTTCACGTCAAAATGTGTCATGTCAGTGCAGATGCTCCTCACTTTACACCCCATTCTTCTCGACAAGGTAATAAGTTCAGAGTAGAGGGGGGGGGGGGGGGGGGTTGGCATGATTTATTCTGTCACCGTGCCGCAACTTGCATTATGGACACCTCACGGGATACCAAGCTTTTGAGAACAATCAAGGTTGCCCTGTTCACCGGTCCCTTGTTGTTAGAACTGAAATACTTTGCATTCTTGTTCGCATTGTTTGAGAGCTGCCAGGGTCAATAGTTGTAATAGTGTGCTCCCCAACGATAACAATTCAAAGCCTGTAGGATTTAGTCTGCATCTCTGTCCATTCAACCTGAATACTACTTGTTATGGATTTGTTAATTGGTTGTGTTCATTGTGTCCCTGTTCCTTTCTGTTTACATTGCACACGTGAGAGCTTTTTTCTTTTCTTTCCTTTTTTTTTTTTTTTTTTAAAATTCATGCTTGACCCGCATTCTGTGTAATATGCATGCAGCTGTTGTGCTTCAGCTTCTTTTCCTTCCCCAGGCGATGGCCAGGAAGCCGCGTGGACGGGACGCGGAGCAGATCCCTCACAAAGTATGGGCAGCGGTACTTCACGCCGGACACCTGTGATGGGAGTACATCTGGAGGTAGGATGGAGGTCACATGCCTCCTGTCAGCTACTGTGCAGGCTTAGCGCGGACACTCACATGGGGCCTCCCTGCCACAGCTGGGGGATTGTGGATGCCCAGGGGCGGAACAGGGCCTGTGACATTTTGAATCAATCAGAGGACAACCCGTAAAGCTGCTCTTGTAATGCAGATTCAGACCCCGTTCTTAAGCCACACAGAGCTCTCCAAAATAGGCTCAGGCAGTGGAACTAAGCGGACGTGAAAGTTTACTCTGGTAGAGGACAGCGGAGGTATTTTTAGAAGCTCTTGTAGCCAGATTATTATGATGTATCATTCCAGAGGTGTTCCTTGGACAAATGCCTCGAGTAATATCATTGACCTGTCCGACCATAGGCTCAGGGAAACAAACGGTACAGGATAACATAAAATACACAGCAAGATTTACGTTTAAAACTGTGCAAACGACACAACCCGACGGGTTTTGGTTTCATGAATTCACAATAATCCACGGTAAATGTTTTGTAAATGTTTCTGTCCCTGGCTTCGAAGCAACAGGTGGACTGATAAGCTCTGAAGCATTCTCAAACATTTAGATCACCTTGAATTTATCCTTGAACACAAATGATGCAGCAGTAAATTTTTATTCAAAGGTTTGTTTCTGTTTTGATTTTGATTCACAAACCATTGCTTCTTCTAACAGCCGTCCCACTACCGTCACTACAGCTACCACTAATAGAGCCTGACTGATACTGCAGATAGCAATATCGGAGAGTTTAAAACTCTGAAATTATTTTTCTCAAACATAAACAAATAGCAAACATTGTGAACATTTTTGGAAAGCATCTTTCATTTTGGATATTGAAGATATTTTGTGGCCAAGATATTTCATGTAAAATTTTATTTTTGAAAATTAAATCAAAAGTTTGAAAACCAGAGGTGGGGAACCTTTTCCTATCAACAAGGGCCGTTTCAATTTTTGTTACATCTTCGGAAGGCTATACTAAATAACTGAACATGTATGTTACTCACAGCAGGTTTCAGCCGAAACAACTTGCTACAAAGACAGTAACTCCTTCCTCGTGTCTAAATCGTACCTTGTAGTTTTCATGACATCTGTATACTTCTCAAATTATGTTAGATATGATATTGATATTAACTGCAGGATGGGGCATCACGGAAGAAGTCATAACGAGGGGGGTGAGGGGTAAAGTAGTCTATAATGTGTAATGGATAAAGAACGGTATGCCCCATGCCCCCTGTTTGGAGTACCTCCCCACACACACCCACACACAAATACTTCCAATGTCAGCATTTTGTTAGCTCGTTTGGCAAAGGATTGGAATGTAACAGATGTTTCTATGTAAAAGTCCCACTGTCCAGCCTTAACATTTAGAAATATAATAAACTATACTGAACTATAGTAGTCATTAATAGAAGTAGTGTTTGATGTGGGCAAGCATGTGTTATGGAAATCGATTTTGAAAATGTCAAATTTAGTATGCAGTGACTAAATGTTTTTTCATTTTTCATTTATTTCTGTGTTGTTGTACGTGATACAAGCTACAAGAAAAACTTTTTTCTGAACATCCCTAATGTCAACACACTGAACTTGAGACAAAACCGTCTTTTTAAAAAACTTCTCGTAACGTATTAGCAACACACTGACATTAAGACATAAAAAACAACATATTTTTGGCATTTCCACACACAAGCTTCTTGTAACATATTAGCCAACACACAGAATATGCCGGTATTGATATATCTGTAATAAGCATAAAAGCTATAACTATTGCTATGAATAATAACATCAACAACATCATGGTTTCGAAAGTATTTTAATTGATGTATTACAATGTATACATGTTCATCAGGTAAACATTTACAATGTAAATGATTATTTCATCTGTTGAAATGCTATATTTCAGTTCTTTGATCACTTCAGTGTTTGAATATACTGTAACAGTCCTGTTCTGGACAAGATACACTAGACCTTAGCTGTTCCCAACCCCAGTCCATTTGGATGCATGCAAAACATAATTCGATATCTTCTACACATGAACAGATAATATCAAAGGCAAAGTGGAACAGTCTATTCTCAAGAAATGCACTTACACGTCAGTACAGCAAAGTTAGAGATCAAGCAATAGCTAGAGCTTAAATACACATTTTATGTAGTAAGACGGCCTTTTCAAAATCAAAGCCATCTCTCTCAAAGATGAAGACTATTTAACAGAAAGATGTGTCGGAGTGTGCTTAGTAACGCCTCATTAGTTGATGAATGATAAGATAGGATGGTGTTGGAACTTTTTTTGTGTGCATGCAGTTCACTGAGTGAATATTGAACTCTCCAGAGACTTTGCAGTCTTTGGAATTATTTGGTTTTTGATATTTTCAAGCTGCAGCAATGATTCTCCACTCATCTGTCTGTGTTTTGGTGAACGACCTTTGGATTCATTTTTTCTTTAGTGACAAATAAAACTGGTCATCAGGTGACAATACCGTGTTTCCATCAAAGGTTATGAATTGACCTTGGCTTCAGTGATTACATTTCCAGCAGTGTGTAGTTTTATTAGTAACGTACGACCAAAAGTGTGGAATTCTGACTTATGATATATTCAATAGAAAAACTCGGCCAACACAGAGACAAGAAAAGAAGTTACCTATGATGATTTTTGTTTTAATTGTATTGTTATGATAAAACGTTACGGCGTGTGAATCTATGGAAAGCTATCTGTAATTCTTTTTTTTAAATATCAATTTCTTTTTTGAGTTTTGTAGCAAAATCAAAAAGTGCACTTAAAACGCATCCTTCGATTTTTACGTGTACAAATAGTGGATGGGTCGTTTAAATTCTTTAGAATTTACCCTCACAACCTCAATTACCTTCAGGATACACTGAGAAACATCAGCTCATCCCCCCTATTGATTTGGGGGGGATGAGCTGGTCCATATCAGCTGTTATCTGGGATGAGATTACTGGGTGAAAGCAACTACTTTTCACATTTGAAGGTTTGAGGTTTTACGACCTCGAATGAGAGATCTTCCTATTCTCTGACTATGTCTATACTATACTTAGCTTAGACCAACACAGCCAACACCAATAGTGACCAATAATGACCAAAGTGTCCCATGGATGGAGCAGGCAGTCCATATCTGGTAGTGACAAACACCAGCATTAGCTTAAACCTGCCTCGAACAAGTAATGAACTCCAGCGGTACAATCGGATTCCTTAAGATTATTACCAGCCTCTCCTATGGTCGTACAAGGAGTAGCTTAGTCACTTGCACTGGCAATGCACCCCATAAATTATTAGTGTGATGCTCTACAGATGATATGATGACTCATAACTAGCGTTGTCAGATTAACAGAGCGTGATCGTTATGCTATCTTTACTGCCACACCAGAGTTCTCCATTTAAGGCTTCACGTTAGCTACAAGTTGCATCGCTGCCCCATGATCGTCACGATTGATTACACGCTTGTATATTTAAAACATGTCACGCCTGCAATTTACCGCTGTGGCCAATGAAACATCCGGCCATGTTAGCTGCAGTGCAAAGCTAATGTGGGATGTTACTTTCATATTTTTGACAATAACATGAATAATACACATGGAAAGCCTCTGTCAATTAGCTTGTGCGGAAGGTCACACAATGAGGTGGTCGTCACACTTGCCGATGCTAAATGCACCACTTCCTGAAAATCTCAGTCTTCTGTTGCAATTCTAAACAATGCCCAAAAAGTGCAGAAGCCATTTGTTTCTATTTGTATTTTTGGCACAATCAGTGTATAGCACCACCAGAGATCTGCCGAGCAGTCTGTTTGGATTGAAGTCCCGTGTGCCGAAACATATTCATGCAAACACAAGAGTCACACTGGCATCCTAGCACCAGCTGGAAAAATAAGATTATCTTATCAGCAGTGTACAGAGAGTTTCGAGCCCAGCGCTGCCAGTCCCTCTGCTAGAGAGAGCTGGACTTCAACGAGAGGGGGATGCATCGTCAACCACGGGCAGATGAAGCAAAACTATTCCAGGCTTTTCAGAGATACAGTTTTTTTCAAATGAGTATCACTTTTTCACTCTAGTCTCCACGTTGTGAAAAGCTATGGTTTATCATTTGATAAATCAAGGCAGGGGGTTTGTTTTTCTCATCCTATCTATTATTGCTACTGTTGTGTCATCGCTGAACTAGACTTTGTGCTTGCAATCTCGTTTTATGGTTTGTTTTGACCTACTTACCAGATGGGTGGGGTTTACGACATATAGCACAATAAAATGAGACCCTCACATTACACCCATATTGTGTTGATGAACGAGCACACAATCCTTTAATTCTGATTTTTTTCTGGATCGTCCTGATGCAGTAATTGCAGCTGATCTAGTTACTCTAGAAAGAATAAAACAAATACTAACAGCACCTGTTTTATCTGAGTCCGGCTCTGCTGGGGCTGTTGCAATTTCTTTTCACTTTTCAAGAATACTACACTGAAGTTAGACTAGAGAGAAAACACCTTTTGTTCCCTAACAAAGATCACAACTACAACTCTTATCTGCGGAAGGGTTGTTTTTTTTCCTGCCACCTGTCATCTTTAAAGCGCATGAGTCTGAAGACTATCGTTCTTAGGTTCACAATAGTAGAAATAACACACAAAAAGTGCTCAAAACACTCAGAGATCACATACTGTCACACACAGAAACAAAATAGCAAAAGAACTCAATTCAATGGTTTCCTTTTTGTTGCGCAAAGGTCAAGTACCGTTGGCCTCAGTTGAAGTGAGGCTTTAGGGCGAAGTCCTTTCCTCATGTAGTTCTACTAACAAGCACCAGTAGAATTCCGCTGGTCCTGCACCCCCACTGCGACACCCCCTCCTCAATCCCTTAGGGTGGCAGTCATTAGCTGGTGACAGTCCAGATCCCCTCGCTGCTCCAATGGCCCCGGCAGCCTCAAGCCCGTCTTCTGATCCACACACCAGCACTTTCCCCGCTGACCGTCACGCGCAGGGTGACACTGTAGGAACAAAGATCGATAAAATATTGTAGTTGTGCAACACCTAATTTATTTTCATCATTATGTTTTAAGGGTTAGGGTTAGGGTTACCAGCCGCAGCAAAGCGATGACTGAAAACAGAGCTAAAAGAGCGTATTGTTTACCGGATGTGTCGATAAATACACGTTTGCTATCATGTTCACAAGCAGATATATGGTGATATGACTGAATGGCAGTGCTGTGTTTACAGCATGTTGTGCTGCTCGCAGCAATCGATCAGTGCAGGTTCATAAAAAGCCAAGAGGTTACGGACCAGTTTGATTATCTTGAAAGAGTAGTCATTGGTCTGATGCAAGGGCCATTTAGGTGACATCAGACCTGGCTTGTAAAGCTTTTAGACATTTTT